>NC_142586.1:32349951-32652981 GCF_965207765.1 Zootoca vivipara | reverse complement strand
TTTTTACTTTTATTCCGATTTTTGTAAAGATCCTGCACTCTGAATCAGCCACTGTACCAAAGGCTGTGTTTGCTTTAGTTTTTCACCAACAGATATTTCCATTTCAGCATGTGTGTACAGGAATTTGAGGGGGGGGGGGTTCTGAGTAGGACATTGTAGCTTGCCACCCTATAATTTAAATAGAAATGCAGGCTATCTCACCATGCTGGAGAAGACTCCAGGTGACCCTTTGGCTGTGCAGTCTGCTGACCCGATTTTGCTAAAATTCTGGTGGGCAACTTCAAGGCTCTCGTGCTCTTGTTTTATGGCTATAAACCAAACTTAGACGTAGATATGCAGATGACACAACCTTGATGGCAGAAAGCGAGGAGGAATTAATGAACCTTTTAATGAGGGTGAAAGAGGAGAGTGCAAAATATGGTCTGAAGCTCAACATCAAAAAAACCAAGATCATGGGCACTGGTCCCATCACCTCCTGGCAAATAGAAGGGGAAGAAATGGAGGCAGTGAGAGATTTTACTTTCTTGGGCTCCTTGATCACTGCAGATGGTGACAGCAGTCACGAAATTAAGAGACGCCTGCTTCTTGGGAGAAAAGCAATGACAAACCTAGACAGCATCTTAAAAAGCAGAGACATCACCTTGCCGACAAAGGTCCGTATAGTTAAAGCTATGGTTTTCCCAGTAGTGATGTATGGAAGTGAGGGCTGGACCATGAAGAAGGCTGATCGCCGAAGAATTGATGCTTTTGAATTATGGTGCTGGAGGAGACTCTTGAGAGTCCCATGGACTGCTAGAAGATCAAACCTATCCATTCTGAAGGAAATCAGCCCTGAGTGCTCCCTGGAAGGACAGATCCTGAAGCTGAGGCTCCAATACTTTGGCCACCTCATGAGAAGAGAAGAATCCTTGGAAAAGACCCTGATGTTGGGAAAGATTGGGGGCACTAGGAGAAGGGGACGACAGAGGACAAGGTGGTTGGACAGTGTTCTCGAAGCTACGAACATGAGTTTGACCAAACTGCGGGAGGCAGTGCAAGACAGGAGTGCCTGGCGTGCTCTGGTCCATGGGGTCACGAAGAGTCGGACACGGCTAAACGACTAAACAACAACAGACGTAGTCCTCAGTTTGATAAGGCCTTCAAAGAGAGGACTGCCCTCTGGTGGATAGGACACATTCCACTGAACCAAAGGCTGTTCCGGAAGCTCTTCAAATGCCATCTTGGTAGTAAAGATAACCCTACAATTAATTGGTAGTTTTTGTAACAATCAGCTCATATATGTTTATATTCTCTTGATATAGGCTAATTGACTTGCTTTGTGGTTTGGAGTGGAGTGGAGATTTGGGGGTGCTAGGCTATGAGCTGGGTTATGAGCCCAGAAAGGGGAACTATCTGTAAAATTTGGGTATCTGCCACCTATGCCCTCATCTGGTCAGGTGGAGTGATGGGAAGTCCCGGCCAAAGTAATGTATGCTGCTTTGCATATAAAGAATGTATCGGTGTATCGGGTGAGGACAATCCATTTCCAACTGCTGTGTTTGTCCCGCGTCTGTAAAGGCTGGGGGACATGGCAGGCTGATTTGCAGTAAGTCTACACCTTGCTTAATAAAGCACTAGAACTGAACACTCTGGTGTTTACGTGTTCAGACCCAGAGACCTCTCGCCTAAATAAAGACACATTTGACTCAAATTTTAGTTTGGTTTTTGGCAGAATTTAGGCCACAACTTTATTGATTATAGAAGGTGAGTGCTTGCATAGGCTCTGGTTCGACTAGCTCCCTGAACCCTTGTAGGCAGCGCTGACCCAGGGCACCAGCATAGGTCAACCAAGGGTGAACACCTGGAAAGGCGAAAAGCTGGGAACAGACCACCCAGATGTTTACCACCCAGATGTCCCCCTGGACTCAGGCACGGGCACAACCCCCTCTTGGGGGTTGACCAAACCATTTGAGTCCCTGGCTTCCTTTAATGGAATACCCTTCACATAGGGATGGCGAGACCAGTCTCCCATCCCTATCAACTAAACCAGTGCATATCCGCAACCTTGCAAGTTGTGACGATTTGCTCTGCGGCAGGCGAAACCCAAATGGCAACAGCCAATCAGCCAAGTGGGGAAAATTCCTGTTGTGCCCCTGTCCCAATGACAGACGACAGACGATGGCATATCAAGGTCAAGCGCAAAATGCCCTAAAAGTAGGGAGAGGTGGGCGGGTGTTCCAAATGCACAGGCTGAAATAAGAAGCCCTGGGTCATGTGCATGGGTATATATAGGTCCCTTGATCCGTTTGTACTGCGCCCCATTGGCCAGATTGCACCCAGTAATGAGGGACCTACCAATCGGGTATTGTGGCTGTCCAATCTCGCCCATCCACAACACAGGAGGTCAGTCTCCAGGTCTCACCGCAACACGTGCCCTCTTTTAGGGAGGACACGCTTTACCATTACTGATCATTATTCGGAATTTTGATCATTCAAGTGTGGAAATCAGCTTTACATAATATTATAAACTTTTTGATAAGTAGCAAATCAATGATCTTGTGATACAAGTTCTATTAAGGGCGACACATTACAAAAATTAGAAAGGACACTAATTAGATTTAGGTTTATTACCTGCTGAGATGTTTTGAAACAAAATTTATTTTGTGCTATTTTGCATTCTTTATGCTAATGAAAGAGTTGTTGCTGCGTAGACCTTGAACTAATTCAGAAGATACAAGCTTATTACTGCAGAAACTGTTTTCACTTAACATATGTCCAAATGATGGATTTTCATCGATTTTGTATGTAAATGAAAGCAATGTCTGATCAAATATGCCCATATTTCAAGGACAACAAAAATATATGGATAAATTCAAATGAAATACTTTATTTAAATAATGAGGGGGGGGTGTTTTTGTTTTAAAGCTCTCACCCTCTCTTTTAAATGGAACATTCTGTTTGCTCTCCAAAATTTTGGTGCTTGTTATGATTAGAAGATAGGGATTGCATGTGTCTATATATTGCACATCCTCTCTACCTGAAAAATACTTCATAAGACAAATATGAAGGAAAGCAACAGGGAACTTTCCCCAGTAGCCCAAATTCAAAGAGGAAAAATCCACAGCTGATGTATCTATTTCACATAGATATGCCATTTAATATAACAATGATTTCTTATTGCTTTTAATTAAAGCATGTAATCTCTCTCTGTCTCTATCGTCTTTCAGTAAGTGAGGAAGGAAGCCTTACTGCAGCAGTAACCGTAAAGTACAGTAACTTAGTTTTGTGATCTTCTTCAGCACTGATTATAATCTGAACTGAAGAAGAATTCAGAAAAAAATTGAGTGCACCTTCATATTGAAGGCGACATTTCAAGTTGGCAGGGTTTATGATCCAAACCAGAAATTACACTTTGGTAGCATCATTCGACTTTCCTCTGTGTGTCAAGCAGAAACATGCAAATGAAAATCCATTCTAATTTCTGCTTCCTCTTAGGTTTTAAACTTCCTCATCTCACACCATCTCTTTCCAGGTATTAACACACCATCCCTCCATACACAAAACTCCCATCACCCTTTCATGTATATTGAGCAGAAGTTGGGAGAACAAAGAGCAACCATATGCTGGTGTTGTGGTTTGTTAATTTAATGCAAAACCAAACCTACAAAGCACATATGATACAGATCATCTCCTATCATTGAATAAATGCTTAAATGCAATGAGATAATTCTAAAATACAATAAAAAGGGATGACATAAGCAGCAGAACTGATGAGTTTTTCTAGCCCTTTTCGGTTGTTTTTTTGTTTATTTATTTATGTTAAAACCCCTTTCTTTAAGGAGATGCATTACATTGCATTAACGGGTGTTTTTTTCACACTGTGCATGCATAAAGTTGGCCCTGATACTATATTGATTAAATAGCTCCTTCTCTTACTATTAAGGGCTTGAAAGTTTGCTACCTAATTTGCTAAATAATTGCAGCAGACGTGCCATTAATCATCCTGTTGGCGTAATTAACATTATCAGCAGACATTTTAAAAATGAATAATAAAAGCATTTAGAATATCGTGATTTCTAATTTGCTCATGGATCTTTAGCAGATCCTGCTTTAAATAGATTTATTATTTGGTCTTTTACAGTTTTTTTCTAATTCTAGGGCTGCTAATCTGCATTAGGCTTGTTGGCTTTCACCAACTCCAAAAACCCACAGGGTGTGCCTGTTCATTAAAGGTTCTATTAAAGAAGCAGAAGTTTTGCTTCTGCGTACCATATATTTGTGGTATGTTGCTGGCTGAAGCTTACCAGTTATGGGACTGTTTGGTGCTTGACTTCCATGAAGCACTTTGGTCCCATGGTAAAATAAAGGGTATAAATGTAGGAAGGTAAATAATAATTTCTAATATGCAGAAGAGGAAAACTATGGCCACCCTGATGCAGATGTTTTCAGGCATTATTCTGGGGTAACCCAGCAGGATTGTTTATAGTGCATTGCCAAAAAGGAGGATTTTGATCACCAGAAAGACTTTGACTGGGCACCCCTCAAATAGAGGATACCTTCACACCCTCTTGACGACCCATCTAAACAGAGGATTGGATAAAGTAGGGCCACATGGTTAATATCTACAGCTCATCTATTTCTTGAAAACTTCCCAGAGTTTCCAAAATGAGAACATTAGTCATGGTGGCTAGGTTCCTTGCCAGACCCTACCATGCCTAACACACCCAATATGTTTCTGACAGTGGACAGCTCCACCCAGCACACTCAGCTAACAGAAGACAATAGGCCTGAAATGATTGTGTGCCCTAGAACATGCCTCAGTGTCACCTGTGATTAAAAAGTGATTCCTCAGCAGACAAATACACGTGGAAATGGCTTTCTGAAGGCAGAAAATATGAAAACCACAGTTTATAAACCCTTGGGTCAAACTTGACATCATACCATTAATTCTTAACCTTCCAAACAACAGAAGGTGATATAATCTGATCGACACACGCACACACACACACACACACACATAGATACATGCTTTGATCAAATGAATATGTTAAGAACAATTTGAAGGAATTGAGATTAATCAAATTACTTAAAGTCCTCTATACTGAGCAAAACTTCTCACTGTTCAAAGTTTAGTCAGGTTCTCACATGGTTATAATAAGTGATGCCTTGGGCACTTTTTCCCAGAAGTAGCTGAAGGCAGGGTTCCCTTTGTTGAACTCTGGTCTCCGGACCTGTTTGGGGAGCTTCTTAAATCAATGGAGAAGATCTCAGTTACTTCAAAGGGATTTGAATCAGGTACTCAGGAGTGCAGGCTTTATATAATAAATAGCAAATTTACCTAAAGGTGCTACTGAAGGAATTTTAGTATTTCTCAGAGTTTGGCAAGTCTGTTAAACCTTTTCCTGCAGGACTGGCTAAGCCTAATCAAGACAACTGACACTATCTAAAGCTCACTGAATATGCCCCCTAGCAGTCTTTTAAAGAGCTGTGCTACCTAAATAGGAATGAGAAAGATTGATGTCAAAGCAAGCTAAAACCTCTGGGTTGGTAGTCCCTCAAGGTTAGGTAGTAGTGATAATTTTGTCAAAATGAGAATATAATGCTTCTGTTTCTGTGACATCATAGTGGCACCTTGGGGAGGAAAGGCAGGATACAAATTCAATAATAAATAAATGATAACATTTCTGTGTTTTCACACACAGGGACATCCATGGGGTCTATGCACCACAACTAGAACAAATAGAAAAATGTGAGCCTGAACTTATGCGCCTCCAGAGCCCTCGTACATCCTTGCACAACTTTTCCAGACCTTGGAGGCAAGAAGGGTTTAAAAGCTCTTTCTGTGCTGAGTTTTCCTGACATAGAAAGAGTTTTTAAGTCCACCATCTTGCTTATTAGCCTGTAGAAAGGTTATATGAGGAAAGCCCTGCAAGGCTCCCATACTCTTGCCTATTCAGCATACTGGTGTCAAACAGGTAGGGATGGTTGAGCAGGGAGGGTTGTGGTTCTGAGGGTCTTTCTGACTTTGCATGATTTTGCTTTTGCATGCAGACCCCTGAAATATAACCCCCTCACATTTTTCAGGCCTACTATATAAGTTGCACAGCCATAGGCTCTGTATGGAGGTCCAGCTGGTTTTGTAGCAGTTGGTAGCTGCCAGGATCCCACTTCTTTTTTGCATTCAGTGTTCTGCTTGGCTGTGATGACACTCAGTTCTATTTCTCCATTGCGTTTCGATCAGGTCTGGCTGTGCAAGAGGTGTTATCTCAGTTCAAGGACACATTCCAGCCAGGCAAATGCATTCAAAGAAAGGATAGAGCAGGCCTAGGGAGGCCTAGAGGGCTGCATTTGGCTCACGGGCCAGTTTCCTGAGCCTTAAATTCACCCAGGAAAATGGCTGTTGAAAGCAGTGCTGCTTCACACAGATTCCTTATGCATTGCATGCATTTTGCAAAGAAGGCTACCACCGAGATTTTAAGACTGACATCTTATCTTCCCGGAGCACACAAGCTACTGAAGGCAGAGGATGCAATTTACCTTCCACTGAGACTATTTATGTGCTTTTTAATTGACTCAAAGTAGTTTTGTACAAGCGACCATTAAATCATTGTTGAAGAGAATGAGCATACTTGATGGGCAAGAACATCTGTGTTGGTAATTTCTAAATAAATAAATCACATCTACTTAACTGCTTGAAACGCAATATGAAAGCACCATGTATGAATAGGCCAGTGACTGTATTAACGATCTCCAATTGTTTATAATCCTGATGATTAAGTAAGCATAGTTTTGGAGAGAGATTTAAAGAGACTTCTTATATTCCAGTCACCTCATGAAAACTGCAGGCAACTTCCCTACATATTGGGTGCTAATCTTGATGAAGCATTCCACGGAGACCAATTCCCAACATAGATCTAAAATACCATTAGGAACATTTGATGCAGCTTGTGTCCAATTCAGACATTGAAATATCACCCGTATTGATAATTCCCATGAGTGCATCTTGGTGGGTAAAAATGGGGAGCTCATTGTTGAATCGTGGCATATGATAGGGGCTGTACCCACAGATCAGGCAAGATGATTTTATTATTCTAAAACCTCTGTGCTGGATTGGGGCCCTGCTGTTTCAATACAAATACTGGGTGCCCATCTGTCTGCTTGGATAGCAAAATCCTGAAAATTCGAGAATGCCAGCGAAATAATTGCACTAGCCTGAAACAAAAGACACGACAAATGTGTTGTGGTGCTATTAAGTCCTGGTATAACTCACAACTTTTGTCATCTATATTAGCATATGTTGAAATTGGGGTGCTGTGTCTTCATGTTGATTTAGATCCAAAAAAATGTGTGTCTACTTCTGGCTTTTGTGTTTCTAGAAGTGCATCATCTCATGCATGCCACACAGCAATTTGCTTTGGAAACCAAGGAAATATCCTGATTTTGACATATCAGTTGAAAGAAAAAGTCAGACACCCTGCCCAAACCCTTGAACCAGCTCTTTCTATCCCAGCTTGTTTGCTTTTAAACAGCAGTTCAGAATGAAAGCTGTGAATGTGGAAAAATTGTCAACAGTGCATTTCCATACTCGCATCTGATAGCAAGCCCTGTTGGACTTAGTGGGACTATCTTCTGAGCAGACATGTACAGGATCGTGCTATAAGGCTGCAATCCTTTGCACACTTACCTGGGAGTAAGCATTGTTGAACTCAGTGGGACTTACATTAACTAGACATGTATAGACATGCACATTGGTTTCAGTGTGTTTAAGTGTAGTTAACTCTGTCAGATAGTGGCATTTTATGCAATCAAATATTATGCAATGTTTAAAAAAATAAATGTGAAACCATTCTTAAATATTGTGTGCCGTTGTAGAATACTTCAAAACAAAGCGATAGGAAAATTTGCAAAGGCTGTATATAATGTAGAGATATAATGCTTAACTCATCTATCACACCCACAAACCACTTCAGGCAGATATTTCTTTTTCACATGGGTACATACCATTATTTGAGTGCCTGCATTGATTTGGTCCCACTTTTCAAAAAGCTTGGCTGTCTTCTTTTATTGCTTTTTGCAAACATCTTCCATCTCAACAAGATCTCGCATGCTACTGAATTCAGCTTTATTCAATATGCCCCTAATTTGAGCACCACTGTTCCAGTTTTTGGAATATTAGGTTGTACATTCATTGCCAGAGTCATATATTTCTGATGTATACCACAAGTCTATAGGGAATGGTTAAAAGTCTGCTTTAAAAAGGTGTGGGTTTTTTAAGTCTATAGGGAAAGTTAAAATACATACAGTTATTCATATGACATAATTTATGAGGGACCTTATCAACCAATAAGGGTTGGAATGAATACTGATGCATCACTTTATGTCCTATATTTTTAGTAGTTTAGGCTGCAGATTTCTGCATTTTAAGCCAACACTTCCAATTTCCGGAAGAAAAATCATGTCCTGGATACTTTGCTTATCGGAGCAGCTAATTTAAACAGGCTTGTAACTTCCTTTGAATCAAGGGAGATGTGGAATGTTAATTTTCTGTTGAATTATTTATAATAAATTAACAATAATTTATTTCCTATGAGATGCGCATCTGCAGACCTGGCATTCCTGCTGTGTCCTTGCTAGGGACGCCAAGTGTACCAAAAGAAAATGCTCAAGGGTTTTAGAACATCAAGAGAAAATGATCTTTCCAACTATACAATTTCAGTCTGGTACTTCATAGGCTCATTTGTCAAAGCTGAATTTATTGCATTTTAAAATGGATTGGATACATTCCGCTCTGTTGTACACTTGAACACTAAATACAGCAAAGTTATCAAATGATTCTGACAAGTTCTTTGAGAAGTGTAAGATTTTGTACTACCCAAGCAATTTTTGGATCATTGCTGGAAAGCCAAACTCAGGATGGCTGAGTCGGTAAAGCACAATACTTTTAATCACAGGGTTGAGCCCCACATTGGGCAAAAGATTCCTGCATTGCATGGATGACTAGGTGACCCTCATGGCCCCTTCCAACTCTACAATTCTATGTTTCTTTATCAGCTTAATCACTATGATCTAGTAGATCCTTCAACAAGCAGGGTATCCTGTGTGCAAACAAGAGCCATCATGTTTCATTAAATTACTTCTTAATTCATATAATTTAGTTCAGAATCACTTTAAGGTTTCTGAGCTACCTGTCATGGATTGGCTGGCCGAAGAGGAATGGTGGGAGGCACCAGCCAGGGAACCCCCAAGGGAACCCCCAGAGGAGGGCTCAGAGCCAGGGGATTAGTGTGGGACACTGAGGAGAGATCATAGGGAGAAGATTTGGAGGAGGTGCCGGATGCTGAAGAGGCAACAAGTTTTAGTGAGCAGGAAGAGCCTGTGATATGGAGCAGTTGAGACTCTGAGGCTGAAGCAGAGGAGGGGGGCGGGTCAAGAGACTGCTGGGAGGGCCAGGGGGGGTCAAGAGACGGAATCCAGGGAGTCTCCCTATCCTGCTGCGACAAGCTTCCCTTCTGCCTGGCAGAGTAATGAGAAGAGCAGAACAGAGGTCAGAGGTGTGCACACATTTTGAGACTGCTTGGGAAATATCTGGGAGAGGAGGAGCCTTAGAAAGGGTGGAAGGCAGGGAGATTCAGCCCTGGCAACTGCTCCATAGAGGCAAGATCTTTTGGGGAGTGTTGCTAAGACCACTAGGCCGAGTTGGATGTTCGTTTCCTTGAATAAACAGTTAATGGAGTTCTGCTTTCTTTATTGCTGACCTGCATCTGACTCTAACCCTGGCACTACCTTTTTTTCCTTTTTTTTTTTTACATTTTTGACCTTTCTGAATTTCCATAAATAACATATTTTATGTCCTTCCATAAAAACAGACTAATTGGATCGTTTTAAACAAACTGTAGTTCGGACACATTTATGTTGATGTAAAATTATTATGTGCTAGTTGATCCCAATCATTTGTTTAGATATATTTACATTTTAACAATCAAGACTAAAATTATTCTGTTCCCAAAGACAAATTGTTCCTTTCGAGATTGTCCTCAACCTAAGGAATCATCCTTGCAGTTTAATTGGCTAACAGTCAAAATCATGTAACAGTTTGCCTGAAGTTGGTGACATTAACTGAGCACCTGAGGTAATGAAAATAAATGGTATGTCCTCTATTGTTCTGGCTGCTGTGCTTTTTCTTGACCAAGAACACTGGGGATAAATGAATGGCAGATCTCCAAGACTTACTTAGAAGTGTGGTTCATTTGATATTGTTGTGTTCTTCTCAGTGAAGAACAGCTCAAACAGTTTCTGTTCTTGCCTTCTCCCTTTTGCAACCATTGTGTTAAATGTTTGGGAGGAAGGACAACATACACATGGGAGGGGAAGAGGGGAGGACTGCAGATGATGGATGGAAGAAAAATGTTTGCTTTGGGGCAAAGAACTTGGATGGTTTCTAAGTACAAAGTTCCAGGTTGTATTCTCCATTACCCTCTCATGAATACTGAGGAACAGTGAGCTTGATAGGGAATAAATTTCCCCAAACTATCCAGTAAACTTCATGGACAGGAAGATTTGTCTCTGGGGTTCCCATGATAAAGGACATAGTGGTAGGACTTTATCCAGGAACTATGAATGCCAGATAGTCTCATGCGAGTACAGGACACTAACCAAATTTACAACTTAACAGATTTATACCATGGGCTATACCTATTCTGCTTCCTTGGAATTCTCTACATCTTAAACAATGTTGGTTGTTTCTTTGTTGTGTCCTTTAGGGTTCTACTTTAGTTTTCAGATGCAGGAGGAATGAATGTTCTTTTAGTTTGCCCTGGTATAAAAAGCAGAATGTGAATGTTGGGGGGTGGGTGTGGGTTGTCATCTGAGAAATCCAGCAATCATCTGAAAAATCACCAGAAAGGATGTATTCCTATGTGCCTGCTTGTTACCGGTAGATGAATTCTGTAGTCATTTCCATGTGTTCTTTGAAGGGGGTGGGCATATGTGTGATTCAGACACCATAATTCCATGGAATGAGCCCTATATACATATAGTTGTATGTGTGTTATAGGGTTCCAACTTCTCTGAGATCTTCGGATGAAGGACGGTATACAAATTTAATAATAATGATGATGTAACCACGAGGAGATTGACGTGGGGACAGAATTGGTTGCTCCTTCAGATAGCTCAGTTGGTACAGCATGAGACTCTTAATCTTAGGGTCATGCATTTGAGCCCCATGTTGGGTGAAAGATTCCTGCATTGCAGGGAATTGGACGAGATGATTCTCGGGGTTCCTTCCAAGTCTACAATGCTATGACTCTAGGTATGACATGTTCAAAGAATGTCAGGGGGGCGGGACTTGTGTGTCCATAGCTGCCTAGATGCCTGTGGGAAGCACTCAAGCAAAACCCCTTCCTGTGATTTCAAGTAAAGTGGTATTGAGAAGCATTACTCTCCCCAACTGTGGAGGCAGAGCGTAGCCATCACTGCTATTAGCCATTGATTGTCTCATCTGCCATGATTTTGTCTAATCCTCTTTGAAAGCCATCCAAGTTGTTGGGCATCACGGCCTCTTATGGGGGCGACATCCATAGTTTAACTGCATGTTCATTGTGGTTCATGTTCACTACTGTCCATGTTCAATCTCAAAGTTTGCTTTGCCCTCCTGAAGTTCTTGCTGCTTTTTACCTCTCACGAATAGTGGTCATTTTGGGTTGCATTGTTCACAGGTAGGACTTTGTAATCTCGGCATTCTCATGGATTTGAATGGCAAAGCGTTTCAGGTATCTTCCTGATTTAAAAAATTGACTTGGAATTAAAAATGGAATTGAAATTTAAGCCTTGCATGGCTGCCCCTCTTTAATCTGACTTGTATAATGAGGATTATTAATAGGTTGGCATAAGAGACTTAATCTCATGGATGTGGGTTCAAACCCCACATTGGGCAAAAGATTCCTGCATTTGTAGGGAGTTGGAGCTGATGACCCTCGTGGCCCCTTCCAACTTTACAGTTCTGTGAATCTGTGAAATAATTGTACTCCTCAGATGGGCCAAAGACTCACACTGGACAAACATGCTCCTCCAGTCTCCTAAACTGGTGCTGTATTACTTACTTCCAAAGCTTGGTGTGGCAGGGGAGGAAGGAGCAAAGCCTGCTAATCACAGAAAGGGACAATCCAGCCTAAGTTAAACACTTTGAAGGCCCATTGATTTTAAATGGGGATGATTTAAGCACTCTGCCACTGGAATCAATGAGACATAAATGTAGTTAAATTCTACCGCTTTATGCCGTGTATTCCCTTTGGCTAGAGGTGTCCCTGACCAGTTCAGCACTCCGAAAGAACATGCCAAATCACTATACACCTACATTAACTTTGGGGTTGTTTGTGTTTTTTTTCTAGAGGGATTAATCTATGTAATCCAACATTGGCGCTATCTGAGTGTCAGCTAACACCACACAATAAACCACTGAGCTCCTTCAAATTTATGTAAGTTAAACTATTTAACTTAAAACACAGATAGTGCATTGTGCAATTAAGCATTCCATTTTTAAGAATAGTCTTAAACTTATTCATTGATAAGAAATGCATTATTCTCTTTGCTCAATCCTATCCCATTAAGACAGCAATGGTTTCAAATTATACTTTAATGCTTTTAACAAATATTTTATTTCTCTCACCCTTGTGTTGCTCAAACTGGTTGAGGGGAGGTTTGGAAACGATTTATGCGTATTCAAACATCATTAGTTGTATGCACAGCTTTTTATATTTATAGTTTAATACCCACAATCAGTTTTGTTGCTGAATTCTTGCTGCAATAAAAGCAGACCATTAATGCTTTTAAACATTAAATAGTGAGGATGCTGCATTTATTGAAATAAAGGAAATTATATTGCCTTGGTTTCTATGCCTTCCTTTAAGATGAAGCATAAAGAGATCCCTGCTTTGCTGTGCTTTAAACTTATGCTCTTCCACTACATTTAAGCTGCAATTTGATTTTGGAGCAGGAGGTGTCATTTGGCCGCATACAAATCAACCACGGATAAACACAATCAAGGAACATAGTGTTTATACAGACAGGGAATTGTCTACTTTTAGAGCATCAAATTAAGATAAATACAAATTACTTTGCATTTAAATAGGGTTGTTTTTGTTTTTTGGTTTTTTTAGTTTGAAGGGTAAATTCTCTTAAAGTTGTAGTGGGGAAAAAGAAATTTCCAAACTATATTATTTCCTGTTGAATTTTATAAAGTGGAGGGAGAGGCAGTTAGCAGAAAGGGTACAGTTTGAACTGGCTAAGCCTCTGAGTGTCAGTCTGCTTTCGAGAGTGAATAACGTTTTGTGTGCTGAATGTTGACATGGGTGGTGGCATTACCATTACACATCATCAGCCTATGGAACCAGTGCCCTGATAAGAGAAGTGGCCGTGCATGTACCCAGTGCCTGGTATAATGTTGGGTCTGCACCATTTACTTGGCCCTCCTCTGCCCAAGCCACTGCTGCATACTGTTATGAGTTTGTGAGTGCTAGACACCCTAAAGTCCTGAGTCCAGTAGATGTTAGAATTTAATTAAGGCTTGAGGTGTTAAAACCATAGCTGCCAAGTTCTCCCCCTTTTTAAGGGGAATTCCCTTATGCTGAATAGGCTTCCTTGCGAGAAAAGGGAAAACTTGGCAGCTATGGTTAAAACCAAGAAATAGCCCTGGAGGTGAGGTGAGGTGAGCTAGACCCTGTGTGTTCGGCTGTGTACTAGACCCTTCTAAATCCCCTGGAATCAGCTAATTTAGTCAGGCTAGCGTCCTGTGTGAAGTGATAACCTGGGGAAAGGCACCAATAGAACAACAGAGGATCAAACAAACTGTGGGTGAGATGGCAAAGGGGTGAGGCCTCTTTCACTCTGCAGATAAAGCCAAAGGTTAGAGAAGTGTGCAGGAAGCAATGTGAACCAGAAGCTTAGAGTCGGAGCTTTGTGCCAATGAGATGTAAAGTAGCAGGCAAGGCATGATGACCGATGTCTGTCTGGATCCAGGACTGCGCCTATGGACAAAGCAAGATGCTGGGAACCCCTCCATTGTAGGCTCAGGCTGTATATATGTATAAATAAACCATATACCACAAAGACACCACAGTCTCTGCTGTGCCTCCTTTCCAAAAGGAAACAGAGTGCCCCTGGAATCTCACACTGCTCAGAGATTGGGGGTGGCATACAACAATACCATGAAGGAAAGGGGGGAACAAGGCAGCAGCAAAGTTGGCACAGTGCAGACATGCCAGTGAAGCTGATCCAATGGTTCTGCCGATGTGTTTGCACCGCACTAACCTTGCTGCCATCTCCCCCTGCCCCTATCCATCATAGTATGCAGCAGTGGCCCAGCCAAAGGCAGACTGGGCAAGTACTGCAGCCCCACTGTGCCGTCTGCTATTGCAGTTACCACACGGGAGCAAATGAGCCTGCTGCGGATATAGCCATGGTATGCCTTTAGAAGCCTTCGAGACTATCAAAAGTGCATATTCCTATATAGGGTTTGGTAGGCTTCAGATGACATGTGTTGGGTCTCTTCTTGCCAGTGCAGTTTCAATAACATGTACCAGGCTTGCCTCACTTAAAAACCACCAAGCCAAATGCAGCCCACCATCCCTGCTTTTGTGGTACCAGCCAGAAAGCATCCTTGGTGGGATACCATAAATTTTCCTGCTTTCCTACCTTGTACTGTCTTGTAGAGTTATACCCATGACATTCACATCCATCTCTTAGTTTCAGAAAAAAGCATTGGTAAAAGGAAGAATTTCTATATCTGAGAAGTCCTGATGCCTGGATTTCTCTTTAAGTATATAGCTTCTTTCGCTTAGAACAGAAGATAATGGATCTTTTTCTTACCACCTTGAAGAAAGGGAAAGTGTAGGTCACCAGTCCTTTCTATAAATCCATGTTCTGACGGGAGGTGAATCACTTCCTTTCTCTGTTCTACTTCTGATGGCAACCTCTTGGGTTGGGCTAGATTAACAGTCATGTGAAGCATGCTGTAGACTGAAGGCTTTTTATGCAGTACATTTATCTGAGAATTTGGGGTGGGGTTTATAACATTGGTGCTGCACAGCAAGTAGGACTTTGAACAATTTTCACATTCTCATTTCTTTGAATCGGAAACTGCTCTACATATTCCCCCAATTAAATTGTTGCTATATTAAACTGGGATTGAAATTTAATGTGAATTGTGTAATGAGGGTGAAAAAAATGTGCTCATCAAGATATTAATTAATAATGCCCCATCTTTGAGAAACATGGCACACCACAAGTTAATCTCCCTTTTCTCTCTCCTCATCTCTATAAAGAGATCTTATAAAGTACAGTACTTGGTAAAGTGCTACAGAGTATATTCAACTAAGTCACACTCAGACTACTGAAATCAATGTACTTAAAACCAATAATCTAAGTATGACTAACGTTAGATAACACCCTATGAAGAAAACATACTCCCCCCCCCCAAAAAAAAAGAAGGGTGGGAAGCTCTATTCATCAACCATATGACTCAGATGGGATTTATCTAGACAGCCACTCAATCAGATAATCAACCGCAGTTGTGCAATGCAATCAGACACACAGATAAGAAACCTTAATATTATATTTGTGCTGTTAGAGAAGCCTGTTAGAAAACATGATCTCATTCACATTTTGAGAACAAACTAGTCTCTGGGTTTTACAGCATTGGCTGGATCAGTTAGAAGAATTTATGTAAACTGTATCTCTTGACATAAAATATGCATAGCACAAAGTGTATGAGAATATTGGAATCCTAAATTGCCTATTTTGGACAATTCCTGTAAAAGACAAATAGATGGTGGATCCGTTAACAACAACAACAACAACAACAACAACAACAACAACAATAATGATAATGATAATAATAATTCATTTATTTATACCCCGCCCATCTGGCGGGGTTTCAGGGGATCTCAGTGCTCATCTTAAACAGGCAAATATTGCAAGTCCCAAATTCATCTCCACCTTGAATTAAAATCTGAGCTGGTGAAGAATTCCTGGCTTACCCCCCTTTTCATTTAGCCTTAAACTCCGGGAATGACACCATGTGCAGCCCAGAGAATCCTTGCTAAGCCACGCAGAGCTTCAAGCTTCAGTTCCCACAAGCTTCAAGCTAACCCAGTGGTGGTTGATGATGATGATTTCCCTACATTTATAAATTTATAATAATTAAGCCAGCCATTGTTGGCTGCATTCTGATAAAGCAAGGATTCCTTTCTCTCGCTGCCAATACCGTCATACCTCATGTTGCGTCCGCTGCGGCTTGTGTTTCTTCATGTTATGAACGCGGTGGACCCTCAAGTGTTTACTTCCGGGTTTCGCCGCGCACGCATGCGCAGAAGTGTTCTGTGCACTTCGCTCATGTGCAAAAGCACTCTTATCGTGCTTTTGCGCACGGCTCTGGTTGCAGACTTTTTGGGGTGCGAATAGCACCCCGGAATGGATCGGGTCTGCAACCCAAGGTACCACTGTATGTAGCATCATCCCAAGGATGTAGCACATACTAAAGATTCCTTGGTGCAGCCCTCACTATAACTGACACTTGTAGAATATTCCTAGAGACAGCAGCCATCCTTAATAATCCCTTATCCTTGAGCCCCGACTGGACAATGAGGGGTGGGTGAGACACAGGACGCCTCCATGGTTGCAATAAATATGCCTTCCCAGTTGTTCAGTGAGCTGTTTAGAAAATAAATAATATTAAGTCACATAAGAGTAAAGTATACCTCTAAGAGAAATCTGAGCGCAAGGACTATGCCCTGATTATGAGGATTTGGAGAACTACTGAGCTAATGCAGTTTTGTTTTTGTTTTTTTACAAGATATGTATCATCACCAGCTTCATAAAACATAGTTATTGTAGTTCATCTTGGGAGTCATGCATTTTCGCAAGAGCAAAATGCAGTTGCTGGCATTAACACAATATCCTGCCTTGTCTACTCCTGTCAATGATTTTTGATAGTTGAAAATAAGTAAAGTATGAGTGATAGTTGAAAATATGTAAAGTTAAGAACTATGTATGTTTAAATGGAGAAAAAAATCCAATGTTTTTAAATATATATTTTTTGCAGGTTTTTCAGGGCTTTTCTGTGAAAAGGAAGCCAAACCATGTGACTCAGGGCCTTGCTTGAATGGTGCTGTCTGCGTGGATAATGTTGACGGGTATGATTGTTTTTGCCCCAAAGGTAAGTTGTTCGACACAATGCATTTTTATTATAAGTGACAATTTGCCAAGATCGCCCGAAGATTGCAAGGTTGTCTTCGCGACGATCTTCAAAGCATTCAAAACATCCTCCCTATCAAAATAAGTTGTTCAGTCCTGAAGTTTCATTTGCATCTATGTCCGTCAAGGCAGCCTATTCGCATGAAGGTTGTAAATAGTTATATCTAAAAGTGTGAATGTATGTCTGACACGCTGCCTGCAATTCTTAACTATGTTACCACAGTAGAGGGAAAAAATCCACAAAAAACAACAACTCAAAGGCCAAGAAACTGGTCTACAATACCTGCCTGTTTCCTAAAAATATGTCCCCAAAGGGTATAAGCACCTGAGTAAAACAAATAGTAAACTAACAAAGATTTAGGAAGCTGTGATACATTTTCAGCATAGCACTAAGCACAAAACATTTGCTTTTTACTCAAGTGTATATTATTCCTTTATTTTTCCTATTGGTTATAAAATTAGGGACACATACTGTAGCTAAGTATGCCAACATCTTCATGGCAGATTTAGAACAACGTTTCCTAAACTCCTACCCACTCAAACCTCTCTTGTACCTGAGATACATTGACGGTATTTTTATTATCTGGGCACATGGTCAACAAGCCCTGGACACCTTCCACCAGACATTCAATGACTTTCACCCCATCATCAACCTAACAATGAACCAATCTATGCAAGAAATACATTTTTTGGACACTACTATAAAAATACAAGATGGACATATAGACACCACCTTATACCGGCATAAACCAACTGACGGACAAACATATTTACATGCTTCTAGCTACCACCCCAAACATACCAAACAATCCATTGTATACAGCCAGGCCCTACGTTACATCCACATCTGTTCCAACTCTACAGACAGAGAATCTCACCTAAGAGATCTACAGCAAACCTTTTTAGAACTAAAATATCCACCTGATGAAGTTAAACAACAGATCAACAGAGTCAGACTGATACCCAGAGAGAACTTGTTGCAAGACAGACCCAAAAAAGAAAATAACAGAACACCACTAGTAATCACATACAGCTCCCAAGTTAAAGCAGTACAATGCACCATCAGAGATCTACAACCTCTCCTAGACAATGACAGTTCTCTTTCCCAAGCTCTGGGAGGAAGACCTTTCATTGCCTACAGACAGCCACCCAATCTTAAACAACAACTCACCCACAATAATACCACCACCAGACTTAACATGGACACTGGTACCAGAGCCTGCAATAAACCCAGATGCTGCCACAAACCCCCGGACAGCACCATTACTGGCCAACAACATCAAACATACCATCTCAGGACTATTTAATTGCTCATCTTCTAACATTGTGTATGCCATCAAATGCCAACAGTGCCCTTCAGCTCTCTATATTGGACAAACAGGCCAAACCCTACGCCAAAGGATAAATGGACATAAATCTGACATCAGGAACCATAAGACTGAAAAACCAGTAGGAGTACACTTCAATCTCCCAGGACATTCTATACAAGATCTCAAAGTAGCTGTCTTATTACAAAAGAATTTCAGAAATAGACTGGAAAGAGAAGTTGCGGAATTGCAACTTATTACCAGACTTAAAACCATGGAGAGACCTGGTCTGAATAGAGACACTGGATTCTTATCTCATTATACATGATAAAGCTCACCCCTTTGTTTTTTTCCTGTAAGACTAATTGCAGTCATTAACAGTCGTCAACAGGTTTCCCACACCTATCAGCCAATCACCAATTCCCACCACCTTTCTGAGTAATACCCCTCCCCACCCTCTCACTATATATAAGGGTCTGGTGACTTCTGTTTCAGTGTATCTGACGAAGCGTGTGTGCATGTAATAGCTTATACCAATAACAAACTTAGTTGGTCTCTAAGGTGCTACTGGAAGGAATTTTTTTATTATGTAGTTGATTTATCACTATGCCTTTAGTCAATTAATGCCTGTTTTAATCAAGCATGAGCATGTCTTATCACTGGGGCTGAGAGTTAAGGGCACAGTTTCATTTTTGGAAACTGCAGTGTTACTGCAATGTGAGGCTTGGGGTGGTGAAGGAAGATTAAATATCTTATTTTATTGGAACAATGAAGAAGCTGTCAAACCACTTCCCCCCTCCTTACCTTCGAAGGTAAACAATTTATCCAGACCCACCGCAGCCTCATTTTACTCTCCATCTGTCCTGCTCTATCTCCATCATACAATGCCAATCCTTGACCATATGCAACATCCCAGGACATTTCACACTATCATTTTAAAATGTGTGGGGCATGAACCTCTTCCCTACATTGGCACAGCACCCACACATAGAAATTGTCGGGATCTCGGCGTGGGGGAGGATTGATGACCTGTGCCTTGGAGACACCGGGCACATATCCATAAATCTTGCAGAGTAAACACAACAGAATGAGGCGGAGGTTTGTGTTACTAAGCTACTTTTATTACTACGTAAAAGGCAGAACAAAGGAAAGCATGTCTCCTCTCACTGAGAGAAGTCCAAAGAAGAAAAACAACAACAAACAGAAACAGAATACAGCATCATATCCACGCCCATGATTCCAACAGTCTTTTTGCTGGAATGTGTCAACACAGTCTTGTGATTACCTTATGACAGTACAGTGAGAAGAATAGAAACCCAACAGAAATAACCCGATAGGGCATGGTGGAGTCTAGTGCCCTTCCTCAAGGGCGTGGCCAATTATTCTTCTTTAGCCAAGAGCACATATCCACCCACCCTGCCCCTTCTCAAAGACCAGGAAATGGAATGGAAAGAGGCTCCATTGAGGCATATGGAGATCCCCTCCCAGGTAGTGACTGAGAGCAGTGCTTATGGATGGGAATGGGCACATCCTCATCCAGTCCTCCACCACCTGCTCAATCCAAGTGTGTGGGTGCTGAGCTCACTCTGCCTCCAGGTGCACCAAAAGGAAGGAGACTGGACTCCACTCTGCCCTATAAGGTTCTTTCTATGTGTGAATGCTGTGTCACTGTGGGGGAGGCATTCATGAGGCACATATGCAGGATTTTAAATTTTAAAGAAAAAACTCAGGATGTTGCATTGCAGAATACGATTTCCACTTATTGTCATATGAAATGATATCTGATAATTTCACCAGACTTTCTTTCGATTTGTGTCCAAAAATGGAAGCGCGTGATCTGAGGATGAAGTTCAGACAGGATAATGCAAGTGGGTTGCTCTCTTCCATCACTGGACTCTGGGGGAAATAAAACTTGGTATTCACGGCGATGATTCTTGTGGATTGGTTGTTATCAGGAACACAGACATGGGTCTGATTAAAGTCTGTATGTGAATGAGATCTGTTACTGTATACATTATTAATGAACTCAGGGTAATTGTAAAGTTTTATGACTTAGGGATCAGTCGAAATTGGTTCCACGGTCATTTTGAGAAATTATGAGAATATGCCTTGCACTGTGGGTGCTGATAGCTTGGCATTAGTCATGGTCTTCCCGCAGCCATGGCCTGTGACAGCACTTAATGATAGTCATTTTGTAGCGTGACCATGCATTAGAATAGATTTACAAGAGCATAAAATGTCACATACCAAAGTGGAGAATTCTTTGTCAGCTCCCAGAGCAAGGAAAAAAAAACCCTATACACCTGGGAGTGACGATTGTCTGCAACACGGGTGCAAGGCGAGCATTCAGCTGAAAGCAAGCCGTAGAGAAATAAGAAAACCAAAGCGTGAAACTTCGTTGGCAGATTAGGCTGCAGACTTATACAGGCTCTCTTGGTAGTTCTGCCACCATTCAAAAGTGTGAGGAATGGTTGCCTGGGGGTTGGGCTTTTCTTGTGGTGGCCCCTAAATTGCAGGACTCCCTGCCCCTCAGAGGTGCATCTAGCACCGTCATTGTACAATATTTTCCACATTCATTATTAATACATTTCCACCGACCGAAAGGATTTGTAGATGCCTCTGCCCGTCTCCTCTGGCTTAGCCAATCAAAATAATCCCTACCAGTGGGCCTCACCACTGTCTGCAGCAACTCTTTCCCACAGAAATGGCTTTGATAGGGCAGTGGATTCTATTGTCCTTTCCCCTCCCCTCCCTTCTTTGCTCTACAAGAAACTGTGTGGGTGTGTCATGCAACCTGTCAATCAGCCCGCCTTAAGCCAATCTGAACCATGCATTCTTTTTGTGAGGGTGTTCAGAAGCCACTCAGAACCATACATTCTTTTGGAATCTGCAGAGAGAAATTTCCTTCCCAGAACACTCTGTGGAAGAAACAAGCTAGCCAGCCATTCTTAAAAATACTGTAATAGGTTAAGATCTGGTGAAGGACAATAACAACCTTGGAAAATATACAGTTTTGGGTGTCTCTCCCCCCCCCTTTGTTTTCCCTTCTGCATGGGTTTTGTTTCTCTTTCTCTTTTTCTCCTTTTTGTTTGCATCTCACCATGTTTGGTGCACATACAGTTATGTACTTTTTGAACTTTCAATAAAGATGTTACTAAAATAAATAAATAAAGCTAGCCAGCTTTGAAGAAGTAGCAAGCTTTTAAGCTTATTTTTGAGAGAGAGGGAGGGAGGGAGGGAGGGAGAGAGGGAGAGGGAGAGGGAGAGGGAGAGGGAGAGGGAGAGGAGAGAGAGAGAGAGAGAGAGAGAGAGAGAGAGAGAGAGAGAGAGAAGGCAAGAAGAGAAGTGTGTGCTTTTACATTGGTTTGCTACTTCTTAGTGTCTGTATATTCCTGGGAAAACAATAACTTGAAGTACCGGTATACATTTAATAAGGTATTAAAATGTGTATTCATTGTGCTTTGATTTTAATTTACTTTTGTTATGCTTTGGGAGACTCCAGGATAACTCCTCTGTTTTAGGAGATGATATAATGGCAGCTAATAGATTAGACCCACTTACCTAGGAGTGAACACTATTTAATTCAACAAGTAGGCACAGGGTGGCAGCCCAGGGCTAGCCCCCAGACCCAATAGACTGATTCGTTCATGTGCTACCTTCCCGTGACCATCTATTTTGTGTTGAATCAATTAAAAGAAGTGAGCCTGGTTTTCTTTCTTTTATCCTCACAACCCTGAGACATGCTGTTAAGTCATTACTATGCCTCTTTAGGGCAGGACCTGTATTTCTCTCCCTGTCACACTGGAACAGAAGGGCTTAAATAGAAGCTAATGGTTATTGAGGTCTTTCTTAAACTAAAGCAACACTTCATGTCATGAGCATGTCCCAAGACTCTAAGCTTCTATTTTTTGTACAGTAGGCGCTTTAGCGAACTAGGTCGCCGAGTTGTTGTGAAAATGAAAAACCTAAGCAAGAATATGCTATAGAAATGATAACCATAAGGGTGATTGTTTCACACACAGGGCTAGCCTGGTGTCATGTTCATGAAAACCCATTTGCGTAAATTGTGTCCTCCTTCAAATAGGGCACGTGTTGCGGTGCAACCTGTGTTGTGGGTGGGTACGGTTGGATAGCCACAACACCCTATTGGTAGGTCCCTTGAATCAGGTTGAATCAGGCCAATGGGACACTAGCCAACCCGATCAAGGGACCTATATATGCCCATACACGTGACTCAGAGCTTCCTCTTTTGGTCAGTGCATTGGAACACCTGCCCACCTCTCCCTACTTTTAGGGCTTGCGCACTTGACCTTGCTATGCACTTGGCTGATTGGCTGGTGCCATTTGGGTTTCGCCTGCCGCATAGCAAATTGTCACAACTTGTAAGGTTGCGTTCAGGTGATAGGGATGGGGGAGTGCTCTCGACCACCCATATGTGAGGGGTATTCCATTAAAGGAATCCAGGGACTCAATGGTTTGGTCAACTCTATGAGGGGTTGTGCCTGTGCCTGAGTCCAGGGGGACATCTGGGTGGTGGACATAGCATGTCCCCGGCTTTCTGCCATTTTGGGTGTTCATCCTAGGCTGACCTATGCTGGTGGCCTGGGTCAGCGCTACCTGCAATGGTGCAGGGAGCTAGTCGAACCAGAGGCTATGCAACCACTCACCTGATGTAATCAATAAAGTCGTGGCCTAAATTCTGCCAAAAACCAAACCAAAATTTGAGTTCATTTAAAGGGGGAGGTTTAAAGGTCTAAACACGCAAATCACTTCCTAAGTATTTACAAGTTGTGGTGCTCGGACTCAGCTTGATGCTTGCTGCCCTTGTTCCTTTAAATGTGATCCTTCTTTAAGGACAAAGGGGGATAATTTACTAATGACAGATGAGGAGCAAGGCAGCTTTTAGAAGCGTTCACTCTGAGCCATAAAAAAGAGAATTATTTCTGTTTTACAGAGTAATTTGATAACGATTGATTTATTGTTTACAAAAGAGAGGACTGAGAAAGGAGACAAAGGTGTAGATAAAGAATATACTGCCCCCCTCTCTCTTTTCTCCTCAACCAAGGATTTGAAGGCCTGAACTGTGAAATCAACTTTGATGACTGCTCCTACGGCTTCTGTAAAAACAATTCGACGTGCTTAGACCTGGTTGCAGACTACGCTTGTGTTTGTCCTCCAGGCTTCATGGGTAAGGTGTAACCCAAGGCTTTAAATGAAACAATAAATATTTAAAGACTCCATTATATCTTGCAAAATTAAAAGTAAATAAGTGCCCATAATGACATTTTATACACTGCCACACTGCTAATAAAAACAGAATAAGTAACACATTGCAATAACTCCCGTCAATTATATTCCTTAATCCTCTGATCATAAGATGAAAGTTGGAAATGCTGATGTTAAAGTTTCCGAGTTAATTAACAGGGGTGTTAAAACATACTCATGATTTTTTCATCACCAACCCACCTGGTAGGGGGGGAAAAAAAACTAGTTCAAGTACACACTTCACTCAGACAAGTAATGGACACTCCACACATTAAAAAGCAGTGGGTAAAAAGCAGTACCACCACCTCTTATTTGTACTGCCCATGTCAACTGTTTTTTGCTGGCACCCATGACACTTTTATCAAGATAGTCCTACTGGCACCTCATTTTTACCTCCTGCTCCAAAGAACTTTGAATATAATTATTAGCTTCCATGCCCCACTCAGGATTGGGATGCAAAAAATGTGTTGATAACTGTTTCTAAGAAGAGTTTTCTGTTTTTTTTCAAGGATACATACATACTGTATACATCAGCTGATTAGGAATTGCTGCTGCTGTTGTCTCATTTTTGCCACGGAAACTCACAGCAACTTGCAATATTTTAAGCAAGACAGACACATACATACATTAAAACCAGCCATAAAATATCTGAAAGCCAATTCTATTTACAAAAAAGCAAACAAAAAAACTACAGTTAAACACCGCACCCTCATAAAATGCCATAGTTAAAAGCCAAAGGCCATTTAAAAAACAAGTTTTTGCCTGACACCTAAAGATGTGTAAAAAATATGTAATACTTTAGAATATAGGCAAGTTAAGCAAGTTACCAGGTAGTTTTTGCAGCTGTGTCCGTGATTCTGTTTCACAACAAAAGAACACAGAAGGCTTTTACAGTAACCACCCTCCTTGTAGTTTAGCTACTGTGGGAAAGAAGACTCTGCTGGACTAGATGGACCCTGATCCCACAGGGCTATTGTTATGCTCATAATTGAGCCTCTATTTCAAAGGAGGCACTGTCTAGCTCTTCTTTAAAGCCTACCCTCACCCCTAGCACCTCTACCATCACCATGTTTAAGCTATGTTCTCTTTGAGGTGGGAGACAGAGATGCAGAACTATGCCAGAAGTGTACATTATTCAAGTAACAAGTGGATAGCATTGGTGGGTGCTGATGCTCACCTGACTTTCTGAGAGCTGAATTGCTGCTGTTTACTGGGAAGGAGGTGAATCGGGGTGGGGGTGGGGTTTGATGTGGTGCAACTACACCAGCAGAGGTCAATCTGGTGCTACTAGTGGTGTGAACGCCCCACACCAACCTCTCTCCCACCTCACCCCTCTCCATCCTGTTGGGAGGTAAGCTGAGCACTGCCATCATAACAACCCATCCACCGCTGTACAGTAGTCATATTTTATAGATAACTACCTGGGGTCAAAGGGTGAGCCTCATGTGCCTTTTGCTTTATAATAATAATAATAATTTATTATTTATACCCCGCCCATCTGGCCGGGTTCCCCCAGCCACTCTGGGCGGCTTCCAACAAAACATTAAAATACAGAAATCCATCAAACATTAAAAGCTTCCCTAAACAGGGCTGCCTTAAGATGCCTTCTAAAGGTCTGGTAATTGTTGTTTTCTTTGACCTCTGGTGGGAGGGCATTCCACAGGGTGGGTGCCACTACCGAGAAGGCCCTCTGCCTGGTTCCCTGTAACTTAGCTTCTCGTAGCGAGGGAACCGCCAGAAGGCCCTCGGCACTGGACCTCAGTGTCCGGGCAGAACGATGGGGAAGGAGACGCTCCTTCAGGTTTACTGGACCGAGGCCATTTAGGGCTTTAAAGGTCAGCACCAACACTTTGAATTGTGCTCGGAAATGTACTGGGAGCCAATGTAGGTCTTTCAGGACCGGTGTTATGTGGTCTCGGCGGTCTAGCTGCCACATTCTGGGTTAGCTGTAGTTTCCGGGTCACCTTCAAAGGTAACCCCACATAGAGCGCATTGCAGTAGTCCAAGCGAGAGATAACTAGAGCATGCACCACTCTGGCGAGACAGTCTGCGGGCAGGTAGGGTCTCAGCCCGCGTACCAGATGGAGCTGATAAACAGCTGCCCTGGACACAGAATTGACCTGCGCCTCCATGGACAGCTGTGAGTCCAAAATGACTCCCAGGCTGCGCACCTGGTCCTTCAGGGGCACAGTTACCCCATTCAGGACCAGGGAGTCCTCCACACCTGCCCACCTCCTGTCCCCCACAAACAGTACTTCTGTCTTGTCGGGATTCAAGCTCTAAAATGCGTATTGAAAGTACTGCACACTTTCTTTATTTGCCCCCTTGAAATCCTTCGCAGACGGGGAATGTCAGATCCTAAGCCCAGATGGAGTCCTCTCTATCCAGCCCCCAGGACTTTCTTCCAGCCATACCCATTCTTCCAAGGTCACACCCCTCATCACATCAAAATGTCCAAAAGGGACGCAGGTGGCACTGTGGTCTAAAACCACAGAGCCCCAGGGCTTGCCGATCGGAAGGTTGGCGGTTCAAATCCCCGCAAAGGGGTGAGCTCCCGTTGCTCAGTCCCGGAAGCCAATAACGTGAGATGAGCAACACAACCCCAGAGTCTGTCACGACTGGACCTAATGGTCAGGGGTCCCTTTACCTTACCTTGTGTCAAGAAACTGTATCCCAAGACAGTGGGTGCTTCGTAAAACAGATTAAGTTAGCATACTTGGCCTAGTATGTTTTCGGGTATTAAGAACACCTAATCCCAGGGACGTAGGTGGCACTGTGGTTTAAACCACAGAGCCTAGGGCTTGCTGATCAGAAGGTCAGTGGTTTGAATCCCCGCAACGGGGTGAGCTCCCGTTGTCTGGTCCTAGTTCCTGCCCACCTAGCAGTTCGAAAGCACGTCAAAGTGCAAGTAGATAAATAGGTACCGCTCCGGAGGGAAGGTAAACGGTGTTTCCGTGCACTGCTCTGGTTCACCAGAAGTGGCTTAGTCATGCAGGCCACATGACCCGGAAGCTGTATGTCGGCTCCCTCGGTCAGTAAAGCGAGATGAGGGCCGCAACCCCAGTGTTGTCCACAACTGGACCTAACAGTCAGACTGGACCTAAAAGTCAGACTGGACCTAACCCCTTTATCTTTACCTTTAAGGAGTCCTTAGGCTATGATGCTTATCTAGATGGGGAAACTGTAGAATCTTCTAGCTTTTTGCGTGACTGGAATGTTGCCTACTGTGGTCACAGTCACAACCATTGTTCTGCCCAGTTTTCGCCATTTCCCCCCTAGCATGTGAATCCTGAAATGTTCACCAGAGAATACACCACCTGGGCTGAAAGTATTTAATAATGCAATTCATCAATAAAATTCTGGCCAAATGTGAAATCATAAGATTGAAAGGTGTTTCCTTGCCAACCAGAAGGGGCGTGTGAGAAACTAGGACAGAGAAGTAATGTAGAAGTCCAAAAAAGCATCTTCACAATATCCTGGAAATCTGAAGGAAGAATCTATTAAAAATGCACAAATGAGAGCTTCCATGAGGCCCTGTGTTTCAAGGACCTTCGAGAGGCGTCATATACTAAACTAAACAGTTAATTTCTCTATAAAGGAGTTGAGCTACCAGTGAGTTGCATAAAATTAAAGGGAAAATCAATTATGGTTCAACAACACAATTTTCTCTCCCTGTTAGAAATTAACCAAAGTGCCTTGTTTACATGAAATCAGAGGCATAATTTGCTGAAAGTTTCTCATCTGCAAATAATTAGCATGATTTCTTTAATTAGAACCAAAGCTTAAGAGTTGAAATCATCTGGAGAAAATGTGTTCATTCATCAACTAAGAATAAAATGAGATGAAATGAGACTTGTTCTTCCTTTTGGTGGTTGGTGTTTAGGGAATGCTACCAAGCTTTCTTATTTTCACATTTCAGTTTCATGTCCTTTATTTTGGAAACAAGAAAATGAAAACAATGTTTCCACTTGAGACATAGTTATAATTTAATGCATTAAGAATTTCTTTAATGTCTTTTCTGATCATGATTGAGATACAGAAAGGTAATAATAACAACCACCACTACAATCACAAATTTTGTTCTCAACTGAAGAACAACAAAAACCCAGCCAAGTATTCTGGTTTTTTGATTAAAATGCAGGATTAAAAGTCATTAAAATAGACTCATTTGGACTCATTCCTACTCTGGAAGGATCTATGAAGTCTATATTCACAAGTTAATCACATTCAGTTTCAATTCCCTCTATTTACTCACTCTGTAAAATGGGAATAATAGTGATTAGGCATTCAGGTCTTTTGAATATACATATAAGACTAAAGCATTTAAGACACCATAATTGTGTGATTTAGCCACTGTTTTTTAAAGACCTGTATAGTTGGTCTGTTACTCCCATTTTACAGATTAAAATTAAGATTGACTGCTAGTGACTTGCAAATAGTTGCTAGATCCATAGCTGACCACATTTCAAGCAGGTTTGTCTAATAATTTTATACCATTAAGTTTCTTGTTTTAAAAACAATAAAAAACAGTATTTTATGCCAGAACTAGATGCAATTTACAGGCATGGTGGTCCATTCTGAAGGGATGAAGGCTGCCAGCTTTCAGAATGATAGGTACAGTGATTCTCCCACAAGCAGTGCCAGATTTACGTATAAGCTAAACAAGCTATAGCTTAGGGCCCCACTTTCTTGGTGGCCCCCCAAAAAAAATTAAAGGAAAAAAGCCTGGATGCACATTTCCAGTTGTATTTCAGTTCAACAATTACTTTGATAAAATACATATTTTGTTATGTGCAAATGGCTTTAGATACGTATTAGGTCCATAAATTACCATATAGCATATATGCAACAAAAAAACAGTGACAATTTGTTGTTGACAAAGGACAGCTGGACATATAAAGGGCCCCATTACCTTCAGTAGCTTAGGGCCTCATCAAACCTAAAGATGGCCCTGCCCACAAGGGCAATATTTTGGGGTGGGTAAAATAAAGAACCTCTTAATCTCCTTTAATAATTTGCTGGCAGTCAGTCTGAAAACTAGTAACATGAGGGAGGTGCCCCTGAGTAAGTAGGTAATAGTAGGTAGACAATGAGTAGCACTACTGGCAGCTACATAACCTAAGGGGCAAGCAGGCTTACTAGAGTAGGGAAGAAAGTACCAGCCATAGAGGAGGTAATTAATCACAGCTACCCTAAAATCTAAAAGAATATGATAATGCTTTGAACAAGCAGACTAAAACCCAGAGGAGGGGGTGGGGAAGCAAACATCGAATTGAATAATAACTGAAACACACATACAGCAAAAGCAGCAGGAGGGTGAACTCAAGAGAAGTTTGCACAGAGCTAAAGAAAAATAAGAGAAAACAAACAGGATGACTAAATAACTAAAATAGGAATTTGTTTATTGGAAAACAGAAAGTGATTGGAATAAAAAGGGGCAAGTATATTGTACATGAGACAACCCACAGCTGAAATGAGTGGGGTGAGGGGTGGGGGGAATGACCCCATACTAAGCTCTCTTCAAAGTTTGCAAACCAATGTGAGCTTGGGTGGGAGGAGAAAGAAAACCCAGCAGACTGAAAACAACTTGAATTAAGTTTTCGCTTTTAACTGTTTGTAATTGGTAAGGGTGCTGGTAACCCAGCATTCTTCTAAATTCCCTGCTTTCCTTCAACATCCCTCCCACAAACTACTGTGATTGGAATGCCCTGAGGAAAGTACTGACTGTGAAAACCTAGACCTGACCATCAAAACAAAACATTCCCCCTCTCCACCTCCCAAACTCACTGTTTCTGTAAACTTTGTCCTATGGAAAGACCTTAACCCCAATTCCAGGTCTGGATGACATAGTAAGCCACACCTTACCTTGCCATGCTGTCTTGTGCCAAATGGACTTGGGAGAAGCAAAGTGTCGTACTCGCTTGGCCATAGTTTGGCTCACTGTGATGTGCAAACCAGGCCAGTGTGGTTACTGTTGCCTATCTCTGCAATATAATTTGAAATCTTATGGCTTTAATGTGGCTTCACTCATGCATTCTGGAGGGTAGGGTGGAGTTGTTAATGAAAATTGCTGGAATTAATGGCAAGCCGTAAACTGGCTATGGAGGCTGTAAGAATGGTTGTACCTGTGTTTTGTATGTAATATTATTTTAGTACTTCAGGTTTGCTATTGAGTTGCTGCTGAGCAAGGCAAGATACCACTTAATACTTGATGCAGATAGTGGCCCAGTGTCCGCCATTTTGATATGCCCATAAGATCAGGCTGTTACTTGGTCTTCACTGGGGAGTCATTCATTGCTTGCCTATAGTCCTCCCAATGTGTTTAAGTCTGTAGAGACACTCTGCCAGCTATAATTATATTGCAGCTAATGGGATGTTATAATATTCATAAAAATATATATAAGTAAATACTTTCTTATTTGCTTCGTATAATCCTGCCTATAAAGATCTAATTTATTTAACTGCTATCTGTGATCTATATATATATAAAAAACCACAACCCTCTTTCCTTTAAAGCTGTCAAGCAGACATAAAATACAATGTTCCCAAACAGGAAAAGTTAAATTATGTAGTTGTCACTTGGATTATGAAGTAGCCTTTTTGCTATCCCAAACCCTACATGATTTATAGTTTTAACGTTTCATTTTCTTTTCTGTCAGACAAAAACTGTTCAATGGACATTGATGAATGTCCCTTCAAGCCCTGCAAAAATGGAGCCAGTTGCCATAATTTGATTGGCGAATTTTACTGTAACTGCTTGCCAGGTAGGTGCTCAGGTGGTACGTGGGTGAAGAGTTAAGACAAATGTTTGGGACAGAAATAGAACTAATTTCTTCAGATGCATTATTTTAGATTCAAATTTGCTTTGTACATGCCCCTGCCGCCCCCGTCACCCACGCACAGAAGCTATACAAATGTTCCTGCAATGCACAGCACATTTATTATTAGGACAGCATCCTCTATTTTTATGAATTTGGTTGCAGACCATGTCGCTTGAATACCTATCTGAAAACGAGGTGTTGCATACTAATGAGGATAGGTTATTTTATATGAAAATATCAACTGCATTCATAATAGATCCTGCAGGGTGTTCCAATTCTAAAACCTTTAAATATGATAATACACTGATTTGCAGGACACAATTGTAGAAGAATTCTGTTGTTGTGCATAGGCCTCTGCTGAAAAAAAACAACCATCCATGGCCCTTAGCCTTGCGGGGCTTAGAAGGTTTAGTATGATGAATAGTGTTTTCATTTCTGTAGTTTCTTGCTTTATTTTTTTAATGCCAGAAATTTGGTATTTCGGATTGCTTTAATTTGTTAATCACAATACCTACGGCCTTCTCTCTCCTCCTTTCCTTCTTTTTCTATACATTGATGAAAGTTAATACCATGTTTTGTTTGGTCATGCATTTTTTTTCTTAACTCCCAATATATGGCACAAACCGCAAACCCAAGGCCCCAATCCTAATTCTGCCATTTAATCTCTGTGCAAGCAAATCAGGATGAATGCTCAGTAAACAGGCCATCTGGAACCCCCAGATTTGCAGTGGTAAACTGTGAGTGAGGAACAGATTCAGCACACCAAGCAAACTGCAAGCACATTTGCAAAGCTAAGCAGGGTCCAGTATGGTTTTAAATTGAATGTGGAACAAGTTGTTGAGGAGGTTGGACTAGATGACCCTTGTGGTGCCTTCCAATGCTTTGATTCTATTCGGTTGGCAACTCAAGGTATCCAGTCTGGGTCTGCTGCCAAACGTCTGATTCAAGCTTACATTAAATCTCATCATACCATGAAATAAGGATACCAAACATTTTTATACCTTGCCTATAACATACCTCTCAACTGTCCTTATTTGGCCACGATGGCTCCCACTGTGCCTGCCTTCATCCTGGGGTGCCCGATTCTCCCTGCCAGTGGACGGGGACTGCGGCAGCGGCATTGGGAAGGAAGCATGAGAGCTCCTTCCCAAAGCCTAGTGAGCAATTTCTAGGCTTTGGAAAGAAGATGGGTGGACTCTGGGGCACTGTCAGAGCCCTCACGCCCATTGCCCAAAGCCAGACAAGCCCCTCCTCTTGCTGCTTTCTTCAGGTGAAGGAGAAGGGGCTTGCCCAGCTGTCACAGCACACCTTCACCTGAGTATTTTAGAATTTTGGTTGGACAAAATGCTTTTCGTTTGCGGCTGTATGTGGTAGATGGGCAGTGGAGCTTTACTTAGATCTTTCAGGAAATTTAGCAACTTGATTGGAAGTCTTCTTGATTTTTCCAGTTCTAGCAGGGAAACATAATAGGAACTTCATAAAGTTTTATTGTCCAGTATTTTTCCATTCCCCGCCTTTACTGCCTCATTTGGGCTTCCTTCTCCTTTGGATATTCAGTACCATTAACTTTTAAACTCCTGGAAGAAAGTAGCGCTCTCATTCTCCCGCCACCAGCCTAGGCAGTTCCCAAGCTGCACAAGTTCTGTGCATTTCTCAAGCCTTGTGGCCATTGCTTCAATAAGGCGTGCTGCAGTGCAGGGTCAGTCTAGAGGTGAACTCCTGCCCTGGAAAGCTACCAACCTTCTTCGCCTCCCGCTGCATCCACTACACAAGCAGGAAGCAGGTATCTGCAAAAAAGCGCAAATTGCTCAGTGAACTCAAGCAAGTCAGCTATATCATAAATGTCCCTATTTCCATCTGAAAAAATGTTGGAAGGTATGCTGTAAATGCCTTCAACATTCCAGATTTATATTTTTTTTAAAAAAAAACCATGTAAAGTATTATGTGAAATTATTAATTTTTAAAAGTTTCACAACCAGTAAATAAGAAAAAAAAATCTATGAAGTTATCTCCCACGAATCAGTTTATGTGTATATTCATGATCTAGACAAAGCAGCAAGCAGTGAAGCAGGATTTGCATATCCGACACAGCTCTGATAAGTTGTTTTGGCCTACAGAGGACTGACTGGTTTTCAGAAGTAAACAATGCTAGTGGAATGGGCAAATTGATTTCAAAGCTGACTAATGCAAAGTAACGCACATTGGGGAATTATCGCCCATCCCATAGTCAACAGTGCTTCAGTGACTTTCTATTCTTTTTTTCCACCCTTCAAAACCGGAGTATTGTATTGCTAAGAACAAGGCTTGCCCTACCCTCTAAGGTCTATCTTGCTGTTTCTCATTATCACTCTTCTCCAAGACTGCAACCCTGCACACAGTCCTGCACGTTGACCTCAGCGTGATATAAGAAGCTGAGCTGTGTGCAAAATTCCAGGCCGGGAGGCACAAAGCATTACCCATAATCTCAATACACATTTTGATACTGCTCAGCATTTCTTCTGCTACTTCAAGCATTTCTCTGAACACCTTGGGCGGGATTCACCTAATGTCAGCAAATGCCTTGTTGCAAAGACTTATGCGTGCAAAATGGGGATTTCCCCCACTCTCTTCCACCTGTGTATCTGCCTTGTCAGGAGAACATAAAAGTGGGAGGAGAGGGACGATTGTTCCATCTGGTGAGTTCCAATGTTTGTGCGCTGGCTTCACATGGTTTAGCTATGTTCTACCTCAGGGATGAGGGATCTTTTGCACCTAGGGTTGCCAGACTCAATAGAGAACAGGACTTCTGTGCCTTTAATTGCCCTGCTCTCTTTTGAGTCTGGAAACCTTAAAGAGAAATCAGCAGACCCTTTGCTTGGAAATTAAACAAAGGGTCTGCTGGTTTCTCTTTAAGGTTTCCAGACTCAAAAGAGAGCAGGGCAATTAAAGGCACAGAAGTCCTGTCCTCTATTGAGTCTGGCAACCCTATTTGCACCTCTAGAGCCTCATTCCCTTCTGGATATTCTTTCAAGGTCCACATGCCAGTGGTGGCTGGGGCTAGGAGCAGAAGTGGGTGGAACAATGAATTTACATGCTGCCTTTGTACAGTAGGCAAGTTTCTTCAAACACTCACACACACACCCTCCTTATTGTCAGAGGAATGGGGAATTGTCAGAGTTCAAGGACATATTCTAGCAAAGGCACGCAAGGAGGGTACAAAGCAGAGCTTATGAGGAGTGTGCCTTTGGATGGCACGTGGCCTGGGGGAAGTCTCCAGGGCAAGATAAAGGGGCCTAGAGGGCCACATTTGGACCCCTATCCTGAGCTTCCACAGCCCTGTTGTACACATTTCTCCATATAGTTGTGGCTCTTACAATTGGTATATGTTGCTTACACTCATCATGGCAATAAATTGCCAGCCACCAAAAGCTAGGCTTAAAAAGTCTTCATCAAATATCTTTGCTCATAATGGTACCACTTGAGTCTAAAATAAACCATGCAATGCCTCGTGTGCATTGAAATGAATTTGCCTATCATCCCTCAGCAGGACACTTCACAGTGTAGGAGATGCAAGCGTACCAGACTCTGATGACCATTTGGGGGCCTGTGGAGCTTGTTGATGACCCATGATTGGAGATCAAGTTTGCTGTGATGGTTAGAAAGTGAGTTTAGGGACTTGGAGACTAGGATTCAAATCCACACTTGGCCATGAAGCTCACTAGGTGATCTTGGGCCAGCCATTGCCTTTTAGCCTAACCTACTTCCTACAGTTGCTGTGAGGATTAAATAAGAATAATCGTATGCCACCATGAGCTTGGAGGAAAGGTGGGGTATGAATGTAGTAATAAAAATAAAAATGATTTTAGTATATGGCCTTTGAACAGGATGACCACAATCCAACATAGTTAAGTCGTCAGAAGTCAACGTTCTGCTAGCAGGGAGTGATTCTAAATGGCAGCCAACATCCAAATGCCAACAAAGATCACACCCGTCTCAGTGACCCTTGTGCCAAGTTTGGTGATACTTTGATACAAGTGGCATATAAATTTTATGAAACAAACAGACAGACATCTGTAGACTGTATGCTTCCATGTCTACATAGAAGCAAGTCCCATTGAGTTCAGAGAAGTTTATTCTTCGTTAAGTGGGCACAAGATTGCAGCCCGATTGAATTTATTCACAGCTATCCCTTTCTTCAGCACACAGCACTTGTAGCAATTTTCCAGGTGTTCTGAAAATCAGTTGATAATGTTGTCTCAGCTCTTTTTATCCTTCAAAGTCATTTTTTTGTACGAAACCTCATAATGTTTGTTTTCAGTGCCATTCTCCCAGAAAATGTGTAGTGTGGAATGGTTCATAAATCTAATTCATGGCACATTTTCAAAATGCATACAGCCCTATAACAACAGTTAAAATAGCAAAAGTCTGGGAACAGGGGAATAGTATATGCTTGGTATTAGAGACCTGGATGTTCTAATGAAAATCTCTGTTAGTCACTCATCCAGTCATTTTATTGTTCAGAGTGGTTGGCAACCCTATTCCTATGCATCATCACAGCTGCCCCGTGAGACAAATCATTGCCCCCTTTACAGCTAGGGAACGGAAGCTGAAAGTTCTCCAAGACCATCCTTTTTTGCTTGTGGCTGAAATAGGGCATTGAGGCCAGTTCCCTCAGGGCAGATTTTCTTGCCAATGGACTATCTTTCCTCCCACTTCTTCGTATTTTATTAGACCATATGTGTCACACAGTGAATGAGGGACAGAGAGAGATTAAATAAATGTTTTAAATATGTTGCACATCAATAAAATAAACCAGCGATTGCCAACATTTTGGAGTCTGGGGCACATTTGGAAATTTGAAAATGGCTGCTGTCAGGAGTGTGGCCTGCGAAAAAATGGCTGCCGCTTCCAAAAGAGCAGGAAAAGGAAAAGAGATGGGAACATAAAATAGTTCAAATATTGGGGGGGGGGAGAGAATCTATTCCATTTTGTTTGTTTGTTTGTTAAGAAAAGTTGTTAGGAAAACATTCTACTTTTCCGGATGCTGTTAACTCTTGGTTGGCATGCCACTGTTGCAGCTGTGCTGCTGTGGAGTGTGTGTGTGTGTGTGTGTGTGTGTGAGAGAGAGAGAGAGAGAGAGAGAGAGAGAATGAGAATCCAGGAATCCAACTGAGACCTGTCTTAAACAGGCAGCAAATAAGGCAGCAAAGCAAACAGAACAGCAACGGGAGGATTCCTGCATTGCTTCCCTCACCTCCACATTTTCAAAAAGTTTATCAAGCTGCCTATTGACTGTTCGATGTGGCTAGCTGGCAGCAAAACAAATGATTGCTGTGCTTCCTTTCCTACTGCAGAACACACGTTTTTAAAAAGCCTCTCCAGCAGCTGCCTGCTGGCTATACTATGTGGCTGGCAGGTAGCAAAATGAAACAAAAAAAGTAGCAAGTGGGTGGAGCTAAGGACTATTAAACAAAACAAAAGCAGAAAAAGTGCAGTCTAGAGAAGCGAAAAATAGCAGCTCTTCAGGACCCCAGGGGTACTTACTGCCTGGCATCGAAACAATCAGGCCCGGCTCGTCGTAGACCCCCGGTGGCGCAGTGCACCATGGCGCGGGGCTGGTAAGCTGGGCGCCGGCCTGGGAAGGAGGGTGCCGCGCGGAAACCAATTGTGCCCTGCGAGGGCGGGGCGGGCGGCGGAGCGATCTCCGCCCCTCAGCACCAGGGCGCGTGATCTGCTCAAGACGGCCCTGCAAACAATCACAGCTTTGACTTTGCTCATCGACTAGAAACACTGACAGGTGGGAGCTGCCAGGCTGATTCTCCATAACTCTCCCCTCCCCAAACGAGGGCTAGATAAGTAGAAGAAAAATTCCTGAAAACAAGTTACAGGGATCAGTCAGAGCTGCACAAAAAAAGTACAGTATGGGAACTCAGCACATAGAAATCTAACCCAGTGTAAAAGTATTACCAAGCAGCAAAAAACAAAATTTTAAAGCAAAGTTTCCTTCTTTCTGTTTGGGTTCTGGAGAAGTTACAGCACAAAAAAACCACCAGAGCAGTAGCAATGAGGAGGTGGGGATGGGACTGCTTGTGTGAAATAGAGATGAAGCTAAGGTGGAGGCTACATTCATATGCGGTTTATTCCATTTTCCCCAGCCTTTCCCAAATTGTTAATTTCCGCATTATATTTGAGCTTTCACACGACGTGAAAGCCACTTCCAGAAACATAGCAGAATATAATGCAAGTTCAGGGCTCATTTCCGTATTACTGGCAAATTGATTTTTATTCGCACACCCACAAAACACACCTACACCCACACCTGGCCAGTTGACTGAACCACCTCTGAGATTTTTTTTTAGCTAAGATATGCCTCTTGTCTAACAACTAATGCCAGATGTTTCTTTTTACTCACCTACTGGCAATTGCATTTTCTTTCTCTCTGATTCTTATTGGTTTTAGGCAAGAGGCAAAAGAATATTTTGTCTCCAGATAACTCACAGAACTGAATAATTGGAGAAGATCAACTCGGAAATGCCAGCTTTTAATATATAAGGTGTTGCTTTTCCAACTGAATGAAATTCCCGGTGAAGAAGAACATATTTATTGCATATTCTTTTAGCTGCATAAAATTTGTTACAAGACATGGAAATAGTACAGACAGACTGCCTAGATGCAATTAGCTGGAAGATCTGGGGCAGGAGAAATGGTTTCACCAGTTTCAAGTCCACTAGGCAAATATGCCATGTTGCATTACTCTTATAACTGATGCAATGCAACATAAAACAATATAATAAAAACAAAGTTGTGGTTTATTCCACTGCTATTCAACAATATACATTTATATTTGCAGTTAATGCATAGTTATCCTGTGTATTAAATACCCTGAATGAATTATCACAGAAATTAGAACTGCAAGGACTGTGTGACAAATTCACCCATTTTCGAACAAGGCAATCGCTCCCCCTTCCAGTGCAGCCCACGGTGACCTTTTCAAGAAGTAGTTAAGAGCATCACTTTATATACCTACTGATAAGATAATAATTGATAGCTAGCATTAGGCTTTAGGGGCTCCAATCTTGGATCTGTGACCCAGCATTCAAGCCTGTAAACCTGGATCCATTCATAAGTGACGATGAAATGACAAGACATACTACAAGCAAACAAACACCTTTGGGATAAAGAGGCATTGGGGTAGCCATTTATACTAGCTCAAGGTTATCAGAGGAAAGAGTGTCTCTCTGGTTGTCTTCTGTGCAGCCATAATTCAAAGATATGATAAACAATGTATTCCTTCCTTTTGTTTTAACAGATGCAGGCTTATTCCTTAATATAAGGTTTCTCAAAGTGGTTGACATGCAGCTGCTGGGTGACCTTGGGCTAGTCACACTTCTTTGAAGTCTCGCAGCCCCACTCAACTCACAGAGTGTTTGTTGTGGGGGAGGAAGGGAAAGGAGAATGTTAGCCGCTTTGAGACTCCTTCCGGTAGTGATAAAGCAGGATATCAAATCCAAACTACTCCTCCTCCTCCTCCTCCTTCTTCACCAGAATTTAGATTCTCAAAAAAAAAGTTTATGCTACAGAAAACTCTGAGCATCTGCAGAATGCATTTCCCTCTCTGTTCTGTAAATACAACCACCTCTAATATATTAAGAATCTGGACCACAGACTTTCTTTAGGGATGCAGTCAGGTAGTTGTAGCCACAGTGAACTGCATTCTACAGACTTCCAGGCATAGTGGAGTTCTGCATTCCCCAATTTACAGTTTCTTGAATGTCTAATGCAAAGTAATTCTTGCTAGTTCAGTAGGACCTGCTCCTAGGGATGTGTGCATAGGATTGCAACCTTAATCAGGGAAGAAGGCACAAAAAAACAGTTTTGATGAATCTCCCCAGTCTTTCTGGAACCTGCAACATACAAGCTCTCCTCCCTTAATGAAAGGCATTTCTCTAGCATGTTCTTAATTTCTGTATCAAGAGTTCTTGCTTCAGTTGACTGTTTTAACTTACTACGTTAGCAAATATGATAACAGCAGTTTGAGAACTGTCAGTTTGAGAAAAATTAAATAGTCCCATTGCTAGAAAATAGCCAACTTTATTATGATGCTAATTACTCATTTTTGAGGTCATTCATATTGCACAAGCATTAAGCGGTTACTGGACTGGCTTTAAAAGAAAGGTAGATAGCATTATTAAATTATGATATGTTGAGTTTAAATGACACATGTCCACATACAAACACAACAGAAATGGCTGCAGAGAAGTTCTTTCAGCCAAGCTCATTGATAATTGGTGCTGATAGGCACCTTTGATAGCCTCGTCTGGCATACTGATCACTACGTTTCACTTTCACTCTCAATCTTGTTATTTGTGTTGCTTGTATTGTTTAAAAATAAAGCAAAGAACAGAAATGACATTCAAGAGCAAGTATAAAATCATTGTTTTTGCTTGTGCTTACAGAATTGTAATGGACACTTATTTTCAAAGCTTTCACATTCTTGTTCTGCTTACATCAACATTTCCTTCTTCAAACAATAGCCCCGTAAATAAGATTCTTTACAGAAGTTGAAACGGTAATAAACTCCGCTGCTGACAGTGGTGACGGTGTCTAGATTTTCCGGAATTCAAGGAATTGCATGCCTTTTGGCATCTAATGTAAGAGTTCTTAACCCCACTCCTCCCTCAGAAAACTATTCTGATGTGCCAGAATTGCTCAACAAGCTGTCAGCGCATTGGCTTTGAAAATAATTAAAGCAAAAAGTCAATGCTATGTTCACTTACCTGTGAATAAGTACCATAAAACTTGGTAGGGCTTACTTCTGAGTAGACACATACAGAATTGTCCTGTTGGAAGTGTGCATTTCAGATCTTTTATGAGGCTGTGCTAACTTGTCACATCGCTCCAGGACCTAGAGAAGGCACTGGTTCCTTCTCTGCAGTCCTTGTTCTTCAAGGATTCTTGATTTAAATTGGGGAGCTTACTCTCTCCATTTGAACAAGCTACTTTTCTACCTAAACAAAACAATTGCTTTCTAGTAAATTGGGGGGAAACAGTCTTCAAGCACCATAACACATGTTTTTCGATTAAACAAAAATACTTTGAAATATGTTATATATGTTTTTTTTAATTGTATTGTTTTGCCACGTTGTTGTTTGTTTCTTGGCTCCTTTGGTAGGAAGGATGTGACAGATATTTAATACGTGTAGGCAGGCAGCCCAGCCCATATCCCCGCACACAGGGTAGTTCACTGAAAATCTTTCAGTATATGGCCAGTGACACCCATTTATGTAACCCCTTTAAGAGGGGAACCTGGAATCACCACCACAGGGGGGTGAGTTACCACTTCAACCCCCCCCCCATTATAGGGAAGAAAAGACTAAAGGATTCCACCCAAGGCCATAACCGCCCAAGTTGTGATGAATTGCTATGGGGAAGACAAAACCTGCCAATGCAGGAAAATTCTTCCCAGTCCTTCAATAGCAACCAATCAAAGACCATAGCAGCGTCCACTAAACAGCAGCCCACTAAACAGGAAGAAAAAGTTAACCTGTAAATGAGAAACATTAACAAAGGGAGGGTAGGGAGGGTGACTCTCCAGAGCTATCTGCCTGGCTAATATCGGCTCCTCCCCCTATTTATAATGAGTCTGGCCCCACTTCCCAGGAAATGAAAATTAAAGCTGAGACTGGGCATGAACCTCTGAATAATACACTGAGAAACAGGCCAGTTCTGTTCTGTGAGTCAATTCGTTTTGTGAAAAATTCGTCTAGCGAATCCCATAGGAATGCATTGAATTTTTTTCTTTTTCCTTTTTTGCCCATAGGAACGCATTAATTGAATTTCAATGCATTCCTATGGGAAACCGCAATTCGCTAGACGAATTTTTCACAAAATGAATTCGTCTTGCGAGGCAACCTCTGGTCGCAAAACCCATTCGTCTAGCGAAAAATTCGTCTAGCAGGGCATTCGTCTAGCGAGGTACCACTGTACTAGCAAGTTCCCTGGGAACTGTAGCACCGCACGTGATGCCGCAAAAGGCACCCACAATATAGTGTGTGTGCTCATCGGAGTCGTGATTATACATTCGTCATGAATTTCTCCTAATACAGTTTAATGCATTTTTGCCCACTGTACATATTTGGTTCATATGTGGTTTGTGCACACTTTACCCTAGTATATGCATATATATTACCTGAGTGTAAAACCTGTCAAGTGCAAATTTTGAAGGATGGCTGTGTTTCAGTTTGCACATTGTTTTGCAAAGTGCAAAATAGGTATGGGACCTCTGTGATACTGGCTTGCATGTCTCCACCCTGGTGGCAATTTTGCTTTGCTTTGCTAAGGTGTGTGTCTCTGAGTGACAGGGGTCTTGCTTAGGTCTGGACTACAGCCTCTGAAACATGTCTCAGGGTAAAGCTGACTCCCCGTATGGACTGTGAATTAGTTTCTCAGTGTCATGCCACACTTTCTCCATTACCTTAGGGTAACATCTTCAGGCAATGAAGATGTCAAGAATCCTTCTGTTGCCATCCCACTTACCTTGAAGTAACCCTCATTGAACTCAGTGGGGTTCGCTTCTGATTAGACATGTAGAAAATGACAACGTTAGTCACTAATATGGGGGGGGGCATAAAAATGATGGTTATTACTTTGACATGTATTTATTTTTCTTGAGTAGCAACTTTGAAATGCTGTTAAAGCATTGCAACTAAAAACTTTGAGAAATAATGCTGATAGTTTTTTTAAAAATTATTTACCTTGTGGAAAAGTTACACACACACACGACTTTTCTGCAGTAATCTTTGCTTATTCGCTTTATTTCTCTGTTCAACAGGTTTTACTGGTAAACTGTGTGAAACAACTATTGGTGGCTGCTTGTCACAACCTTGTGGCGCTTTCAGTCTCTGTGAAGATGGATTTGATGGTTATCGTTGTTTCTGTGCACCTGGTTTTATAGGTAGGTTTGGATCTAAAGATACTTTAAATTCATTAAGCAGACCTTTTCTCCCAAACAGCTGCATAGCAGCTGGTATTTTGTCATTTTGTTGTCTACTATCTGACCTATATGGCTCAGTTCAGACACCTGTGGTTCCAGCATGATCATTTAGGGGAAGATGTGAGAGTCTGCTGTTGGACTCCTAAACCAGCAGGGATTATGTGAAGGTGCTAACTGCATAAACACATATGTAGTGGGACTTGAATAAATATATAGTCCCTACAATTTGTATGAGAAGGCCCTTTATGAAAGGGCCATAAGAATTTCACAAATAAAAATGGTGGCATCCCTTGGCTCATAGAGTTGGTTGGATGGATTGTAAGTGTTGCTCAGTCCAGCAGCCTTTTGGTTGAGAACTTGCTCGGTGTCTGAATTAGAACCCTGCTGGCATTTGTTCTCTAGTCCCAAACCGCACATAGCACATCATGAGAGATTGTCTAAAATTATATGAGAATTTTAAAATAACCCATGGGATCTTAATGTGAATTGTCTATTCATCTATGCCCTGATTAAGGGGGTTAGGTAGGACAATGGGAGGATAAGCTCAAACCAGCAGTTAATCAGGGCTTTGCTTAACCTGGATATTAGGAAGAGGAGACACAGCAATATCTACAGCAGAATTCTCCTTGTCCCAATTCTCCATCACTCTGTCTTCAGGATTATCTTTCGCAATTCCCTTGTAACTGGAAATGGATAATATTCCTTCCTTCCCCTGCGTCAGTTTGCTATCCTGTCAATCAGAAGTCAAGGAGGAGAACCACATGACCTAGTATCCCTGGCCACTGGAGTTTTCCTTTCACTGTCTAGTTGTGCTTCGGTATAATTGATTACAGCTCCTGTGAAACCTAACATGCTTGCTAGATGTAGCTACTTGGAAATCAAAACTACTAGGGTGATTTTAACAGGACTGTGCATTTAGATAGTAGTTCGTGTTGTAATTTCAATATGGGAACTTTGGCAGGCAAACAATTATCCTGGCTTTTGTTAGATGTGGAGTTCACCACTTCCAAATGAAAGTGTACATTTAAAGTAGACAGCCAATACGATTTTTTAATATATATATTTGTAAATTTTCACACACACATATATATTGTAGAAATATATATATTTGTAGAAATAGTCACACGGGTCAGTTGGTTAAGCATCTGTGTTGTAATTGTAGTTGATGGTTTTGTTTTGCTTTTTAAAGCATTTTTTATGGGAGTCTCAGTAACTTGTATTATTCAACACCAGATTTGTGATGTTGTAAATCACGCTTCTACAGAAAAAGTCATCCCTTGGGAGGAAAAAGGTTTATCATGCTCTACTAAAATAAATACTTGCTGCAATTCTAACACAACTTACCTGGGAGTAAGCCTCCGTTGAATTCAATAGTACTTTATTCTAAGTAAACATATATTATTACATTTATTAAATTTGTATACCAGCCTTCATCCAGAGATCTCAGAGCAGTTTGCAGCATAAAAATACAATATAAAAACACAAAATACATTATAAAAATAAGAATAATCCCCCCTCTCAGGACACATTTAAAAGGGTACCAGGTGTTAATCAGGCACAGGCTGGTTTTCTCTTGTGGCCTAAATGAATGAAGGCACCAGCCGAACTTCCTGGGGGGGGGAACCCAACTGGAGAAAAGGGCCATACTCATGTTGCCACCCTCTGGACCTCTCGTGGAGGGGGCACACAAAGAAGGGCTTCAGATGATGATCTCGGGGTCTGGGTAGGTTCATATGGAGGGGTGAGTCCTTGAGGTATTGCAGTCCTGAACTGTTATAGTTAGAATACAGCAGGATTTACTCCCGAGTAGGTACCAGTACATATTGAACGACATTGTTAGTCTTAAATCTAATTTGAAATTTAAGCACATGCTTCATTCTCTCTCATTACAATTAGGGTTTAAAATGCTTGACAATTGCTGAGCCCTTTGATTGCGGCGAAGTAAGCAGTCGTGCCCACCATGATTACAACTCTTAGAGCTGGCCTTAAATATATTTTCAGATTGCTAAGGGGTGATTACTCCTTTTATCATTGACCAACATCTTCCTTTTAGAATATTAATTTCAGTGGGAAAGCTTTTATATTTTCAAATTCTAGGTTCTAAAAGAATTTCATTCTAAATACCTCTAATGGGTCTGTGTTTACCCATGAAAGAAACTGCTGAAAGCAAATGTTTTCTTGGCTCAATAAATCACTACGATCACCTCAAGAAACATACACCAGTCCTCTGCTTTATTAAGGGGAACTTGGCGAAAAAAATCTGCGAAACAAGCCCAACAAAACAAAATAGACACAGTTAAGCTTCAGCACCACTCAGTCTAAACAGTATTATATCTAAATTATTTGTTTAATATATTTATATCTCACCTTTCTTCCATGTTGGGATTCAAGGCAGTTTACAGCATTTAAAATTATAATTATAGAATGCAGAGTAATAAAAGCAAACTACAGTGGTGCCTTTTATGAAAAATTCGTCTAGCGAATCGCGGTTTCCCATAGGAATGCATTGAAATTCAATTAATGCGTTCCTATGGGCAAAAAAAAGATCAAAAAAAAATTCAATGCATTCCTATGGGATTCACTAGATGAAATTTTCGTTATAAGAAAAGACCCGTGGAACGAATTAAATTCGTCTAGCGAGGCACCACTGTAGTTAAAAACAGCAATTAAAATACTTCAGAACAGAATTAAAACTAGCAATCAAAACAGTAAGCACAATCTAGCCTTGTTCACTTTTGCAGCTTTGTTCTATGGACTTCTATCCGATATGTGGAAAGAGCATTGCAAGTAAGCATGTGCATGAGCTCTGTGGAGAGTGAAGTATATGCTTAACTTTGGGTGGCTAAAGACTGAAACTTCAACATAGAGTAATGTATCAAGTTGATCGACTGGTAACTTTGACATACTATTGGATCATTGTGGCAAACGCCCTTAGGGATGGTTAACTTCTTCAAAATTGCCCTCAGAGAACTGAATACCAAAAGGAGTTGAAAATTTATAGCAATTTGTATGGAAAATGTGAGCGTTCTGTCTTCATGAGATAATGTTGCTTGATGCTGGTTACCTTTACGTCAAAGGTAGGATCCGCTGCATGGAAATTAAGACCCGTATTCACTTATATGTTGGATTTTGTTATTTCCATTTGCGCTGCCCTATGAAGAATTTCTCAGAAATGTCCTCTTCACTTATTTCAAGGTAATAACTGTGAGACAGAAATGGATGAGTGCCTAAGTGGCCCCTGCCGCAATGGTGCTACATGTGTCGAACAGCTTAATGCCTTCAGCTGCCTATGTTCTGATGGATTTCAAGGTAACCAGAAAATTATCAGCCTTTAAAATGCAGTGGATACAAATAACCATATCCAGGAGATTTATGCACATCCCAGTGCATGTTTAATTCAGAAGTAAATCCCTTTGTGTTTGCTTAAGTAAGTGGGAATAGGATTATGCCATTAACTTCATCCAAAGGTAGAAATGTAGAATCATTTCCTTTATCTCAAATCCTAAAAATAACTGCATTCACAAATCATAATATATTACTGTAAAAATTAACAATAGTGGCTCTTTCAGTTACCTGGTTACTTCAGTTTAGTGCTTTGGTTAACTCCTGCTGATAAATATGTGAAACAAATGATAGCTTTATTTAAATATGGAAGGGTGTAGCTAGTGGGAATGATCCCATTGCTTGCCTCAGGTCATGAGATGTCTGAGCACCTCTATTGTCACCCGTTGTCCTGTCGTGAGCTTGAGAATGAAGGAGAAGATATAGCAAAAGAATCAACAAATGATACTAACTGAAGGAAGAAATGCTAGAGGTCCAGTGGAGGTGTCTATAGCACTGTCTCTATACTGAATCAGTTTAGATTATGGCAGCCTGAGGATATGGACAGTCTGTTTGAAGAAATGTGGCCACCCACCTGCCTCTTTGACCCTTGCCCATCCTGGCTTCTTAGAACTAGCCCTTGGTGGGTTGACTGGTTGAGACCAGAGAGTCATTGGAGAGGAATGAGGTACCAGAGGTTGAGAAGTGTTGAGGTGTATATTTTTAGAAACCACCTGGTTTTTGTAATTGTCAGGTTTTTTAAAAAAACACACAAAACAAACAAGCTGTTGTTAATATTGCATTGTAATTCTGTAACCCCTCCTGCGACTTTAGGTTGAAGGACAGGTAATAAGTGAAATAATAATAATAATGATGATGATAATAAGAGTTCTGTGTCCTAAAAAGCACACCCAAAACAGGGCTGGGGGCTTTGGCCCTCCAGATGTTGCTGAACTATAGCTCCTATCATCCCTGGTCATAGGCTGTCCATGCTGTGGCTGCTGGGAGTTGTAGTTCAGCAACACCAGGAGGGCAAAATATTTCTCTCCTATGCCTCAGCACATAATACCACAAACTCTCTCAGGCTTTTAACTAATATAATGCGTTTTTCACGTTTGAAATTTCTCCTTTTATTTTGGCGAGCATTCATCTACTTCCTTATCAAGAACAGAAGGAAGATTTCCCTTCATGTCACGGCAAATGCAGTCTATTATATTTGTGTCATTTCTTTTCTCTTCCCTTTATATTGATACAAATTGATAAGGAAATTGCCTGCCATGAGTCTTGAGAATCAATTCAGTGCCAGTGAAGACTTCGTTCTTTGTGTGGCATCTTAGTAAACCAGTGAAATATCTCGAATAATGCTTTAGAGCGACAGGTTGAAAGTATAATAATGTTACTGACCGAAAGTTCTGAGGAGTAAGTGGCTTTCCATGGAAATGCAAAACAAAATTGTAGTCATGATTAAATGTCTGGATGCTGCAAAATATTGTCTTCTTTCCTTCTACTACTTTATAGGCACACTTTGTGAAATCAACATAAATGAATGTCACTCAAACCCCTGTCTCCATAATGCAACTTGTACAGACCTTATTGGCAGATATGACTGCGTCTGCCTTTCTGGCTTCACAGGTGAGTGGCATCCATAATGGATCCTGTTTTCTATGGAAGAGTAGCCTTCAAGATATTCATTAAGTCTAATTTGCTGCTGCATCCTTCTTGTTTCTCTTTATCTTCCCTAACTTAATGGTTCACTTGCATTCCAGACAAACTGGATTGCCAGCCACATCTGTGAACTTTTCCAAAATAAAATGAGCAGGGCCATGCCTAGAATGGACCATGAGTACTTCTATGCAAAGGGGTGGTAAATATGTGTTGATAATTGTTGCCAAAGAGCACTAATCTGTCTCCATTCTGTATGTTTGTTCATGAGCACCTTGGCTCAAAAGGCTTCATTTTGTCTGGAAAGGAAGGCTGGAGAGTTGCGTTTCGAGGTCCCCAAACCACCTCTCAAATAATTCACCCCAGAGACAGAATTTTTGTTTTGGGTTTTTGGCATGAATTTGGCCACAACTTTATTAAAATACAAAATATGTGAGTGGTTGCATAGGAATTGGTTCACCAACTGTCCCCTAAGGACAGAACTAGCCTTAAGTCAGCAAGGGGAAACCCTACAGGGAGAAACAGGGAGCCGGGTGTGCTAGCCCTCCCCTCTCCCTTCAGGCTCCCAGGGGCTCTCACGCGGCCCTGGCCCCCGACCGGGTGTCACGGACATTGCATATTGTGCCCCTGTATTCCTGAATGAAATTTCTCCTACACACAGGCATTAACTTGAGGAGCCAACACAGTCAACGAGACCCCTCATACAACCAACAAAATAACCAATGCCTAAGCACCAACCTTACAAGTTGTGACTATTTGCTATGCAGTAGGCAAAAACCAGATCATCATCATCATCACTTTTAATTTGTATACCGCCTTTCTATCATACAATACTCAAAGCGGTTTACAAGCTGAAGAAACAGAATCTCATGAAATACAAAACAACCTTATAACAATATAATGCAATACACAAATATGATAATAAAACATAGCTTTAAAATAAGCAATCAAATAATGTAACGTTCAACAATCATTAAAATAGTATAGAATAATATCAGCATATGAAAATTAAACAGAAACCCACTCTTGACATTTACAATAAATAATTTCAAAACAATAATCAATAAAACAACAGCAAGCCACAGTGCATAAAACAATACAATACAAATTGAAAAATAGAGACTGGAGGGTGAGGCAAGGTAGGTGGAAGGAGGCCTTGCCTGATGGAGTCTCTCCCCTCACAGTTCTTCCTCCAGGCACAGCTTCCTTATGAGGAGTCCCAGGGCCGGAGGGGGCGAGGCAAGGCAGGTGGAAGGAGGCCTTGCCTGATGGAGTCTCTCCCCTCACAGTTCTTCCTCCAGGCACAGCTTCCTTATGAGGAGTCCCAGGGCCGGAGGGGGCGAGGCAAGGCAGGTGGAAAGAGGCCTTGCCTGATGGAGTCTCTCCCCTCACAGTTCTTCCTCCAGGCACAGCTTCCTTATGAGGAGTCCCAGGGCTGGAGGGGATGGGGCAAGGCAGGTGGAAAGAGGCCTTGCCTGATGGAGTCTCTCCCCTCACAGTTCTTCCTCCAGGCACAGCTTCCTTATGAGGAGTCCCAGGGCTGGAGGGGGCGAGGCAAGGCAGGTGGAAAGAGGCCTTGCCTGATGGAGTCTCTCCCCTCACAGTTCTTCCTCCAGGCACAGCTTCCTTATGAGGAGTCCCAGGGCTGGAGGGGATGGGGCAAGGCAGGTGGAAAGAGGCCTTGCCTGATGGAGTCTCTCCCCTCACAGTTCTTCCTCCAGGCACAGCTTCCTTATGAGGAGTCCCAGGGCCGGAGGGGGCGAGGCAAGGCAGGTGGAAAGAGGCCTTGCCTGATGGAGTCTCTCCCCTCACAGTTCTTCCTCCAGGCACAGCTTCCTTATGAGGAGTCCCAGGGCTGGAGGGGGCGAGGCAAGGCAGGTGGAAAGAGGCCTTGCCTGATGGAGTCTCTCCCCTCACAGTTCTTCCTCCAGGCACAGCTTCCTTATGAGGAGTCCCAGGGCTGGAGGGGATGGGGCAAGGCAGGTGGAAAGAGGCCTTGCCTGATGGAGTCTCTCCCCTCACAGTTCTTCCTGCACCAGCCAATCACCCAAATGGAAAAATTCCTACCGGGCCCCTGCCAAGCAGATGACCCCATGAGAGGCACAGCAAGGTCAACACAGGGAACATAGGGAAGGAGGGCAGGTGATCCGAAGTACGCAGCCAAAGAGGAGGAATAAACCACGTGCCTGCCTTTTATATCCCTGGGCTGTCCCTCTGAAATTGCAACATGCTTTTCCCCCCAACAACAGCCTGGGTCCAATAGAAAAGTGCCACTCAAAGCCCCCACCCCAGCAACTCAGGGGTAGTTTTCTAGGCCCCACCGCAACATCTGCTCTCCATGAAGGAGAACCCGCATTCTAGAAAGCTAGGATAAAATCCCATAGAAGCTCTCTATTGAAAAGGGCAAAGAAGTCTCTTCAGCCTCCATACACTGCTGAGATAATTAATGCTCTGGAGCCTGATAGAATCAAAGGAACACAATAGCACTCTTTGGGCATTTTAAGTTTGTTATTAGAATAATATTAAATGATTTAATAAATGAATGGGGGGGGGGTTAAGGGGCCAAGGCAGCCTGTTCCATACCTTTGTTTTTGTTCTTATTATTGACCTCCACGAGTGTCCTGAGCTTCTCTAAAGCTCCGAGTCTTCGTCAACCTACCTGGACCTTCCAAGTCTCATTTGTTAGCAGACATGCACTTCCAGATGGGTACCAGTTCTTTACAGTATAGCCCCAAGTTATTCCAAAAGAAGATTCTTGCTATCATAGGCTCATCCTGCATCCAAATAAGTTTTAAGCAAAGTGTACCCATGAAAATTAATTGACATGAATTTGCCATGCTTATTAATACCCATGGGCCTACTCTGAACAAGACTAACATTGGATCCAACCCTTAGTCTGGAATGCTGGCTCCAAAAACTGCAACAGTCACACCATGTAACCTCTGTGGCCTGCAGCCATCTCACTCCTTATCTCCCCTCCTTCCATTTCTGGGAAAGTTAGCCATCAAAATGCTATCTGTTATACTTTCTTAATTTAATAATAATAATAACAATACTTTTTATGAAAACCTCTCATCTTCATCTCTGTTGCTCCCTGAGTACCTTACAAGGGCACTTTGCAACCTTGACTTAAATGAAACAAAGCTTTGCATGTTGTGCTCTTATGTTTTTTTCCCATAAGCATACATGGTTTGGGCCAGGCATAGGCAAACTTGGCCCTCCAGATGTTTTTGTCTACAACTGCCATGATCCCTAGCTAGCATGACCAGTGGTTAGGGATGATTGGAATTGTGGTCTCAAAACATCTGGAGGGCCGAGTTTGCCTATACCTGGTTTGGGCCATACTTAATGGCCAGACAGTAGTTTGTTCTCTGGCAGAATAGAGCCAGGGTTGCCATAAGAATCAGCTCCACTATAACAAGCAGCATCACTACACATTTGAACTAAATCCTCCCCCTTCAGAAGTCAAATGTGTTGTAGAAGGGCTCATTCCCAGAATACTGAAAAGTAATTTGCAGAGCTGTATAAAGGCACATGTCACCAAAAAGTAACATAATTCAAGGGGAGAATGTAAGTTGTGAGAGTGTGAAGTAAATAGATTCTGACAATAATATACTGTACGTAAGGTTCTTATTTGCTTTATTTCGAGGAGATTCTCAGCATGGAATGGACCTGGAATCTTGAGGTACAAATTGAACAATTATCAATTGACACCTGCCTGTCTTAGTAAATTGCTGCATCTTCAATTATCTTTTCAAAGGTATGCACTGTGAAACTGATATAGATGAATGTGCTTCGTTTCCTTGCAAGAATGGAGGCACCTGCATTGACCAACCTGGTAATTACTACTGCCAATGTGTGACTCCATTTAAAGGTAATGAACACCGAGGGAGAAGGGAAAGTAAACATAATTAACTTTAGAAAGCATTTCTGTCACTTGTCTGAACTCATTTCACTCTTCCGAGCAGCATTATTAGGCCTTTATTTTCTCAGAGCAAGCTTCAAAAGTGACCAGCCAATTATCTCTGAGGCTGTGACTAATGTGAAATAAACTTTGTTTATTCATCTGCTGAAAGAGTTCGGTTATTTATTAGAAGAGATGCTAACAAACATAACAAACCATAGGAGAGGATCTCGGTAGCACATGGCCTCTTGGAAGGAAGGAAGGTATGGGCCATTTAACTTACTGATCTGGTGCTCAGGAGAAGCACAGGAGAGGCTGGAGAAAAGCTGCTATCAGCCTCCCCTCTCAGGCTGCCTGCTTGGATTGAGTTAAGCAATCCTATTTTCTGCAGTTCCTTACGTGTTGTAATAAAGTTGCGACTAGCATATTTTTGGCCTTGTGACTTTCTGGAGTGTAGGGACACAACACCCGTTCTATAAGAGCACCAATTTCATCAATGTTATGCATAACAAAGACTAACCGACAAACTCCCAGTACTTTTAAAATACAATTAAAACTATGAAATTAAATCAATTTAAACTATCATATAAAATCAGCAGGCAGTAAAATAAAATAAACACAGGGCGCCTACTTAAGGAGGTGACAAATGTCAACACCCTTCTGGATATTTACTCATGAGTAGGATGTTGCCCTGGCCATCAATCTGAACATGTGGAAATTCAGCCTTCCAGAATTCTTTGCGAGGAAGTTATGACTGTTTAAAGTGCTTTAAATGCATGATGCGAATGTAGCCAATGCTGCATGCCCCACAACCTGCTTGTACAACTGAGCTTTCCTTTCTTCTCCTTTCCACTTCAGTCACCTGTACCAACCAAACTTTTTTTAGGTTTGGGGGGGGGGGTGCACTAAGGAAAGGCCTGGAATGGGACACCGAGGTTGGAGCAGAGGAAATCATTGGGGGCTACCTTGCATAAATGAAAGTGCCTTTACAAGTTCCTTTGGGTGCAACACATAGTCCCTGTTGAGAGTTAGAGAAAAAGCACACCTAACCATAGATCAGGAGGTTGTACCCAGTGCTGTTTTTCTAGGAAAACAGGTGCTGGAACTCACCACAAACACTTCCCTTGTTCTCTCATAGTGGCAATGACACCCACCAGAGAGGTGCCAGAACTGAGTTCTGGCTGAAAAAAAGCCCTGGTTGCACCTATTTTTAGGGTTATACGTTGTGCTATATAAAAGATCTTAGAGTTCACCCATCTAAGCAGAATGCCATGGTTTGCAAATTTTAGAATCTTCATTGTCTAATTTTGTCCGGGCATTGCCATACTTTTCCCTTCCTAAAGGAGATCTGTATAAACATACTGGTAGTTTATCGTTTCTATAGAGAGGACTAAGAAGATGTCCTTGAAAATGATGGGGTTATAAACCTGTCACCTTCTTTAGTCTTCTGAACAACAAGAAGAAAAAGGTATAAGTACATATTTTCCTACCCAATGGCTACCTAATTGAGCTGTGCACATTTTTCAGAACTTCCTTTGGGGCCAATTAGCCTCTCTCACACTGGATATAAGCCACTCACCCTTGCTTCTACTTCTTCTTTTTCTTCTCCTTCACATTTGTTGCTTCTTTCTTTAAGGATATCTTGGTGATATTTCCAGAGACCATATTTTATACATCTTCCATTATCTCAGTTTTCTTGTCTATGCATTGGTTTTCTGTCTGTCCACCTTCCCCCAAAACTCAAAATTGCTTCACTTTTTCTCCATTAGACAGAGCTCTCTTGATAACTAGCCTTTTCATGTTGCACAGCACCAGTATGCGCATGGTCCCCCAGCATGTAATTTTTATATGTAGTGGGGCTCAAGAGTGAGCACTGAGCTCACTGCTCCACTCCATTGCATATTCAACTTGAACTGGGGCCTGCATAAACAAACCCCTCTAATGTCATCTGAAGGCAGCCCTGTTTAGGGAGGCTTTTAATGTTTAATAGATTATTTTATTTCATTTTTCTGTTGGAAGCCGCCCAGAGTGGCTGGGGAAACCCAGCCAGATGGGCGGGGTATAAATAATAAATTATTATTATTATTATTATTATTATTATTATTATTATTATTATTATTAATGTCAGCCTAACTCATGCAATTAATTCACCATGGAAAAGGAATATGCAAAACACAAATGCATTCAGGAGTATCTTAGTTCTAATGGCACAGGGATGTAAAAACAATGCACCTTTTATCTCCAGACAAACGGGTGATCTTCAGCTACCGTAGTAATAGTGATAGGTTTTGAAGTCCTGAGCAATTAAAATGTGTCAAATGGCCAGGCTGTTCGTTTAAGGAAAAAATAAGTATGAAAGGTGAATTCCTGGATGGCAAGATCCAGATTTGGGGCAAGTAATGTTTGGCGAGAGAAACCCCCCCCTCCCCCAGAGATTTAAAAATCACAAAATATGCAACAAATAAAGTGTGGAAATATGGGCTTTAAAAGTTGCCCTTGTGAGTTCCAAAGCTTCCCTCTTCCCCCAACATAAGAAAAGACCACACATTTGGTAAGTTAAAAAATGGTTTACTTACAAACTGTTCAAAGGTCAGGTTCATGCACTTTGTCATACACCCATCAGAAAAGTTGTGCAGGCAGTAAAATTTGGCTTAGCTGTAAATTGGTGAAAGCGCCTAAATTATTTGTATAGAAACTCAAGACAGGCTTGTTAGAGCCATGCAGCTAAGCTTGAGCAACCAGCTCACCTCTTCACATGTTGAGCTTTTCAAGTGGACTGGGCGAAACAATAGGCCTGATTACCTAGTTCCTCCAAAGATGAGGGGAAGTAGGCATAGCTAAGCCTGGCAGGACAGCTTACTCTGTGGTATTAACTTCTTCATGCATTAATTAGACTTAAGCATGATGGTTATATGAGGCTGGCTATCCCACACAGGTAATGCAGCAAATGGCTACAAAGCCACTTGGGTTTAAGAAGAAGAATACAGCATCAAGTATGAAATGAAAAGTACATGACTAATGTATCAGCAAATCCAGTATATCTGGGGTATGGTAAAGTTGAGAAGTATAAATCTGCTCTATGTAAGGCAGATCACACCTGGAACAATTTTTCTGTTCTGTTAGCCATTTTGGTTGCTGAAAGGAGACAAAGATTCATAGCATGTTCATGTCTGAATACAGCCTAGTACAAGATTTTTTAACATTCAACAAGTGCAGAATGGTTGAGTGATTTGAGGTGATATTCTTTTAATTATTTCCATGATGTCAGACAAAGAAAACTGTTCTTTGATCCAAAATGGTACGTGACTCAGTCATTTTTATTATTATTTTGCTGCGCTTCAATTAAACGACAATGTGTTCCTGTTTGTTGCAGCCCCAATGACACATGTTCCAAAATGTATAACAAGTAAGATTAAAGCTGAAATTGTAATTGACCATTAAACATTTTGTAAAAAAAAGGTAAGTCAACAAGGGCAGCTCAGAGGGGAAAATGGAGAATAACTAGAATAATAATAAGAGTTTTCAGTATAGGAGACTATTATGGGTAGTGGTAATTAGAAATTGGAGTATAAGTAAAAGGTTTTTAAGTGCTCATGACAGAGGCGAGACAGGAGAGTAAAGATAATGGACCAAATGAACAATTAGCTTTCAGTGATCACAGACTACACATTTTGTAATATGGCTCAATGGAGAGTTGCAGCTATCATAATACCAATATCTCTCAGATCTGAGACTCTCCTGAAATATGAAAGGAATATCTCCCAATTTAAAACACTTTATCTCTGGTTGCTGCTGGTTTTGGTGCAGAATCACCAAATGATTTTTGTCACAGGCGCGGTAGCGGCTACTCTAGAGTAATGACTCCTCACGACGTTGCATTTTCATGCTTTTATTAAGTGCACACTATTTACAGTGCAGAGTCAGTACTATGTACATGTTGTCAGTCTGGGTCAGAACCTCTGAATGGAGATTCGCGCATCTTTTTCCAGCAAAGTAGTCTGGGAATACTGAATCTCCGCCCCCGTCACTTCTTGCGCAATTCCGGGGCCGGCGGGATCGGTCTTCTTGCTGCGCTTTCCCTGCTTCCCCCTTCCTTTCCTGAGCGGAGCAGTGGCTCTGCTACCCTGCCTGAGCCATGGCCTCTACTTCCCGATTCCCCGCTGGAGTCATCCCCCTCCCCGCTCCCACTGGCGCTGGGAGAAGAGCTTGTGCTTAAGATGGGAGGGGGCTGTCTGTAGCTTCTGTCCCTCACAATTTTGTTAAATCCCTTTGGATGTTCAATAGCAGGCATAGGAAAACTCTGCCCTCCAGATGTTTTGGGACTACAACTCCCATCATCCCTAGCTAACAGGACCAGTGGTCAGGGATGATGGGAGCTGTAGTCCCAAAACATCTGGAGGGCCAAGTTTGCCTATGTCTGTTGAATAGCCTTCAGGTCCTAGGCATGACATAACTTCAATCGCACTGCTTAAATTTGCCGTAACCCAGGCATGCCAAAATCTGTCCATGGGCATTTTGATTTGCTCAATTACCATCTTAGTAACCTTTGGGCTCCCACAAAATACTTCAGCGAAGGTTGAAAGCATGTAAAATTGGAGTGGGCATAGGGTTGAAGGACAACAGGGACCGTGAGTTTCAAGGGGGATCAAATATCCACACAGGGACTCCACTCCAATATTTTTTATATAAAATTGGTCCATGCATGTTAATGTGGAATAAACCATGGTTTTGAAGAAAAGTTAAGCTAAGATTCCCAGGTGGCTATATCTGCCTTGCCCTTCATACAGGATTTGTCATCCATGAAGGTGGCTCTGCTATGATGTACCTTCAGTCAAAGAAAGATAGGAAAACATCAGCTGATTATATCATTTAATTAACAAATGGCAGGGACAGGTGTTGTTGGAGGACAGTTCCCATCAGTCCTAGTCAGTACTGCTGGGGATAGTGGCAGTTGTAATCCAAAAACATCTGAAGGGCCACATATCCCCCATTTCTGGGAAAATCTGACATAGTAATGATAAAGAAGTGGCTTGATCATGCTGACCACATGACCTGGAAGCTGTACGCCGGCCCCCTCGGCCAGTAAAACGAGATGAGCGCCGCAACCCCAGAGTCGTCCATGACTGGACCTAACGGTCAGGGTTACTTTTATGATAATGAATTCAGTCCCCTCTCTCACCTTGATCACCAAGATGCTGTTCCATTAAGCTAGCCAATGTTTCCTGAATGTATTGGGTTCCCTAGTTGATATTTGAGAGAATAGCAGTCAAACACCCCTATTGGGAGCTCTGAATTAACTCTAATAATGGCCAACATTTTTAAGGACCGGCCTTTCGGGGCAGCGTAGCATAGTGAACTATTAGGACAAGTTAACAAGTGATGTAATAAGCTTATGGTGGGCCCAATATCATTTTATGATAATGGTGAAACAGCAACAAAATGCCCACTTTGGATGTTTTCCAGAGGGGGGCTTAATTTTGTAAATGGGTGGCAAACAGGTCATTGACAATAGTTTTTTTTTTAAAAAAATACAGTGGTACCTCTACTTACGAATTTAATGCGTTCCGAACACACATTTGTAAGTCGAAAAAAAATTGTAAGTCGAATCCCATAGGAATGCATTGGAAGAAAAAAATTGTAAGTAGAAGCAACCCTATCTAAAAATTCGTAAGTAGAAAAAATCCTATCTAAAGCGCATCCAAGATGGCGGACGGAGCTCCATTCGTAAGTAGAAACATTCGTAAGTAGAGTTATTCATAAGTAGAGGTACCACTGTATATCTAATTTTTTTTTCATCAGTTCAAGAATTTCTGCTTGCACAACATAACTTCCCCCTCCATATCTTGTGCATTCTCTGAAATCTATTATGGGTCTCCCTCCAACCCACTGGAGAATATTTGTGGAGTGAATGGGGTGGACCTGAGGAGAGGAGGGACACAAGTTCTGTTGTGCAAAGTGAAGATCTGGAACAAATCAGTTGCCTACCAGCCACAGGACTTTTCTTGGATTAAATTGGGAGATGGGGAGAATACAGACTGGCATTTTGATGAAAGCAACAACAAGTTTATTTTGCAAAGTGTGAATTATGCAACGTGTTTGCGTACATGAGAAGCGCCCATAGGGGAGAACCCTGTGATATCTAAACTATTAACAATATAATAATTATTAACAATAAAGGCCGTTATCATAAGTTAGGCTTCAGTGTAGATATATTTCCTTCAGTTCTGAGGCATTTGCTCATCCAGTTTCTTAAAAGAAACTCCATGTTACAACAATCTGGATTATAAACCGGTAAGTGTGTGATACATATTGGTGCCATTTCTGCATTGATTCTAAATTCAAGCCATTATGTATATATCACAGCAACTCTTGAGATTCTGCATTCCTAAAGAATCTATATGTGCATCTTCCAAATATAAATCAGTAAAGTCCACTTCACAGTTTGACTTGGAGAAATGACTATCCTGGATGTCAGAGGGTCGCCGTGGCTACTCTAGAGTAACTCTGCATGAGTCCAGTTTGTCTTTAAAGACTTTTATTGTGCAAAGTATTTACAGTGCAGAGATAGCTTAAAACATGACCTCTCAGTCCAACTCAGAATCCGGCAATGGTGTACGTCTGTTTCTATGCCAGCAATGTAGTCTGGGCACCCCAAAACGCCTCCCCCTTGAACTGCGTCACAATGCTCTCCTTAACACTTGCGCCGGAAGGAACGATGCCCTCTCAGCCTCCTCCTGCTCAAGGCAGTGGAAGGGCTCTCCAGCATCCTTGAGCCCTTGCCTACATCTCTCCTCCCCTGAGCTTTCCTATCATTCCGCAAGCTGGCTTCTCTCTCCCTCCGGGTCTCTCCCCTCCCCCCTGGCTGCTTCAGACCCACTGCTGCTGCCTGTGCTTGGCGAGGTGGACATTAAGATGATGGGGGCTGGCTCCCTGTAGGGAGTCACCCTTACACTGAATTAGTGACCATGGATTTTACAGGATGTGCGGCCATGTAAGTTTATTCTTAACGATGGATGGTATCTGACCAAGTCATGCTCAGAGTGGACTCAGAGAAGTCACCTGGCATGACTAGCCTAAGTCCATCTCTAAATATGTACTCTGTACTCTCCAATTTGACTCAAACACTCTCATACTGTAAACTGTCTCTTAAAGAAACACTATGAAACATGAAATAATAATCAAGTGGGAAAAACTTGGTTCATTATACAGAGAGAGAGAAAAAAATTTTCTTCAGACCTGTTTGTTTCTTGGAATAATTCGGTATTTCACATCTGTTTCCCCCCCTCCCCAGAACTTTACGCAGGTATGGCATACAATTTCTGTTCTTTCTGCATGGTGTCGAAGAGTGTGTCCTGTTTGTATTTTGCATGACTGCATGGCCTTGTTAATGTTATTGATTTGTGACTCTCCAGGGTCTGTGCTGAAGGTGCTAAGAGCTGCTTTTTCCAACCACAGGTTTTTTGAGGGGAGGGAGGAAGGGAGCTCATGTTCCTCACTCATCTTGTAGAGGACAACAATTCGCTTAATTTGATATCCACCATGAAACATGGCAACATTGCCCTTTCCTTGGAATATTTTAGGGCTTCCCTGATTCCAAACACATATTTTTATGGTGACTGGATTTGCTTTGAAAAATTAATTGCAAGGGGCAGTTTTTTGATCCAAAGCTCCTTCTGCTTACTTGAAGGAATGTGCACTCAACTGTGGGCCCTGAATTAGGGGGTGACTATTTACATTATAAATAAGGGGACCCATGTGGCGCTGTGGGTTAAACCACAGAGCCTAGGGCTTGCCAATCAGAAGGTTGGCGGTTCAAATCCCCGCGACAGGGTGAGCTCCCGTTGCTCGGTCCCAGATCCTGCCAACCTAGCAGTTCAAAAGCACATCAAAGTGCAAGTAGATAAATAGGTAGATAAATAGCGGGAAGGTAAACGGCGTTTCCGTGCACTGCTCTGGTTCGCCAGAAGCAGCTTTGTCATGCTGGCCACATGACCTAGAAGCTGTTTATTGGCTCCTTCGGCCAATAATGCAAGATGAGCACCGCAACCCCAGAGTCGGTCACGACTGGACCTAATGGTCAGGGGTTCCTTTACCTTTTTATGTACATTATAACGTTACCCTCACTGTGCTGAGGAAGCAGGAGTGAGTGTCTCCTAGTAGTGAGTGAATCTTTGGATAACTTGGTTTGTGATGTGCATGCAGACTGCCTTCCTGGTGCAATGATTGCAGGTGGCACAAATAGTCTAGGCAGCCTGGTAGATAGCGCTGGAGAAGAGTCTCTAGTTGAGGTGCATGTTGCCACCACTAACATGGGGACATGTTGTTGTGTGGTTTGGGAAGTAAAATTTAAGTTGCTATGTAGGAGGTTGAAAGCTATGAAATTCAAGGAGGATTTTTCTGAGATAGTGTCTGTTCCAGGCAGGGCTGTCTAGACAGTCACAGCTGAGTGAATGAGAGGATGAGGATGAGGGGTTTGGGTTTGTTAGACACTGAGGAAATTTTGGTACAAGTGAAACCTGTACAAAAAGGATAGGCTCCATCTGAACCAGGATGGAAACAGACTGTTGGCACTTAAAATAAAAAGGTGGCACAGCTGCTTTTAAACTGATTTGAGGGAGGAAAACTGACAACAGTATCTGGACTAAATCACCCCCCCACCACCACCAAGGATGGGGAGAAGAGTTTAAGATCATCCAAATCAAGGAGGGGAAGAACTAGGCACTAGAAGTGCAGGGGCACGTGATAAGAAAAGACACAAAAGAAAACATTAAAGAAATTGGAGAATGGTTTTGGCACAACACTAATAGAACAAATCATCCAACGGATGCAACTGATGACAAGTTTAAAGCTGAATTTAGCCTTTGTCGAAATCATCAGAGATCATTTTACAATATTCAGCCAAAGTTATAAAAAGCAAATTGTAGGGGCTTTTTTTAGTATTTGTTTTGAAATTTCACATCAGAAGCAAATAAAATTCTACCTTACATGTTTGACTCTTATTTCCTACTGTTCTCGTGGGCATAGTATTAGTGATGCATTCCAGAAAACCCATTATTTAAAGCTACTAGGCTGAAATGGAGATTGATTAGAAATTATGATGTAGATTTCTTATATGCGGACAAATGGAAAGAATTGTGGTCATTTGCTTTAGAGGTGCTAATAGCCCATCATTGGGAAAGTCAATGCTTTTCCTCACAAATCACAGCCCTGTCTTCAAGTGGTTACAAAGTCTCAGCTGTGTGTCACATTAGTCAACATCTTTCAGTGGCATTGTAATAGGCAGAAAACAAATCCCACGCAATAATTTTCATTAGATCCCCCCCCCCAAAAAAACCTTGAGGTGATTCACAGTAACCTTGAAAAACCTTTTAGCTTTGTTATTAGAAATGCAGTGACAGGAACAGGAAATGGGAGGTGTGGGGACACAACTATCTTGATACCAGACATGATGGAGTGCAAACACAGGGAACATTTGGGAAATGGTGTGTGTGTGCGGGAGTGAAATGTTCCTTTGCTGAAGTTTGCTGCTATTTTTAAACTGTACAAAAATATGATTTATATACCCTGCCAGCCCACCCCAACCTTGGCCACTGGAGAAAATATAAACGGAAAGTGACTTTAAATGCCACTCTCCCTGAAGAAAAACTAAAAGAGCTTTTATGACAGTTAACACTTAAAAATAAAAAGGCAACACTTTTGTTCAGTGACAGTTTTGCATAACTGACTCTATCATGCAAGCGGGAGTGTATTTGAAGTTGTGAAATTTCACACATGTATTTGGTCAATGTATTCTGTTCCAGAAACGTTTCTTTTTATGACTGTCCTCGGACACCAAATTTGCTGATTTCTCGTGAAGAGAAATGCCGCATTTATAGGTGCACAATGTGTGTGCTGACATAGTTACAGATGTGATTATGTATTTGTGTGTATGTGTGCTTGACATGTACACATAAAGGAGTGGGGTGGGGGGGATGTATTTAATTGAATCTGTGAAGTATTCCCAGTGTTATCTAGTGAAAATTCCCAGGGATAGCCAGTCCTTTTGCCACGTGTTAGTGTTGCTGGCTTGATAAAGATAGTGCTTTAAAAACAAACAGTTGCAGGAGAAATTATAGCACTTGACGCAAGCAGAGTAAAGAGGGAAGTAACAGTGTCTGTCATTTTGGGTGCACTGCGGAAATTCCCCACAGAGACATAGATCAGGGACATAGTTCTTTTTTAAAAGAAGCTCTGTGAAGCTGACTCATACAGGGGCACCACACAGCAGGAAAGAGATCAGCTGTTTACCCTTCGCTCTTGATTGCTTTGGTGCTCGAATCTCTTTGGAAACAGCTGACACGGCGTCTTCCCAACCCCACAAGACCCTGCACCAAGGATTGTGATTCCCACCAACCACGGCTCTATTTCAGAGAGCCAAAACCACACGCAGGAAGCTGTGCACTGACTACTGTGTTTGAAGCTCCTAAAAAGAAGAAGGAAGTTTTTTTCTGGGACTATAAACCTGACACAACCCCAAGCAGTTCTCCAGCAGAGCACAAGCTAGAAGAAAAGGTGGACAGGTTATCGCTGGCTGCCCAGCTTCCTTTCCACTTTTACTCTATCAGGGCAGAACAGGAATGGCTGCTGGGCAGAGCTGAATGGCAACATCTTTTAGAAGGGGAGAAAATTAAAAAGGCCCCCAGAATTGACTTCAAGTGTCTACTCCTCTTCTTCCCAAAAGAGCAGGTCCTTAAGGGACTTTGAGGCAGCTTGCCTCACTGATCTGATCCTGAAGACACTGAGAACCAGCACTTGCATTCCCTTTTTGTATATTGGAGGTATGTGTGCAGGATCTCAAGCTATGCTGAATGTTCCTGCGTACAAGAAATGTCCCTGTGCACAAAAACTAGTGTATCAGGAGAAACAGTCTAGAATGCTTCTCCCTAATAAACTCATTTTTAAGGCACATAGTGATGATGGGGCTGCATAGGGGAGTGTCCCTTCATGTGACTCCCACTTAAAATCTAAAGTTGTACAGTGGTACCTCGGCTTACAAACACCTCGGGTTACAAACACGTCAGGCTACAGACTCTGCTAACCTGGAAGTAGTACCTTGGGTTAAGAACTTTACCTCAGGATGAAAACAGAAATCGTGCACTGGTGGCACGGTGGCAGCGGGAGGCCCCATTAGCTAAAGTGGTACCTCAGGTTAACAACGGACCTTTGGAACGAATTAAGTACGTAACCAGAGGTACCACTATATAGCCCAGGCAAAGGTTTAACATCTCAGTGAAAACTAAACATTTTTTATTATTGCTGCTTGTGGCAAATGTCATCTGGTTTCCTTAGAACAAGCATCTGCTTCCAGTTAAGACTGTACAGCAGTGGTTGATAGCAATTTGAGTCCTGCTGTTTTTGATACTGCACTGATTCAATCCCCTAATAGCATCAGGTTTTTTTCTTGTTCCCCAATACTATCACGGAACAGTCATTTGACCCCTGGATAATCTCTTACTCATATACATTACAAATAAAACAAAGTAGGTGTAATTAGGAACTGTGCGAGGTATAATATTATTATACACACTAGAGGCAGAATCTGTTATTCTACATTTTTTGAAGAAGAAAATGAAGAAAGTTCTTAAGCTACTGGTACCATTATTAACATAGCTCTATGCTACTTCACATTTCCCTATCCTGAGGAGAATGAAATAAGCATGAAGGTCAGGGGGAAAATATAAATTACTATATGTGAGCCTTCAGAATAGTATGTGGTCTTCAGCTGTTGATTTTAAAAAGCTTAAGAGTTTGACAGTCTGATAAGACTGAAGATTAAAGGAGGCCAAGCAGCCTGTCAAAATCATAAGGCAAGCAACTGTGGGTGTGGGAAAATTGCAGTGCTGAACAAGCTTTGATTAAGTGGGGGAAAGGGGCAAAAACATTTAGATAGGCCTATTAACTGCAAGCCTATAATGTAGAAAGCTGCAAGAGAATTTTAGAGGTTAGTCATAGCTGCACATATTGGTCTTCATTCTGTTCCTTGAAGGCTATAATTTATTTGGCTTATGTTATATGAGCATGAAGGTCTTGTTTTCTTATATAAAAGTAAAGTAGGATTATTCGGCTTCTACCACCAGGCCAGCACTGCGTCCTATACCCCATGTTGATTTTTTTAAAGTCCTTCTGGACACTGCAGTCCTATACACCAGCAGTGGGGAACATCTTTGACCCTCCAGATGTTTTTGGACTCAAACTTCCATCAGCTGCAGCCAGCATGACCACAGGTGATAAGCACCATAGTTGAGGAACAGCTGGAGGGCCACATAGGTTCCCTACCTCTGCTATACGCACTTACCTGGAAGTAAGTCTCATTGTCCTCAATGAGACTTACTTGTGTTGTTGGCATGTATAGGCTTGTGGGGTTAATCTCTTAGTTCTGGAAGCTAATTGGATCCATCTATTTCCTTGGATAGACAACATAATTGGTTTGTTGTCCTACTGCAGCAATTGAGATGCAAGAAGCAGATCTTTCAACCAGGTAATTATATATATTTATGGGATATATATCGCATATATATATATGGGAACTGCCAACCTAGCAGTTCGAAAGCACGTCAAAGTGCAAGTAGATAAATAGGTACCGCTCCAGCGGGAAGGTAAATGGCGTTTCTGTGCGCTGCTCTGGTTCACCAGAAGCGGCTTAGTCATGCTGACCACATGACCTGGAAGCTGTACCTGGCCAATAACACAAGATGAGCGCCGCAACCCCAGAGTTGTCCGTGACTGGACCTAATGGTCAGGGATCCCTTTACCTTTATGGGATTCATATCTTGCAGAAATGATCAGCAGGGCAGGCCAGAAGTGGATAAAGTATAATAAAACAATAAAATACAGTTTGAAACATATTGGCACATCCAGATACCATATTGAGAAGGCTTGTCTAAAGGCCTACAGAGAATGCTCTTCAGCCTTCAACTCATAACAAATATAAACTCTCGACCTCTAATCTAGAAGCAGGACACTGCATTGGGGGGGGGACCTATGTTATGTGAGAATGGTATCTTTTCTTCAAAACATAAGGTTCAACAGTGGTATTTGTAGAATTTTGGGAAGTGATTCCCTAGGAGAGGGGACATTGGACTACAACTCCCATCATCCCTGTCCATTAGCCATACTCGCAGGGGCTGAATTCAACAGGTCCCCTACCTTCTCCCTGTAGCATGGATCTGCTAGGAACTTTAAAAGGTGTATGTATCATGACCCCCCCCCAAAAAAAACCCCTAAACACTGTATTTCTGTTGGGAGAGATGGGGCTTCTAACAAGGAATCTAAGAAGTGCCATCATAAAACTACACATCCCAGACTTCCTTGAGGGAATCCCATGGCAATAATGCTAAAACACATTTAGTTTATAGTACAGATGGAGCCTTAAAAGTGATAAAAGGTAATGAAACGGAGGGGGGGGATGTCTCACATAAGCATCATATGAGATAATATTGAACATGAAGATAATAGTATTCCAGTAATAAGTAGTACCTAGAGATTTGGCAGCATTAACTTTTTTCCCTATTAAAATTATTTTGCTAAATAATAACAAACAGAGTTCACCAGGGAGTGTGTCAGCTTCTTTTTAATTAGGTTTTTATCCACCAGGAGTGCTTTGATTCTTCATTTTCCCCCCTATTACATTATGCTTTCTGACTAAAGTGAAAATCTAATTTACTTATTTCATGTAACTCATAAATCACAGAGATGCTGAGGATTTTTTTAAAAAAAGATAGAAGTACAATAAAAAAGCTGCAGGGAAACTGAAGTTTTGAGACATATCTCATTAGATCTTTTACTTTCATTTCCCTTGAAATATCCATCTTTATTGTAGTTCATATCCTAGTGGGTACAACCATGTATCTCTAAATTCCTTTATCTTGTGAGGCACGATGTTTCCATCTAACACTGAACTTGAGTGGCCTCAATTGTTTAAGTTTGGAACACAGAGGGGGTATACAAAGATAATTCAATGGTGTCTGCATACTCAGGGGGACTCTGCAGGTAGGCAGAACTATGTAGGTTTGTATATTAAAATATATTCAATATTGTCTTACAATATTGACTTACATAGTCTCTAAAATCTGCCTATTTGGTCCTCAGGAAACGAAAGCTCATACACAATGTGGTGGCTAGGTTATTGACTGGTGGCAGTGTCTGAGGACATAAAAAACCCTTGTTTAAAGGCAATGCTACTCTAAACAACTTGGGACCAGATTATGTGAAAGAAAACCTTCTAAACAGATCTATGCAGTCAATAAGGTCATTAAGGTAGACCCTCCTGGCTGTGCCGCATCTGGTTGTGTCCATCTGGTGATGTCCAGGAAATGGGCCTTTTTTGTGGTGGCACCGACTCTCTAGAGTAGCCTTCCCCCCAAAATAAGGCATGTACCAAGATCAGTACAATTTCAGAAAAATGACAAAAACATTTCTATTCACGGTGGCTATTGGCATCTAACACTATAAAAGATCAATATTTTTTGACTGCTTGGTAGAATTTGATTATTTTAATTAAATATTGTATTATAACCACCTTGAGATTCACTTGTTAAAGAAAAATGGTCCAGCTAAAAGGAAGGGTGAACATAGCTCTAGGAGAGGGTAAAATGAATTACAATGAATCTCTACAGATACGAAAATAGGCATTATAGATGAATTAGCACTGAACGAAAGACATCTTGTTCATGGTTATTCCATTATGCTCAGTGGATTTGCTTTCAGGAGGCGTGCATAGGATTGCAGTCTTTCAGCACAAACCTAAGTACTGTAACTTGCACTGTTTACTTAGAAGTCCCAGTGTTTCGGTGTGGTTTAGCACAACTAAGAGGGTTTTCTAAGCTATGTCTAGTTAATAACAACCCAAAGGGAAGAAGGAGAAAATATTGTTGATAACCATAATATTTTAAGACTTACAGGCAAATACATGTTTCAGCAGGAAATTAATTTCAAGTACATAAACTCTATTTCAAGTACATAAACTCTACTCATAGGAAAACATTGGAATTTGGCAAAGTATCTTTCTGAGCCAATCAGATTATTGGGACCAAAAGCCACACATACAACCAATGGAGAAGGATGTACATCATTCCTGAGTTACGGGCACTCTGCTTAGGCTATGTGACATGTAGTGGTACCTTGGTTCTTAAACACCTTGTTACTCAAACGCCTTGGTTCCCAAACGCTGAAAACCCAGAAGTAAGTGTTCCAGTTTTTGAACATTTTTCGGAACCCGAACATCTGATATGGCTGTCGGCTATTGTTTCCAGGGCTCCTGCACCAATCAGAAGTTGTGCCTTGGTTTTCAAACATTTCGGAATGGATTGAGTTGCATTTTTTCTTTTTGAGGCTTTTACGTTTTTTTTTTTTTACTACAAACACCGTCTTATTTATTTTATAGTACAGTACATTGATTATTGCTTTCATTTTATGGATAAATGGTCTCGTTAGATAGTAAAATTCATATTAAATTGCTGTTTTAGGGGTTGTTTTTAAAAGTCTGGAACGAATTAATCCGTTTTGCATTACAGTGGTACCTCTGGTTAAGAACTTAATTCGTTCTGGAGCTTCGTTCTTAACCTGAAACTGTTCTTAAACAGAGGCACCACTTTAATTAAGGGGGCCTCCTGCTGCCGCCGCGCTGCCGAAGCACAATTTCTGTTCTCATCCTGAAGCAAAGTTCTTAACCCGAGATACTATTTCTGGGTTAGCGGAGTCTGTAACCTGTAGCGTTTGTAACCCGAGCTACCACTGTCCTTTCTATGGGAAAGCATGCCTTGGTTTTGGAATGCTTTGGTTTTGGAACAAACTTCTGGAATGGAATAGGTTTGAGAACCAAGGTGCCACTGTATTTGTCAGCCAGGGAAATTAGAAATTCTTCTCCCACTCTGATTTCAGTCCAAGCTGGAAAAGAACGTGGATGTTTTAAAAGCTCCTTTCTCCTTTAAGGGGGAGTTTTTGTGACACTGTTTAAATGTTTATCAGATTTAAACAACAACAACAACCCGTACATCTTACTTTTGTATGCATAGGCTACAGAGAAAAGAATGACTTTCTTGTTTCTAAAACTGAAGAGCAAAGAAACTTCCAGATTTGTATTTTTTATTTTTTATTTTTTTGCATGACGAGGGGGAGGTAAAAGGATTAGAAAATATTTTCTGCCAAGTGTCTTTAATTGGTTAACTTAGGATACAATACGGCACAGGATAGGTAACAACCGGTTTACTAGTTAAATGGTGCCAAGTTTTGTTTTGTTTTCCTTCCAGGTTTTAACTGTGAATTCAGACCCTGTGAGGGAGGGAATCCCTGTGAGAATGGAGCTGTGTGTCTGAAAGAGATGGACTTGGCTGTCTTTCCCCTTGGATTCCGGTGCCAGTGTCTGAAGGGCTTTGAAGGCCCACGCTGTGAGATCAACGTCAACGAGTGCAGCTCCAACCCTTGCTTCCATGGATATTGCTATGATGGTGAGTTTGGCATTTGTTTCTCCTTTTCCTGCAACCCTCGCAGCTGCATTTGAGACATTTCAGGGAGATCAGAAGATAACGCTGTCCAGTACGTGTGCCCTGGAAACAACTTTGCATCCTATTCCTGAAAGAAGAGGACTTTGCCAAGATGTCTCATTTCCTGGCACAGAGGTTTATCTTTTCAGAGGTCACCATTGAAGCTAATGAGAAATTCTAATGAGATTTTTTTTTTAAAAAAAGTTGTCTCATCCGATGCCTCAATTAGCCCAAATGCCTTTTGTGCAATGTATTTGATGTTGGGTAATTGTCAGGTGCTCAGAAACCGTTCCTCTGAGCAAGGAGGCACTGTTTGCAGTGAGTTTAACAAATAGGTGTGAATATTGCATTAAAATGAGATCAGGGCTGATGAAAAGCAGGGTGCTTGTCCATTGGGGTGGGATGGAGAGAGAGAAATCCCTGTACCATGTTTACCAGAGTTTAAATCATCGCGTGCATTTCAGATCTCACATTTTTTAAAGAAATGGAAGGATTATAAATATTACTATTAAATCTTCATTATAGGAACAAGCAAGGGAAAGCCAAATATGAAGGGCAGTATACTTTGTATATTTCACTTCATGAACTGATTGGAAATGGGAAAAAGTGTTTTGTTGAATAGAGTTTTATAATGCCCTGAAACACTTGCAATGGTTAGACACAAGCTCCCATTAGATCTAAGCAGTAGAATTTTAGGATAATTTAGTGCCATCAAAATCAACATAATTAAGGCAGTTTATTATACTGTTAAGCCAAAGGTAGATAGTGGACTAAGATGTTAGGTTACTGTTTAGAATTGCTTACTTTAAAGGGGAACAGCATGTCTGTATGGCCTCAGAATCTTCCAAAACCTTATCCCAAATAAATTATATTCTAAGCAAAAATGTTGTCAGAAGTGCCCCATAAATCTGCCTTTGGTCAGTAAGTTAGCCATTGTTTCTCTTCCCCTATGGGTTTTAAATAGATGGAGTGCCAATTCTGTTGTGAATTCTGTGGAAAAGAGAGTAAAGAGAACCACAGAAACATTTGTAATGGTTAAACTCATGGCTGAGTCATCTGTCCATTTCTGACATGGTACAGACTGCGGTTGCCAGTGAACTAGGCCCAGAAAGCAAATCACAGGCCCCAGTCAAAGGGTATGTGAACTTTTAAATTCCGCAACTGCTTCTCTTGTTTGGATGGAAGAATTGTTGACCTCCTTGCCTGACAAAGGCTTTGCCTTTGATGGTGGTGAAGTCCCACCATCTATAGAATTGGTTTGGGTTACAGCCTCACTTCTCTCCTCCATGACTGAAAGTGTCTTAATTTTTTGGTGAAGAGGCTTTGCTGGCAGAATGATGTCATACCATCATTGTAGCAGGGTCACAACTGCTAATGTTCTTGTGGTTATAGGTTTAGTGTTTTTTCTTTTGTAATTTCACAATAGTTGTGAGGAGTATTCAAGTTACTCAGTATCAAAGAAGGAGGGCCATAGCCCAGTGGTTAGAGCTTCTTGACTAAAGTTTTCCTTCTATTCCACTCCTCTCTGGGATGCTCACCTTCACCAAGCACACTGATTTGCCCCCAGTGTTGGGCTCAGTAAAAACCTTACTTTTTTCTGAAATAAAGTGCCCCAAATATTACAACCTTCCCTCATGAGAGAGTTGCTTCAGCTACTTGATCACTTTGACTTCCCCTTTCTGTCTGTCTAGGTGGATATTTGTTTGATATGGTCCATTTTCAAGTTATATATATATTGAACCATTTTATTTAGCTAGGAGCTGCCGTATACTGAGTCAGACTAGTGGTCCATCTAGCTCCCTATTGTCTACACCAGTGGTTGTCAACCTGGTCCCTACCGAAATATAGTGGGCGTTTCAGGATTCTAGGTGGGCGGTGGGGGGTTCTACGGCACAAGCTGAATCCTCCTTCCATCAAGCACCGGTGGGCGGTAAGGAAATTTCACCATCCAGAAAGATGCATTATTGGGCGGTAGGTATAAAAACGTTGACTACTCCGGGTTTACACTGACTGGCAGTAGCTCTCCAAGGTTCTCTCCCAGCCCTACCTGGGCATGCTGGGCATTGAAGCCGGGCCTTTGCATGCGATACAGCTTCTCAACCATTGATCCCTTCCTCAAAAGCAGATTATTTATTCATCTAACAAAATGTATATACTGCTTGATTGTAAGAAAACCTCTAAGTGGTTTACAAATTAAATTGATGGAGGATAAGAATAACAATGGTTACTAGCTGTGCAAAAAAGAAAAGAAAATAAGTTTAAATTTCCATAGAAGTGGATATTCAGCAAATACTTTTTTAAAAATCTACTTGAAAGCTTACCCTTCAGGTTCAGATCTGAGTATCCATGGAAGTAAATAACTATTGAGATTTGATAGACAAGTTAAAAAGGAGGTGAAGTGCTTTGTTTTAGCTCCATCTTAAAACTGTGAATTTAGAAAAACCCAAGCGTCTCTTAGTAGTTGGGGGGGGGGAGTATTGGAACAAAGGGCTCCAAGCATTTAATGAGAGTAATAGCAGTTACATGTGCTGAGACTGAGTGACAGCCTAGATTACATGGTAAATCTTAGAGATAATGAAGAACCCAGGGACCTGTGTGAGGCTATAATAAATCTATGCCTGTAAGAACTGCAATCATTGCTGTCACCGGGTCCCTTGTATAGATGTAACTCTCCAAAGATACTTCTCTCTTTACATCACTAATGATGAAAAAGAGGAAGGACTGATTGTTAGCTTGGGAGGGGGCAAGAATGAAACATGGAAACTCATGAGAGTAGCTGATCAAGGCTGTCAAACCTCAGCTCTTGAGCAGTTTCTTTTAAATAAAGTGGCACAGTGTGAAAATGGTACCTCAAGATAATAAATGTTTCTTTTCCTGTCTATTCCTTTTAAAAATAACAGATGCAAAATATCGAGGGCACAAGATTTTTTTCCTTTTCCCCAATAGAAGAAATGCACCTCGGGGGCGGGATTTTTGGTGTTTGGAGGGGGGGGGTACCTGGAAGGGAAAGACAGGCACCTGCCATCTAGGAAAACATCCAGGAAGAATTTCCAGCAACTGAACATCATGTGCTCTAATGCAGTTTGTGTTAGCTTTAGATTAGCACTATGTTGAAATCTGCCCTGTTGTTAAGTCAGGAAGGGCGATGTAGGAACTGGCTACTGTGTTGGGTTCAGAACATCACGGTAGATGCTCTCTACTCTGTGATATCCCAGTCAAGATACTAGATTCAGGTAGGTAGCTGTGTTGGTCTGACGCAGTCGAAAAAAATAAAAAAATTAAAAGGGTGGGGTTTTTATCAGAAGGGTAGTAGATGGGTGATTGACTCAATGAGTATGGTAAACCTGTTAATGACTGCAATTAGTCCTACAGGAAAAAGCAAGGGATAGTATGCAGATGACAGTCGTTAACATTCGTCAGCAGATTTATCATTCCCATTGAGCCAATCACCCATCTCCTACTACCCTTCTGAGGAAAACCCCTCCCCACCCTCCCACTATATATAAGGGTCTGGTGATTGCGTATTGAGGTTGCCAGGCATCCCCCCCAACCTAACAAGTCGTGACGATTTGCTAAGCGGTAGGCAAAAACCAATGGCAACAGCCAATCAGCCAAATGGCAAAATTCCTACTGGGCCATTGCAAAGCAAGCGACCCCAGGAAAGGCAAAGCAATGTCAGGCTAAACCATTAGAAAAAAGGTGGTGGGCGGGAGGGAGATCCGAAGCACTTTGCAAAGTGAAACTAACTGCTGGGCGCTGAGGTTTTAAGGAGCCCTTCCTGTCAATCAAAAATTGCTACATGCTTATTTCCCCAGCAACCCAGAGGGGTCCTATCACATGCAGTCCCTCTCAACCAACACAACCACCAACCCAGGGAGATGTCTCTTTAACCCTTCCGCAACCCGCACTCTCCCTGATTGGAGAACACGCTCTTCTGTTTCAGTGTATCTGAGCATGCAACAAAAGCTTATACCCAGAACAAACTTAGTTGGTCTCTAAGGTGCTACTGGACAGTTTTTTTAATTTTTCTTATTTTATCCAGATAATTTGGGATGGGAATCACACCCAGTTTTCTTCGTAGGAATGGATAAGAGCAGTTAATTAATATGGGGAATGGGTAAAAGCAGAGAGCTCATTTGGGAACATAACTGGTGTGGAGCTAAATTGCTTTTACACCTGATGGCCCTAATTCTGGAGATGGGGAGGAGCATGATTAGGTAGGTTACTTAATTGACATGAATTGCTGCTGATGTCATTCTCTCCTGTATCAGAAATCCAGTTTCCTCATGGTTACATTTCCTGCCTGTGAATGACATACTTATTTTCATTTCAGTGATGATTACAGAATACTGTTTCAATCCCCCCCCCCCCGTTCTCTCTTTCCACTTCAATTGCCCTTAATATTTCTGGAGAAAATAGGACTACATTTCTAGGATTTATGTGCTATCTTTATTTAAGTGTTTCGCAGTTCCAGTTACAATCTAACTTTGTACAAAATGTGATTGACCTGCTTTCCGCTCCCTCCCTTCAAACACTGCAGTTGTTGATGGCTTCTACTGCTTGTGCAACCCTGGGTACGCCGGACAAAAATGTGACCAAGATATTGATGACTGCCTCGTTAACGCATGCAAACACAATTCTACCTGTGTGGATCTCCATTTGGTTAGTATACAGTAAGCATTTAATTTTTGGCGGAGGGGGAGGAGTGTGCTTTGGTGACCTGTTGTATGTGCATGTACTAAAAAAAACTAGACTCCCTGTGCTTACTTCTCCCTGTGCTTACGATCTCTGTTTTCTTCTGCAGCTAAGTCTTGCCATAAAAAAGCCTAATTCACTTCCGTTTACAGCATCATATCTTAGATCTGTTTTCTTCGTGTGTCCTGAGAGGCTTTTTGTTGTTGTTTTCTTACCATCACTCAAGTCTATCCGTTCTCCTTCCACAGTAATATGTCATAGTCCTCTGTCAAAAACATATACCATTTTGTTTTAAATGGACTGTGACATGGTTAGAAGATCAATAAAATCCCCACTGGGTCATCATTCCCGAGAAAGCTAGGCCAGGGGGGGGGGGAACATAAGAACACCCTCCCCTCAGAGCATTTTTTCAATATAGAAATAGAAACACACACACACACACACACAGAGAGAGAGAGAGAGAGAGAGAGAGAGAGAGAGAGAGAGAGAGAGAGAGGAGGGTTCAGCCTTTATTTGGAATATGCCATTTATGATGATTTTGGTTGGCTTTTGACCTAATAATGCTGTTGTTGTTTTTTCTTGTAGCATAACATCATTGTGCACTATAATCATTATAAAAAATAACTGTTATGGACAAAGAGCCTTTGATTGTTTTCTTTTTGTCAGATATATCCTTCGTTGTGTATTTGACTTTCCTAGTTGTGCAATTCAGTCGTAATTATAAATGCAAATAAATATCAAGACAAAAGCCTTCTCCTAGATCTGGCATTTATAGTGCAGTCCAATACATGTCTCCTGAAAAGTAAGTCCCTTTGAGTTCAGTGTTGCTTCCTTCTAAGTACTGTAAGTGAGAATAAGATCACATGCTTAAACACTAGAATGAATTGCATTGCACATATTCACACTACATACACCATAAAATCAGTAATGAACTAATGGAAGGTGAAAGGTTGTGATGAAATGCAACCTTTCAATCTCTTCTTAGGGATTCTTTGTAGGCTCAGTTTTGTTCAGTATTTTCCTTGGTGACCTTAGAGAGGGGTGGAAGAATGTGATAAAGAGAATAAATCTGAGAATGACACTGCTAAGAGCATTAATAATGAGGAAGCAAACTAGGAAGCCATGCAGGATTAACAGCGTGACCTTATGAACTAAAGTAACAGATCTTAAATGCAAGATTTCACAATATAAGGTCCTGGGCCTGGGGACTAATAATGGTCATTTTCACTGTTAGCCAGACAGCCTGACTGAAGGGAAATGGGGTGTCTTGATACTGCTTAATCAATAATAAGCAGCCACCAATATGATGTTTCAGCAGTGAGGGCAAAAGCAACTATTGGATGTGTTCTATAAGGCATTTCTTGTTGGCATGGGGAGCTATATTCATATTTTTGAACAGGAAAAGGATGGGACCTCACCTGAAATGATATCACCCCACTGAGTGATTGGGAGCGAAGGCGACAATATTCTTCCTTTCTCATAACAGAAGAACTCAAGGTCTCTCAATAAAATTGATTGGCAATAAATTCAGGGCAGATAAAAGAAAGCTCTTCACACAGAGCATCATTAACTTATGAAATTTGCTGCCATAGATGTGGTAATAACTGCTGCCTTATATAGATTTTAAAGTGTTTTAGGCAAGTTTTGCTGATCCATCAGGGTTCACATTCCAGTGTTGGAAACCCAATGTGCAAAATAGAGCAGCACTCTTCACTGAGCACATATTAGTTGGGGAGTGCATCTGGTACACATAGCATCGTCAAGAGCACAAAACTTACATATATTTTGTGGGAAACAAATTGATGTGGCGTATTACCGTACAAATTGAAACAATCCTCTGGATTGTGCAACGGAGTGCTGGTGTGTTGTCTTGCAGTGAGGGGCTGTGCTTAATGCCTTTTGGCACAGTCCAGCTTTGTGACTGTAACAGTGGTGGAGAAAGATTTATCTGCTGTCATCTGCTGTTTATAATACATAAGAGATAAAACAGAATGTGATGTTGGGGGAGTCCAGTAGTGCACTCTGCTGAGAAAGGGATGAGTTAATGCTCAGTTTAGTTGTTTTGCATGCATAGGTTCCTTTCATGGGGGTGGGGGTGGGTGGGAGAGATAAATATTTTGGAATTGCCCTCCTTGCCTTTCTCCTGTACACTTACATAAATATAAATTTTCATCAACAAATATGAAAATAAAAATTGTTTTCCAGCAACCAAATCCTTTGCACATTGTGCTGAGGGCCTTCTGGTGGTTCCCTCGCTGCGAGAAGCCAAGTTACAGAGAACCAGGCAGAGGACCTTCTCGGTAGTGGCACCCGCCCTGTGGAATGCCCTCCCACCAGATGTCAAAAAGAAAAACATCTACCAGACTTTTAGAGGACATCTGAAGGCAGCCCTGTTTAGGGAAATTAATGCATTCTAATATTTCTGTTGGAAGCCGCCCAGAGTGGCTGGGGAAATCCAGCCAGATGGGCGGGGTATAAATTATTATTATTATTATTATTATTATTATTATTATTATTATTATTATTCAAAGTAAGACAAGCTGTTCAACTAGTCTTGCTTCTAAAAGAGGGTTGTAGGATTGCAGCTGAACCATTGTACTGAAATCATTCATCAAGGATATACATGGCCCATTGTCTTTATGCTCTGTAGGGATACTAAAACCTGACTGGAAGGATCGATGCCACTGAGATCTGCCTGCCTGCCTGCCTGTGTTTCCTATAAAGGGGGCAATGGTGAACCAGTGCAGTGGTGTTATTTTTTCAGCAGCAAGAACCATTTGTCTAATGCCTTTTAAAACAATTTATGGCATCTTGTATGTATGTGAAGTGCATGGTGTTCACTTGTACTGTCAATGTGATGGATTAAGGCAATGCCATAGCTGAAGTATGAGAGCAGATTAAAGGGATGTGGTACTTTCATCTGGAAAATAGAGGAGTGGTCACCAAAGCAAGCTACTACATCATCCTGTGACAAAACACTGTATGACACAGGCTGACTTTGCTATGTTTATTAATATCCTCGCTGAAAAAAGAATAGTAAGAAATTGCTGAGAGATAAAATCCTGACTAGGTGAAGCAAAACCAAAAGAAGATAAGATGACCAAGTCAAGAGAGCAGTTGATGGGGAGAGCCAGTTTTCCTCCATCTTGTGGAGGCCAATAGGGATGAAAGAGATTAGCCCCTCCCTACTTGCATGTTGATTTTACACATGGGTTGAATCCTTGAAGAGTGCTCATGTTAACTCCCTGTGGTGACTCATCCTTCTTGACCATGATTTCTTGCCAAAAGTAGGACAGAACACCACCAGGCTCTCAACTCCCTGCTCCTATACAGAGATATGGGGAGAACTACCAAAGCCTCTGTTTGGCATGCTGGTGGGAGAGACGTAACGGGCCCTTTGCCCATGTATCAGCCTGTAGTACCTCCGCTTATGTGACATAATGACTGAACTATGCTCAGTCACTAATAGTGCTGTTTACTTATGGGAGTGCCCTGGAAGGAGAATCCCTTCTGGTGGTGCAGATTCCTATTGGTTTTTGAAAGAAGGCACATTGACTGAGATTGGGTAATCTTTACTCCTTTTCTAATGGGTCATCCTTAGCGAGCACTGAGATGACACACTTTCCCCCCCTGTCACATAAGTATCAAGGTTTCAGTCCATGCTAGGCCAATAGAAACAAGGGATGTTGGCAAGGGATAATCATGCTTGGAAATAGCCACAGATTAGTATGTCTCACCTCCTAGTTGGCATCCTTCTTTTTAGTAATAGTTATATTTTTGAAGCAAGCAAGAGACAGCAGGTCAGTGGTACTGCCTCCATTCTGACTTCCACACATTCTCCCTCACCAGGCTTTGGTAGAGTTCTCCACTTAACTCTGTTGTGGAATACAGAGTTGAAGAACCTTTTGCCTTGGTTTGTATGAGACTAAGTGACTAAAGTGCTGGAATACTGTGCCAGACTGAGTTAGTGGCGTCACAAGCCCCCTGGTACCGGGGGCGGCACCCCACCCCTTGGCGTGCAGCGTCCCTCCATAGTGACGTGCTGCGTAGTGACACAGCACATCCCTACGTCACTACGGAGGGATGCTGCGCGCATGCGCACTATGGAGCGGGTTTGGCTGCAGCAGTGCTGGAGCTCCGCCACTGTCAAACTGCGAGCAAGCCACGGCGCGGAGCGAGTTTTACAGGACCACCCTGTAAAACTCGCTCCACGCCACAGCTTGCTCGGCTCGCACTTTGATTCTGCCCAAGCAGAAAGAATCAAAGCGTGAGCCGAGCAAGCCGCCCTGTCTGCTCCGGCGAGGCGAGGGGCGGGCGCATGCGGCGGCCGTCAGTGGAGGTGGTGAGGGGGCACTGCGCTGCCCCCCACAGAGTGGAGCCCGGAGCACCCCGCCCCCCTGTTGCGACGCTCCTGGACTGAGTATATATGTGATGGAAGCTCTTAAGTGACTGTTTTGTCATTGTAGCAAGGTCACAATTTTTTCTTCATTCTTCCACTGAAATCACTTAGTGCTAAAAACACCAGTTAGCAAGTTCCTGTTTCCTAGCCTGCACTGCTTGCCTCTGACATATTACATATATATGCTGCAAATGTTTTTTTTTTTTTAAAAAAAAATGGTGTTCAGTTTCAACCATGTGACTCCCAGAAATCCCTGAGAAATTGCACGGCTCTTTGAAATTTATCTCATGTAGTTCATTTTTGTTGCAAGAGCTGTTTTTGAAGACTTTGTGCTGGTGAGTTGTTGAATAGTAATGCCTCAAGGTGCCTTTATCTTACTCAGTACTATGGATTTATTTCACCCATCTAAACTGAAGCAAAAGGATCCATAGGCTCTTAAGACTAACATTGGAACACATTTTCTGTGACATCCAAAATAGTGTTTTTCTGATTTATTAGTTATAGTGATGATATTTTATTCTATAGCAAACTGTGCGATAAATGGAAAAAGAATTTGCATAAAATGCACATAGAAATCTAATAGATGACAGAATAACAGGGAAAATCAGAGGAAAATCAGATGGGAGCCTTGAAACTTTACCCTCTTCTCAAACTGCAGCATCCCATACATCAAATTGGACATAAATAATAGAAGAGAAAATTCTACTCTCTTGGTGGTTTGGTCCAAGTTACTATCTCTGTTAAAACAGTCATACCTATTCAGCAATGTGGCACATTCTGGTGGACTGAAATACGTTTCCAGGGCAAAACATAAACATGGACTGATGTGTTGTGAGACTTCCTCTGCTATGTGCCCTACAAGTCCTCAGAAACCCAACCTCTTTCAACACTGGAGCTAGTGAACTCTTCAGATTCTCCTGCTAGAATTCTTTCTCATCATTTTTGAGGGAAATGTTATTGTAAAAGTTCTTCCTCATCATTGGACCTCATCTATCACGTGGCTCCCTGCCACGGGTGTAATGAACACCAGAGAGCCTTCAAACTTCTTCCTTTCTTCCCTCTCACTGAGGAAGTCCAGGCCAACTAAAGCTTTGTTGCATAATGTTCTCTCCCTTCCGCTCCTTTCCTTGCCCAGCTTCTAAGTTTCCTCTTTCTGTACCATCACCCAAACTCCCACTTTCTTAATAGAGCTCAGCCGGTAGGCCTGCATCTCTAGCTTCCAGCGTTACTTGTCCTCTTTACTGGCTGTTTCTGCCAATGGCCCCTCACCCCCTTGCACACCCTTCTTATCTTCCTAGTTATTAGTGCTTCAAAGCCCATACAGCGGCTTGCTCTGTGGTCCTTCCCTCTTGTTACTTTCCTCCAGCGTCTCTCTCTCTCTCTCTCTGTTGCTATGACTTTGGAACCACCACTGCTGTCCTACCTGTGGTTATTTTATCCTTACATGGGTGAGGCATGTCAATGAGCTGAAAGTTGTTTCCTCAGCACTCGGCTTCCCAGCTGTGCTTCTACTTTCCTAGGCCAATTAGCAGCATGCAATGACAGCTTCTTTGTTACCACCACTCCCACTCCTTACACAGGCAATGGATGTGTTGGGAAAATATGAGGTTAGTTTGTTTTTTATTTATGTATTTATTTTTATCCTCAGTTGAAGCACCAATATGCATTGTTCTAGGTTAAATACAAATTAGTTTGATTGAGAACACAATAAAAACAAGTGTGAGAGAAGTAATTCTTTCATATATGGTGGCTGTGGCCTAAATTACAGAGATTTCAGAAGGATAGTTTAGATTTTTATTTTTGCTAAATCAACTAGATGTTGCCGTGTTTTAATAACATATACAAAACTGCATATACTAGGGGAGAGAGTGCATAAATGTTAATATAAATAAAATAACAAAGGAAAATGCATTATATTGGTCAAGACTGCATTATAAAATGTCTAGATTACCAGGGGGGGAGGGGGGAATGAAATGAAGTGATGAGGGGAAAGTTCACAAACTGATGCAGAAAGATGGAGAACTGATAGGGTGGTGAGGGTTAGAAACCAAAATTGCCAGATTTCCCCATCCCCAATTGGAAGGACATTGTTCAGGACATTCTATGGCTGATGTGATTTTCCACTGGCTTATCAGCAAGGAAAAATATCTGTTGCCAGGTTTCAGTCCAGAATAAAAACCCATTTGCCTTCTCCTCTTCATTTTCTAGTCCAAAGCTTTTATTTTGGTGAAACAACAGTGTGCATATAAGCAAAAGGCTTTCATGGCCTGGTTCTGGCTTCACAACCTGCTCTGCAGGAGTCTCAAAGCCACATCCCTACTGCACCAATAAGGATTACGGTAACACATTGACAATACATTCTAGCCAGATTTCTTTATAGGCTGGGGGGGGGGCATTGTTCCTCATGCTTTAAACTAAATTCAACATTAAAATCATGAACCGGGTTTGACACTCATGAAGCCACATGGCAATACTCCTAAATCTTGCTTCCTCTCTCTCTCTCCTTTTCTCTCTCTCTCTGTCAAAATATGTTTGAATTCCAGATGTGTTATCTCTCCATGCAAGGAAAGACTGCAGAGAGTGCAGAGAGGAATCACAAGGGATAGATTGTGAGCAGGAATCAATTTATGTGCACTTTCTTTTTCTTACCTGGCAGAGGCCCCCCAGTCCCCCTGAAGAACTAATTTGTAGAGAGTTTCATTTATTCTCAATTTCTTCCTCAGGAAAAAGCAAGCAGACAATGTGGTGTTGTCAAGCAGCCAATGTTTTGTTAAGCATCTCCCAGTCACTTGGCATCTTTTTCTCTGATTCTGTTAAATGGGCCAGTGATTTTTCAGTAGGCACCAACCCAGCTGAACATACGGAGAAAATTCCAGACCACTGGTATACCACCACAAAATCTGAACATCGAGACTGATTAATGAGGGAGGGAATTACAGCCAGCATATTCCACACTGGAGTAGGAATCATGCTTATCCATCCTGCAGGCTTTGGCCAGGGTAACTAAAACAAAATAACCATTCTAAATCTAATTGGTCTATAGGCCATGGCCCTGCTTACATTTTAGAAAATGAAAATCTTAAGAGCTTGATGGATTTAAAAAAAATATTTTCTTACCTACCAACCAACCAAAGTTGCCTTGATTTTTGGAGAATGAGGTACTGTCAAATAAGACACACGGTTTGCACTGTGAGGTCTTGGTGTTTGTTTTACTGAATTAACTTGTAATTATTACATCATCTGTTACCACCTGCCATATCTACAACAGCCAGCTGCATCTTTCCTGAGTGCCTGTTACATTGACCAAATGGGCACCTGTCGAGATGGTACTTATGATCCAAGTTTAAAGATTCATAGAGAGAATAGACATCTAACATGATCTATCTAGTATCTGCACCTCTTAGACTTGTTCTGAATCCTGACAAGACAGAAGTACTGTTTGTGGGGGACAGGAGGCGGGCAGGTGTGGAGGACTCCCTGGTCCTGAATGGGGTAACTGTGCCCCTGAAGGACCAGGTGCGCAGCCTGGGAGTCATTTTGGATTCACAGCTGTCCAAGGAGGCGCAAGTCAATTCTGTGTCCAGGGCACCTGTCTATCAGCTCCATCTGGTATGCAGGCTGACACCCTACCTGCCTGCAGACTGTCTCGCCAGAGTGGTGCATGCTCTAGTTATCTCTCGCTTGGACTACTGCAATGCGCTCTACGTGGGGCTACCTTTGAAGGTGACTCGGAAACTACAACTAATCCGGAATGTGGCAGCTAGACTGGTGACTGGGAGCGGCCGCCGAGACCACATAACACCGGTCTTGAAAGATCTGCATTGGCTCCCAGTACGTTTCTGAGCACAGTTCAAAGTGTTGGTGCTGACCTTTAAAGCCCTGAATGGCCTCGGTCCAGTATACCTGAAGGACCGTCTCCACCTCCATCATTCTGCCCGGACACTGAGGTCCAGCACTGAGGGCCTTCTGGCGGTTCCCTCGTTGCGAGAAACCAAGCTGCAGGGAACTAGACAGAGGGCCTTCTCGGTAGTGGCGCCCCCCCCCCCTGTGGAACGCCCTCCCATCAGATGTCAAAGAGAAAAACAACTACCAGACTTTCAGAAGACATCTGAAGGCAGCCCTGTTTAGGGAGGCTTTTAATGTTTAATAGATCACTGTGTTTTATTTTTCTGTTGGAAGTCACCCAGAGTGGCTGGGGAAACCCAGCCAGACGGGTGGGGTATAATAATAATAATAATAATAATAATAATAATAATAATAATAATATTCCATTCTATCTCAGACACAGCTCTAACCAGAGAGGGTTCCCTGCCACCTTAACATGTTCTAGGTAGGTAGTGCACGCCATCCCTTTTCTTATCTTAACTCCCTGTTCTTGGTTTAGCATTCCCCACCCCCACCCACCAGTTGTTTTCTCTTTAAGGTTTCAGGTGTGTTGTTTGCAGACCGATCCTCTGCTTGTTGAATCATAGTAAACAATTGCTATTCCCTGCGCATATTAACAAAGTTTGCCTGTCTAGGTCATTTGTCTTTGCCCAAATTCCTCCCTGCTGCAGGGTTCCAGTTAGGCTGTTTGAACAGGTGAGCATGCACCTGGAACATTGCTGGGAGTAGAGATTTGGGCATAGAAAATGAATATTGACAGACCTCTGCTAATAGGCTCAGGGACTAACTGTGGATCCACAGAGGCATGTCCTCTGAGGCAGCATCAGAACCATCTTGCGCACAGCAAGTAAACCAGAATTGCTTTGCATCAGTGATAAAGCAACATCAGTGGGGACCCCAGGGGTCCAGCAGAGTGTCGGAGAACTCGCCAAAACCCCAACCTCCTCATCATTGATTTTGTGAGGGGGAAAGGGAAGAGGCTTGAGTCTGCTCACGGCTCCATGGCACCCTACAGCCAAAGCCACATGCTGTCACCATAAACAGTGGATTTTTCCAATCAGAGGTAAAAGCCAAATAAACCTTTAAAGAAGAAATTAGGTATAAATTAATCGATTTGGCAAAACGGAAGCAAAAAAGGAAGTCAGCCTACATTGGACATCAAGAATTGGGCTGCTGTAATGCAATCAGGCAAAGGAGGCCACACACCTGATCACCATAGCTGCCAAGTTTTCCCTTTTCTCGCGAGGAAGCCTATTCAGCATAAGGGAAAATCCCTGTAAAAAAGGGATAACTTGGCAGCTATGCTGATCACCAGTATTGTTTATCATGTTTCACAGGACACTAATGACTTCTGACAACCTTTGTTGTTGTTTAGTCATTTAGTCATATCTGACTCTTCGTGACCCCATGGACCAGAGCATGCCAGGCACTCCTGTCTTCCACTGCCTCCCGCAGTTTGGTCAAACTCATGTTCGTAGCTTCGAGAACACTGTCCAACCATCTCGTCCTCTGTCGTCCCCTTCTCCTTCTGCTCTCCATCTTTCCCAACATCAGGGTCTTTTCCAGGGAGTATTCTCCTCTCATGAGGTGGCCAAAGTATTGGAGCCTCAGCTTCAGGATCTGTCCTTCCAGTGAGCACTCAGGGCTGATTTCCTTCAGAATGGATAGGGTTGATCTTCTTGCAGTCCATGGGACTCCCAAGAGTCTCCTCCAGTACCATAATTCAAAAGCATCAATTCTTTGGCAATCAGCCTTCTTCATGGTCCAGCTCTCACTTCCATACATCACTACTGGGAAAACCATAGCTTTAACTATACAGGCAATAGGGCAAATTTACCTGGAAAGCATTTTAGGTTTATGGCTCTATTACGGAATTGTGTTTCTTTTCTTGCTTTATTCAGTATGAAGAATGGGTTTTTTTCTGTGTAGTTTTGATAAAGGAATGCGATGCTGGAAACTTTTATTTTTGCTTAGAACTGAACTTTAGGCCACCTTTGACATTAGCATCGCTCCGGCAAAAATAAATAAATCACAACGTCAACAAAGTATCACTCCGCCTAATACATCCACAAAGGATCTAAAGTGCAACCAACTGTGTACTAGTTTACACACACTTCACTACAAGGAGGGTAATACCGCAGCAGCTGGTTGCTTTTTTTAATGCAATCACATCCTCAGGTGGACAATAGAACTTATCTAATGTCAAAACTTTGGACTCTGTACTCAGTATATTTATATGCATGAAGCCACAAAGATGACCATTTGAGTTAGCATTCCAACCGGCTTCATGGCAAGACCTGTTATATGCTGGGGGAAAAATTGTTAATCTTAATTCTTTCTGAACTATTAAGCCTTATAGCCATTTAAGCCGTTTTGCAAACATTAAGGGCATGGGCAGAGCAATCTTAACCTCTGGCCTGCACCACTGGTGATGATTAGTATTTGAAGGAATTGTCCCTCTGCTAGTGGCGTGGCTAGTGGGGGCCTCCCCTGCACCCATCAAATGAGACTCATGCTACTACTGGTGGCGGCTCACATAAGGTCACAAAATGGGGCACTTGGGGGGCAAAGCAGGGTTAAGGATGGAGTTGCTGGATCCTAACTCAGTCTAGTTCCTGAAGGGTACTGTGGCAGCCTGGAGCTGGCAAAGCAACATAGGTAAAACAAATCAAAACACATTCTACCTTGGCAGGCAGGAGTGATCAGGGCTCTGGGCTCAGTGGTGAAAAAAATCTGGTCTGCCCCCTCCACCTCACCTCAATTAGGATTGTTTTGTAAGTGATTTACAATCAGTCACTAATCCTCTCTCCTCACTGAACCTCCTCCACCAAGGCTCCCAGAATATCCACTCCAGAGGATTTGATGTTCCTCTGGAACACCATGGTATATGGCAAAGAGGGATGCAGTAAGTAGGGAAAATCCACAAAGGATAGGAGCAGAGGCAGATTTAGGGGAGTGTGACTGATTCGGTCACACTGGGTATGGCGCCGCTACAACTATGATGTAGAATGGAAGGTGAAAGGCAAGGGGCACTGAATTTTCACATCACTACTGTCAGGAGCCTTGTCTTATGTGAGCAGAAGCATTTTCCACTAGTGCAGGGGTCAGGAAACTTTTTCAGCAGGGGTCTGGTCCACTGTCCCTCAGACCTGGGGGGGGGGGCAGACTATATTTTTTGGGGAAAATGAACGAATTCCTATGCCCCACAAATAAACCAGAGATGCATTTTAAATAAAAGCACACATTCTACTCATGTAAAAATACCAGGCAGGCCCCACAAATAACCCATAGATACACTTTAAATAAAAGGACACATTCTACTCTTGTAAAAACACGCTGATTTCCAGACTGTCCGTGGGCTGGATTTAGAAGGCTATTGGGCCGGATCCAGCCCCGGGGTTTTAGTTTGCCTACCCATGCACTAGTGCAGGCACCCCCAAACTGCGGCCCTCCAGATGTTTTGGCCTACAACTCCCATGATCCCTAGCTAACAGGACCAGTGGTCAGGGATGATGGGAACTGTAGTCCAAAACATCTGGAGGGCTGAAGTTTGGGGATGCCTGCACTAGTGCAAAGCTACCATGAGATGAAATAATTTACATATAACTTCCATTATTCTTAATGTCTCTGTTCGTGTTCTTGCTTCTCTCTCTCTCTCTCTCTCTCTCTCTCTCTCTCTGTGTGTGTGTGTGTGTGTGTGTGTGTGTGTGTGTGTGTGTGTGTGTTTGCAGAGTGGGAAAGAACAATTAACAGATTGTTGAATTTGGGTCTGGTTCATTTACCTGAAATATCATTGTCATCTACTGGGCTTTATTTATTAATAAACCCAATAGATGATGGAAATCACAATCGATACTGGCTTCACCATTCCCTGTTCTTATCTGCAAACAAATGGTCCCTCTGTGTGTTTAATAAAATATCAAAACAGCAAGGTGCTTCAGTGCGCTCCATTATCTCATGACTTCTCCGCGTACAATATGCTGAAGAGTTTCTTCCTGTGTATTAGCTTTTTAAGAGACTGTACACACATTATGTATATTATGAGGTAAAGAGCGAGTACAGTACTTGAAAGCATTTCGTGCTATATAGGAAAAAATTGCTTCTTTTGAGCCTCGGCATGCATAAGCAGCCACCCTCTGTCTACCAATACACTGCTCAGCAGCATTCCATTGATCAAAGGAAATATTATGCAGTGACAATAGCGCCTGTATAGTTGAAGTGGATAGGTCAAACTTCATTGTACCATTGTAAAGCATGAATGCTGCAAAACAGAATGGAGATGATTTCTCCAACTTCCTGAAATTTGGCGTACAGTAGCTACACGTCAACCATTATAAGTAACCAAATTTGAGATGGATCCATTAAGAAATAGCTCATTTTACTTTTTAGGACACAGAATGTACTTGCCATTTTCCCCTTGTTCATTTAGGACTCGTCCAGACTTCCTTTTGTGCTGCATTTCTGGGCACAGCTCTGGGCTTTAAAGCTCTATGTCCAAGCAGTTTGCTTTGCTTTGCTTTGTTTAATTTTACCACTGAATAGGAGGTAACCAGGTTTTCTGTGGATTTCCATTTGTTCCAATTTAGCACTAAAGAGCAGGCTTTTCAGGGGAAAGTGGTGGGGCAAAGGCAAAACAACTCGGACCCATGATTTCTAGGCACGGGCAAGCAGAAGGGTGAACAAGCTGTTAGTTGTAGTCCTAGTGATATTAAATAAGAAGGGGAAATCTGGCAACTCCTAAGTGCCCAGCTTCCCACTGCTGAAGTAGGGAGGAGGCTTGTCACTGCTGTAGTGACCCTTTACCTTCCCTATTTACTTCCATACACTAACCACCAGATATCAGCATCTGGGATGGGGAAGCAATGGAGCTTCAGGTGCATGCGTATGTAGTCTTGCAAAGTCTTGAAATAAATGGCATGTATTAACCTCTGCAGAGGTGTGTTTCTTCAAAGTGAAGAATTCCTTGTAAGTGTAAGACATCTGGCAGTTCTTTGGAGAAGTTATTTTCAGCTCTGAAGAGGCATTAGTTTGTCAGAGCTCCTTTCATGCCAATCCTGCAGGTGTTTCAGTTAGCGCAGTATGGACTAATTTAGCTTGTGTTTAAGCAAGGACATATGTTTTGCTACTGAATGAATTTGTTACCCAGGAAAACTCTCTTGCTTGACAAACATCTCACTTTGCAGTGAAGGTTGATTTCCTTCCTCAGGGAATATCTTTGTTAGGCAGGGAGGGGAATTGATGTTTTATGTGTAATGCAGATAGCTAGTAGTTATGCTTGAATTATATACAATAGCCAGGAACCAAGGAATTGTGAAACAAGTTACATGAGCCAAAGAGCACAGGGAAGTAAGTGTAAGCAGTTCTCCTACTTCACAGGAAAGGTCGGTTTAGATCAGTTTGGATTGGCCCTAAGTTACTTAGTAAACTTCATGAGAATTTGAACAGATCAAGTTTGTATGCCCTTGGACCTATGCACCTGAAATTTGGCAGGTTTCTTAGGCAGGGTCACCTCTCTTGGTATGTAGTTTTCATTCTGATGACCCATAAAACACCAAGGGCGGTGGGGTGTGTGTGTGTGTGAAGTATTCCTATTTTACTCAGTCTGAAACTTCAGAGTCTGCCTTTTGCATAAAAACTTCTGCAGCAAGTATGAAGAACTTCAACAATCCTCATCCCTCAGAATTTGACAACGCTTGAAAATTTCATGCAATTAAGCAACATTTTTTAAAAAGATAACATTTTAGAAGTGTCCAGTAAAAAGGTACCTGACATATTTAATTTGGCAGGCTTTATTCGCTCTGGAGGGCCTGTTATGCTTGCAAATTTCACCCACTTCTGTCAAGCATAAACAGTAATAGCCCTCCTCCTCCTCCTCCTCCTCCTCCTCCTCCTCCTCCTCCTCCTCCTCCTCCTCCTCCTCTTCTTCTTCTTCTTCTTCTTCTTCTTCTTCTTCTTCTTCTTCTTCTTCTTCTTCCTTTCCCAATAGTGAAAGGGGAAACAGGGAAATGAAGCAGACTCAACATATGAGTTAAAATAGGCAATTTATGAAGCTCCTCCGATTGAGGCAGTCTCCTTTAGAAAGAGGCGGAGCTAGCTTCTACGGCACCCAGAGAACTGGATCACCCCTAGCCAACACACCAAGCTGGTTACCCCAGTACACTGCCTTGGTTGTCTGTGGCATATAGAATGCTGCTTTGGAAAGAGGGTAGACTCAAAAGGAGTTTGCGGAATTTGCTCTGAAACCTTTCCAATGAAGATGACAGCTTTTGGGATTAGTATACCACATTGTTAAGCACAGCGATAACCTGCCTCCATAGAAAGGAGAAAGTTACAACCTTGAGCTGGGTGGGAAAGAAGGAGATGGGAAAGAGGGCGAGATCTATAAAATTCTGGATTTGTAATTTGTGAACAAAGCTATCCCATGTAACTGCCTAAAAAGGCAGTGGGAAGAGGAAGTGAAAAAGTAACGATGCACATAATATTCGTGCCCAGAGAAAATGACAAGTTTAACGCTTGGACCATTTAGGAGTAGTTTATTGGTAGATGACCCGTCTTGTCAATTTCCTGCTGATGTTTCTGACATTTATTGGTGTGATTATGGTAGTTTAGAAGATGCATGGAACATCAGTGCAACGTAGTTGGTTTTTTTCTTTTTAAAAAAGAAAAGCACAGCCCATCTGACAAAGGAAGTGCAAACCGTATTTCAGAAACGGTAGGTATAACAGAAATAAATCAAAGAGGTTTGTGTACATGCCTGAAGCCAAGTTAAATGTGGTGAAGCAGCCGGATTTTTCCATTTAGCAGTCTGAGATTTCTTTCTTCAAACTTAATTGCAACAATAAGGGCCAAGTAGCTGGAAGGTTAAAGAGAGACATTGCAAATTTGAGAAAAGACTCCAGATAGCAGCAGTTAATTTTTGTGGGTATCATTGAGACCAAAAAATACAGTTCAAATTTAAGCATTTCCAATTACCAGAAAAGTCATTAAATTGCCTTTATTTGAGAAAGAGTGGAAAACCAAAGCAACCATTTTGTATAAAATAGTAAATCACATTAACTCCTGAAGTCCTGGAAGAAAAAAATACAGTCTAATTTATTTTCTTTCTTTTTTAAATTGTATAAATTCCAGTAAAATTGAAAATGTATGTGTCTGGCTAGGGGACTTCACATTTTCATTTGATATATTATAGCAGAGAAGATTAGATGGGTTTGGACATCAATTTATGGTCCTATTTCTAGTTAATAAATATAATGCATTCCAGTATATGATTGGTTGCATTTTATACTGGATGCCATGCCATTTATATGTTTGTGTATCACATTATTCTAGCCATGTATAGGTTGATAGAAAACATCTTCTGCTCTAATTGTCCTGTCAGCTAAAATTAGTGTTAACAAGATATTCCTCCAAACATGAAAGCTTTTGCTGAAGTTTAAGAGTTCAGTGTTAGGGAATGGACCATAGACATGATTTCATCCTATTTAAGTCTTTCTGGTGGTGCTCATCACAGGCCAATTCTGTTTCCTAATAGAATACACAGAACCGTCATTAAATCGTACACGTTCTGTAACATAACATAAAATATACACTTTTTGATGCATTGATCCATAAAACACACAGTTTGTGTGCATCTTTTACATAGAAGACACATTTCATTCCCCCCCCCCCGAAATAATATTTATTGATTTTAAAATGACAATACAAAATACAAAAAAGCGAAAAATAAAAACAAAAAGAACAAGAAAAAGAAAAAGAAAAAAGGGGGAAAGCATATAAATAAGAACCATCTTTCTTTCTTTCTTACTTAACATTGTAGACCCCTCGATTCCCCCCTCACTGCGTCCATTTCAAAACTCCATCTTAAGCAATTTTCATATTATATCTTAACACAGAAGACACATTTCAGAGCCCTTTTTATGCGCTGTAGCTGCATTGCAAAATCTGGAAAAGTGTGCGCCAAGCTGACTGGGGATTGTGATTCGTTACGCAAGCAAATTCAGGAGTGTCGGATTAGGCCGGAATAATTCCTCTTCCCTCCATCCCTATTCACTCCACTTTAACTCCTAATAGAATGGACTCCAGACTCCAGACTGTCCTTACATGGTTCAGTCCATAGGATTACCTAGCTTCTGACATAGAGAGATGAAGTCTTCTGTCCATCTGCCCCCCCCCCCAAAAAAACCAGGTACACTGCTGATGCACCAAATCCCTTCATTTCATAATTTCGGGGTGTATTTTGGAGTGCCAGAGTAACAGGTTAATGCCAGTAGCAGCTGGTGCTGTAGAGTAGGCTGAGGCCGTGTTGATTACCTGGCTGCCAAATATGGAAGTCACTGCCAATAACTGAGAGTGGGAGAGCTGAGGTTAGTGCAGTGCAGAAGCAGGAGTGGGAATATTCGTAAACTACAAGATTGCATCCGCACAATGCCTACCTCCCTGTCACCTGTCCCTCATAGTTACCAGCAGTCAACTCTGCATTGGAAAGCTGGATAAGCAATGCTGCCCCACCCTGTTCAGCTCCACTGGCTGTTATTGGTTAATACCTAATTTTAGCCACCCATCCAGGGAGCCATGCTTCAGGGATCTATGGGTTTGAAGGTTTATCATCATTGTTCTCAGAGTTCCGGCACTCCTTTTTATAGAAGAATAGCGCCAATAGTTCTGTATATTCTGAGCTGTCAAGGTATACTTCTAAATCTTACTATGGGAGGGGGGGATCGTCCTACATTTAGAGTGATAAATGAATGGAAACTTAAGATTTGGCTTTAGATAACTGCAAACAAGTTTAGAAGTTTCTCACAATTATTTGAAACGTGAATCCGATTGAAACACATTCTGTAGGAAATGCTTGTTATTGAGATACAGTACATTCTCTTCCATCTCCAACCATGTCGATTTGTGTCTGATGTTTGAGGACTTGATATTAGCATGTCCTATAGATGTTGTATGCAAAGGTTACTTGTAGGGGATATAGATATGTCTTCATGTTATAGATCTAATGGTTTCTATTCCAGACATAAGAGTACTAAAGGAAAGGGACAAATGGAATGTGCCGTCAAACAAAAGAGCTTTTCTGGAACACTGCTTTCCTTTTAAATCACTGCCAGGGTCATAGATGTGGGAGCAAATTGAAAGGTTTGGGTGTCCTTGTACGGAGAAATGAATTCTTCTGCATTTGTGTTCAGCTGCTTATTTGTGTAGCTTATGACCTTTCACTATTCACTGAGCAATCGAGGTAAATGTCATATCAGATACACTGATCAAAGCCTCGATATTCTAAAGGTCCTTCAGAATCCGGATTGGTTATTTGGTTTATTTGAACAAATAGCTTCAGGTTATTGTTTTTATTTTCATTTCTTTTGCTATGCAGGACCTGCCACCTTGAAGCCAACCTTCTTGACATGGTCGCTTTGCCCATCATTGAATGTGCAAAGGGACAAAAGTAAATAAATAAATACTGAAACTCAAAAAAACTTCAGTAAAAAAAATGCCTCAGCTGTAATATTTATGATTGGGAAATATGCTTCAAACTGTATTCATTTAATTAGTATACGTCAAACACCATTTTTAACATTTATTTTCTCGGAATAGGCCCCCAGCCTACCTATTGATCCTAAGAATGGTCCCTTTAAGAGAAATTGCTTTCCTAAAGAGCAGGCTTTAAATGGTCCCATTTCCTCAACAGTTATTTTTTATTATTGTTCTTAATTGTTTCCTGTGGTGTTTTTAATGCTTATATTTGTCACAAGCTTAAAATGTTTATTACTGTAAACCTATTATGCCTTCTGAATGTCCTTACTTTAAGCTATTTCCCCCCTTTAATTACTATTTTATTAATCCTATCTAAACGCACTGAAACTTAGCATATTCTACCTCTGCAGAAATGAAATCTGTAAATCCCTCCCTAAAGTCTTGTGTGGATTGAATGTTTTATGTGAATTCTTTTCAGTATAATATAACCATATAGCTCTTCTTTCCAAATGAAATACATTTAAACATGAATTTCCAACCCCAAACAAGGAAAATACAATAAAAACAGAATATAATTGTTTCTTTCATCTTCTTTTATTAAATTCTATCAATATACAACAACATTTATACAGATAAATAATGAAATATCACACCCTTAACCAGAAGCTGTTGTTTAGACAATACATACATGCATGCATACATACATACATACATACATACATACATACATAATGACCAAATAACATAAGTTCTTATACCAAACTACTATTTGGACAATGCAATAATCAATTTAAGTTAACCAAAATATTCTGTAATGTGAGAGGAGTCCTCCATTTTCCTTATTAGCCATGTGCATAATAAAGGTGTACAATTCAATTACAAAAGAATCTTGGTGTTTCAGGCCTTGTGCCAATTTCATTCTGCCAAGAACCAAACCAAAATTTGAGTCTTATCTGAATTTATTTAAGGGGGGAGGGGGTAGAAAAGAACTGATTGGAGGTTTAAGCTGCACCTTAATATTGTCTCCCATGAAAAGATTTAGGAGAGCCCTTCCTGCACATTTAGAGACATTTTGTCCAGTGATTGCTTTTATTACCACCCACTCACCCAAGAACTAAAGAATTCTGAAGCACTGAGATAAATAATATCCAGTTTTGTAACTCAATTCAGTCCATTCAGTTCATAACATGCGTGTTCTTCCACCCATATAATATCCTTGATAAATTCCAGGAATCGTGTGACTCTTTCTCAAGGATAATCGAAATAATTTAGAAAGCTCTGTTCATCCCTTCAACTTCAACATGTATGAGTGCCATCCTGTGAAGATGAGTGCACTTCTGCATTCTACTTGATACATTAAGGGATCACATGGGTGGACCAGAACTGTTTCCTATCTATGGGCAATCTTGATATCTACAGTTATCTATTCTTAGCAGATTGTAATTCCTGAAAGGATCTGGATGTGATTGCATGTGGGTTCAGGACAAAGGCCCTTCACTTCACTGTAAATAATTAACAGTTCACCTCAACTATTAGGTGCACTAAAGCCCATATCAAGTTCAGTTATTTCACCCTCTCTGTAAATGGATGATTGACAGATTATTGTAGAAACATAGAACTACCATACATTTTGACATACACACAACTACCAGTGTAGTTGTTTCCCCCCCCCCTGTTCTCTACAAAACGCATAGTGTTGAAGCACCTTGGCAATATGAAATGTCAAGGTCACCATAACCCAAAGTGTTAGTCCAAAATATTTCTTCTTAAAATGAAAGCCCGGAAGCTCCTCATGAGGCCAGAGGACCATCGCCTGACTATTGTTTTATTGATTTAATATGCTGTAAACTGCTTTGAGATTTTTATTAAAAATATAAAGCGGTATAGAAATTTAAAAAATAAATAAAATGTAGGGAGACATAGGTTTCCATTATAGTGCCCACAAACAGCACCAGCCTCTATATTTGAGTCTTACTCCTCTTGAAAATCCTGCCCAATACAATTGATATCTTATTTCTTGTATTCCAGTGCTTCCTTTTTGCACTGCTGATTCTCCTTAATCTTCTTGATTGTCCTTCTTGCCTTGAACTCCCTTCTTGGGTGTAAATTGTACTGCAAATTCTTATCTAAGGAAGTGTAGATATTTCTAAGCTAAAATATATTCTGTGTCACCCTTTTGTCATACTTGTATCCATATTTGAAACTTATTACTTCCACAAGCTCTTCCCTTTCCTTCTGTTTCATTCTGCAAATGGGCGTTTAAGCTGTGGCGTGCAAATGGTACATGCTGTGTGGCACTCTTCATGTGTCTCAATGGAAACACGCATTGAGGCCATACAATGGGGGGGAGGTTTTTTTTAAGTCTGCTTTTACCCTTTCTAATTGTTATGAACCCTACATAAAGTTTAGAATGCATTTGAAGGAAACAAATAGGAAGAAAGACACTCTTCGGGTGATGCCAAATGTGGCATCTACAGGAGGTGTCAGAGGCCACATAAGATGTGGCAATGTATAGGCCTACCGTTTGCCTGCCTGTTCAGTAGAGACTAACATTTATTTCATCATTTCTGCCTCATCATGTTACAGCAAGTATTCCAAATGCAGGGATATCCGTCAACTAGGAATTGGTTTTAGATCATTGCGTCAAGGCTATATGGCAGGGTGCATTTTTCATTGCATAATATCTTGGAAAGGTAGGAGAGAATATTACAACTATCCAGTCATGTGAATTATCCAATTCTACTACTCAGTCCTGTGTGAATTATCCTGCCCCACTCACATAAGACTTTCAGTATGTAACATTCATCAATATGCAGTTCTACAGCATTCGGCAGCAAACTGATTACATGTGAAATTCAATGTATTTGGAAGTTCAGTGGTCTAAATGTGTAATGTCAGCCGAATAAAATGACTACACATTGTTCCACCTATGCTCCCGTTTCTATTTAAGTGCATACATTTTATCCCTATAACTTTTGAGTGCCCATGAGACTGATGCGACAAATAAGTGTGTACGATTTTGGTGTGCTGGCTAATGTTCCGGTGCCACTTTGCAAAGCATTACATCCTCCGGACAGTGTAGAAGTGATGAGATAAACTGGAGATAAGAATGTTGGCCCAATCTGTGCTGCAATGTTCAGTTCCTTGAGTTTTTAGGGCATGATCAATTAGCCTTTATGTGAACCAAAAATGAAACAAAAGAGTTTGTGTTCATGGAGGAGTCATCTTAAATAATGCATGCCATGGAAATAAGAGGAAAGTGTATTGACTGAAGCTTCATATTCTGACAGTGAAGGTGAACAATATTCATCTGTACAGTAGAAGCCTACAGCCAAATAACTTGCTGATTTGTTCAAACCAGTGTGTGAAAGTTCGGGCATCCCACTGCTTCTTGGCTCTCTTTACCCCCTTAGCATTGCCCAAACACCATACCATAGTGTTAAAAGAGGAACACAAGTTGCTGAAAAAATACAAACTTTGTTTTCAGAATAGCCCTATGCATTTCAGCAAGTATGTATTTAAAGGCCATCCTTGGGGGTTATAAAAGCAAAGGCAATACATTTACATGTGTCATAGATACACAGCATTTAAAAACCAAAGTAAATTGGTTGCATACACTTGGTGTGAGCAGAAGCCAGCCAGCCACAACTACCAGAATTCCCTTCCTTTGCAACTCTTTGTGGGTTTAGACTTCCAGCATTAACAAGCTGTCTGTCTCTGACATCCGTAGCTCCTTCCCAGTCGTCAGACAACCCCACAAAAGGATGTTGTTAGGACCTATGTAAGGTTTTAATCCTAGCTAAACTGAGAGCTTTCACTTCCCCAGCTGAAGTGGCCTACACTGCAGATCTGAGGACACCTTTTTTGTGATGGTCAGTAGTTTCTGGCAAATATATTCGACTGACTTAACTGATGACACCTTTGTTGCCTGACAGTTGGAATGGCTATGAAGATTCTGTGCTGTTACTTAAGCCCAGTCAGTAGCAGAGACATTACTAGGTCTTTTAAAGACTCGGGGTGCAGGCCTGTGACACAAATTGTTATATACATTTGTATATGCTACTTTATGTTTAGAGATGCAAATTTGGGCCAATTTTCAGAGGTTAAACCACCGGGAAAGCAAAATATGTGGGTTTTTCTTTAGGGGAAAGGCAGGAGATAAGGGATCCTGTGCAAAAGACCTAAGACTCAGGTCTCTGTGCCTTACAGCATCCATGGTCAGTAGATGCCTGAGGCTTCACTGCCACAAGTGCAGTACAATATAGACTAAGCTGTAAGCTTTCACTCTTCCTTAGCAGAAACCACCAGTGCCAAACCAAGCCTTTCAAATTTTCAAAATATCTGGGGATGCCTCCTACAAGAACCTTCTTAAAGGTTCTCTAATGTCAGTCACTTCAATTGTCATTCCAAACTGTTTTTGTTAGGTAGGCAGTGGTTAAAATAAGAATAATAGTTGCATAATTCACTACTAATATGTATTATTCTGTATATCACGTTTTTGACAGCGTGGATTTCTGAACGAAGCTTCTTGTTACGACTTTGAAATGGAAATGATGAGGCCTCCTGGTATTTTAACTCATTTCAGAATGTATTGATTTCAGTGTCAGCTGTCTTAAGTGATGGAAATAATGGGGTTTGAACGTGACCTTTTCAATCACTTTATCAAGTTCAAGGCTTTGAATATTGCTGAAAGCAATGTGCATCTTTGGCACACCCATTGGAATTATGACACACCACAAATTGGCCAATGTTGCAAACTGACTATGATGCTGGTACATATTAAATACACACACAGAGTCTGCCGGGATCCTGTTGTTGTTTAGTCGTTTAGTCGTGTCCGACTCTTCGTGACCCCATGGACCATAGCACGCCAGGCACTCCTGTCTTCCACTGCCTCCCGCAGTTTGGTCAAACTCATGTTGGTAGCTTCGAGAACACTGTCCAACCATCTCGTCCTCTGTCGTCCCCTTCTCCTTGTGCCCTCCATCTTTCCCAACATCAGGGTCTTTTCCAGGGAGTCTTCTCTTCTCATGAGGTGGCCAAAGTATTGGAGCCTCAGCTTCAGGATCTGTCCTTCCAGGGAGCACTCAGGGCTGATTTCCTTCAGAATGGATAGGTTTGATCTTCTTGCAGTCCATGGGACTCTCAAGAGTCTCTTCCAGCACCATAATTCAAAAGCATCAATCCTTTGGCGATCAGCCTTCTTTATGGTCCAGCTCTCACTTCCATACATCACTACTGGGAAAACCATAGCGATGAGACAGATGTAGTGCGCAGCCCTACAGCTGTCTCACAGTCACAATCCACTGGTCCCTGATAAGCTCAACCTGCCCTGGACCAATGTGGGGACCATCCACCCTTGATCCTGAATTAGTTGGGGGCAGAGCTAATGTTTAAATAGGGTATTCTTTTTCTTTTCTTTTTTTTAAAAACATAATTAAACATACAGCTAGGAGGAGATAGGGGAAGGTGACATTGCATTTCTTTCTCTCCCTCTACCAACTGACAGCAGGTGGAGTCAATTCTGTGGGGTGCTCCTTTGCTAATGGCTTTTCTTATGGAGCCATTGATGCTGCATGATGCTGTTTGAAGGATGAGCCTCAGGCAGACAGCATAGGCAGGCAGCAGGCTGCTACATTCTTCCAGGAAGACACAGCTGGTGGTGTTAGGATAGCTGTTTGCCTTTTCTCAGGGTTTTCCTGCCAAATGCCCACCTCTCCTTCCTCTCAGATGCCCCACCCTCCGATCACTCTGAGCCATCGAACCCAACCAGGAGCAATCTGTGGCATTGGTCCAGTGCCCGAGTCCCTCCAACTATGCCTCATTTGTCCTAATAGTTGGGCCTTGGCTGAATCCGGTGCATGGTCCTAGTTCGAAAGCATTGTCGTGTACCTGCCTAAAGAACACTTCAGAGCCTGCATTGAGGCACAGCCTGATCCTTTGTCTTCTTGCTTGCAGCTCCCTGTGCTTCATTGGCTATTAGCCTGCAGGTCCTTCCCATAGTTTCTTCTTCAAGAAGGCTCAGAAAAGACCAGCAGCAGTAATGGGGAACCTGAACATGCCTCATGTGTTCACAGCACTTTGGATCACAGAACAGTGTTCAATTTATTTTAAGGATCACCATCTGGATTCTGCACGAGTCCTCCTAGTTTATATAATGCTGGATATATAATGTAGAACTGAAGCCCTTAGTAGTTTAGTGCTAAAGCCATGCTCCAGCCACACTTGCACAGGATTAATATGAAGATTTTGCATAATTGGGATGCAGACCACTTGTTGCCTATGATGGATGTTTCGTACATTACTCTGTTTGTGTGCCAGATGTTCCACAGCTATTCTCCAGTAGCATAACATAGTCTGAGACTTCAGAAATGATGAATCTTATGTCTGCAACATGGTAAGAATAAGAGGGATGCAAGTGCTTGGAAAATAAAGCTTTCCTAAATGCTCAAGCACTTCATTAGATGAAGATACACAGGTGTCCATATGCCATCATATCTCTCTCTCTGTATGTGTGTGTGTGTGTGTGCGCGCGCGCTCACACCTCTTCAAATTGCTCTGTTTGACCTTTTCTACTGCAGATTAACACTTTTTCTTCAATATGAAGTAAAGAACTGCTGTTCTTATAATTGAAAAATTACTGCACTGGGCATCTTGCTCAGTAAAGGCTATATACTTCGTGAAATAACTTGGCTTTATTTCCCCCCCACCTGCTGCTCACAGCAATTATCTTGTTCCTTTAAGAATATTAAAAAATGCTGATTTGTTGGACCACATATCGTTATAAGTGTATTGAAGTTTGTAGCGAGTAGTAGGGCATTATTATCTCCCTTTGTTTATTTGCTCACAGTTTCAAAACAGAAAGCACATTCAATTACTCTATTTGGCCTGGATGCATGACTTCAGAGGCACTTTCTCCCAACTGTTTGCATGCTAGGCGACAGTGAGAACCGGGGTCAGTGTGACTCTTCTGTATGTTTGCAGGACTTATAAGTACTGGATGCTTTTACAGGTACAACTCCCATCATCCCAGCTAGCAAGACACTGGTCAGGGATGACGGTACCTGTATTCCGAAAACAGCTGGAGACCCAAGTTTGGGAAACACTGGTCCAAAGTGTCACAACATGTGAGGTTGTCATTGAGTCTTTGCTTCACTGCAAAGGCCCAGGTTTCTCCCTCTGTGTCTCTCAGCACAATGAGGACAGACATGTCTCGCTCTGTTCTTTGGAGCAGAGGCAGACATTCTCTGGACTCCATCACTCCCCCCCCCCAATTTGCTGCTCCTGCAAATCGTGTACTGCGGTGAGAACTGGCAACCAAATCCTGTGTTGTGGGTGGGTATGATTGGATAGCCACAACAACCAATTGATAGGTCCCTTGATGCAGGGTTCAATCCGGCCAATGGGACGCAGGCTAAAAGGATCAAGGGGCCTATATATAGCTATGCACATGACCCAGAGCTTCCTCTTTCAGTGCGTGCATCGAAACACCCGCTCACCTCTCCCTACTTTTAGGGCTTGTGTGCTTGACCTTGCTATGCCATTGTGTGTTGTCTGTCATTGGGACCAGGGACGCAGCAAGTGGGGCGATGGGGGTGGTCTGCCCTGGGGGCCACCCTGGAGGGGGGTGACACTCAGCGTGCCCCCCCCGCAACTCCCAAGCCCCACCGACCGGTAAAAAACCTCGCTCCGGCTCGGCATGTGCTTTGCTTCTTCTTGCTCCGGTGGGCGGAGGCGAGGGGCCGCTGACGCCCCTCCCTGGCCCACCCCTCGCCTCTGCCTGCCGGAGCAGGAAGAAGCAAAGTGTGCGCCGAGCAAGTGATCGAGCAAGCTGCAGAGCGAGGTTTTTTACTGTGTGGCTTGGGAGGTGCCGTTGCCCTGCGACCCGGTAAAACGCCTCGCTCCTGCTCGGCGCACACTTTGCTTCTTCCTGCTCCGGCGGGCGGAAGTGAGGGGCAGGCTGCGGAGGGGAAGATAACGTGTCTGGTTGGGACAGGGGCACAGCAGGAATTTTCCCCCCTTGGCTGATTGGCTGGTGCCATTTGGGTTTCGCCTGCCACGTAGCAAATCACCACAACTTGTAAGGTTGCGGATAGGCTCTGGTTCAGGTGATAGGGATGGGGGAACACTCTTGCCATCCCTATGTGAAGGGTATTCTGTTAAATGAATCCAGGGACTCTATGGTTTGGTCAACACTGTGAGGGGGACATCTGGGTGGTGGACATAGCCTGTTCCCGGCTTTCTGCCTATCCAGGTGTTCACCCTGGGATGACCTATGCTGGTGCCCTAGGTCAGTGCTACCTGCAACAGTGCAGGGAGTTAGTCGAACCAGAGCCTATTCAACTGCTCACTTGCTGTAATCAATAAAGTTGTGGCCTAAATTCTACCAAAAACCAAACCAAAATTTGAGTCTGTGTGAATTTATTTAAGGGTGAGGTTTAAAGGTCTGAACATACAAAAGAAAGTCAGGCTTCTAGAATGGAATGTGCAGTGGTGATCTCTTTACATAAGTGATGAAAAGATGTTGGAATTCCTGTGACAGGCATGTCTGTGTGTACAGTATGTCTGGCAGGACATACAAGTGCTTAAGGGTTTCGGGAGAGGGGTGGTCCTGTAAGGAGTCAAAGGTTGTGGTGAGGATGCACAAGGTTAAGTGTTTTGCAAGTTTCTGTTGTGATAGGTATGGCGTTGTGAAATGTGAGAAGATGAGTTTGTAAACCTTGACACATATGTGATTTCTTGAGGGATTTAACATTTCTATTCCATAAGGACTAAGGATGAATAAAATTCAGACACACACATGCCAGTTTATTTCTCCCACATGCCAACATTGAATGAGGACTTGCTTGTGTGAAAACACGATTACATATTATATGCTACAGATGGTATTTAGCTCCTAATGTTAGCATAGATACAAGCAAAATCTAGCTTCAGTTACTCCAGGCACTAGTTCTCACTAAATAAGACAGGCTTGTTCCCCTTCATTGGAATTCATGTCTCCTCCATACAAAAATAAACATGTACATACAATCATAATCTTGGAAATATAGATTTCAGGACCATAACCCTTCCCTATAACATGTGGTTTTTTTATATGGAGGGATTTTTTAATATGGAGAAATCGTGATTTAGTAAAAACCAGAGAAAATTCAGACCACTTTGTTGTGCAAGTCTATATAAGTACATCTACCTTGTCCTATTGACCTCCTTGTTTATGAATCAATACTAACAAAAAGCATTGCTTTATTTCCCCTATACGACAGAGAGCAGAAAGCTGTTAAAAACATATAGTACCTCTTTACAAAGACCTTCACAGTTCTTAATAAAGGATGAGCACAAGATCTCTAAAATCAATCTCTTTAGATACGTCTGTGAGTCTGAATGTTCTATCTTTATTTCAGAGTTTTACAGCAATTGCCTCTACTTGATTAACTGGTCCATACCATTTAACAATCTCATACAGAGTTGGAGTTCTTTCCTCTATAATCAGGACTTGCACATTTTGTTCTTTTCCATTTAAAAGGGCTGTTCAACATGACAGATACAAAGCATGATAGATTATTGCTACATAAAAGATCTTTTATTCCAAGAAGTGGAGTTTTGAGAAAGTTCAACTCTAGCACACTGCCTATTTTGAGAGCAGTAATTCAGATGCTTTTAACCAAAACTCAAATTGGCAAACAATTTAAAGCAGAATTATTTGGCTACATTTTCTAGTGGGCAGTCATATTTCGCCCCAACTTTTCTTCTTGCTGAGAGTGTTAGAATAAGAGCAAAAGGGAAATGGCTCAGCTCCATTTTTATACAAGAGAAGACAGGTCGTCTCTACCAGTTTTGGAGTTACTTCTGTTACTGGTACAGACTACATTTCTCTGTTTTCATTTTTCATAAAGTGGTTTTGGATATTTCAGCAAAGACTGCAACAGCTACTCATAGTTCTGCATTTTTGTGCTTCTGATGTGATACAATGAATGGGACTAATTGTATAGGACCTTCAGCCATGGGGTGAGAAAGACACAATTGTCCTTTCCATGTGGTATCAGCCTTTCATACATTACTAGGGATGGAAGAAGCATCTCATTTAAATGGATTTATACATGGAATTTGGTGGTTCCAGTTGGGGGGGGGGAACCCTTGCTTTTTGTTGAGACCAAAGAATGAGATTGGATTGGGTCTGAGCAGAATCTGTGCAGATAAGCTCAACACCAAAACTATTAGAAAATCCCAACCTTAAACATTGCTGTCATGATTCCTGTGCCACTGTGGCAGCTAATGAATAGGTCCTGTGCTGTTGTTTGGTCAAATATTCTTAATAATCATATAAAATTTTCCAGTTTTGCATCAGTCCAAGTGGATACTGGGGTTCAACATTTTCCTATGGTTAATGGAACTAAAATGCAATAAGGTCCCCAACAGTTATACAGTGATACCTCGGGTTACAGACATTTCAGGTTACAGACTCTGCTAACCCAGAAATAGTACCTTGGGTTAAGAACTTTGCTTCAAGATGAGAACAGAAATTGTGCCGTGGCGGCAGTGGGAGGCCCTATTAGCTAAGGTGGAACCTCAGGTTAAGAACAGTTTCAGGTTAAAAGAATGGACCTCCAGAACGAATTAAGTTCTTAACCCGAGGTACCACTGTATTGTTAATTCAGTCAACACTGAGATATTGACGAGTTAATTAACGTGTTTTCCCCCTACTTCCTTTCAGGGTTACCACTGTGACTGCCTCCTGGGCTGGGAAGGACCATTTTGCGAATCTGAATCCAATGAGTGTGACTCTGCACCTTGTAAGAATAATGGCACTTGCATTGATCTCTTCAATGACTTCCGGTAAGGAGCATCTTCTCCACCATCAAATGATTTTGATGTTTCAGTGGTGACTTATTTTATTTGTACATTTGCTGGATTTCAAAATTGTGGCATAGCAAACAGCTTGTGATATAAACTGGAGCAGTGGGGTTGTGAGGATGCGGGTTAGGGAGATCCATGTTTTTCCAGGGAATATTTGTTGAAGAAGATTAAGAGACAGTGTGTTGCATGTAAGTGTGCAAGTCTGGACATTTCTCCCAATTGTCAAGACACTAAGTGGCATGCAGGCTTCAGCATGCATATCTAGCTGAATGGGAGAACTGCATTCACAGCTATGAGCAGAATATGGAGTTGGTCTCTCCAGTCGAGGAAACAGAGATGTGCTAATGGATAGAGATGGGGAAGAAATTGTTTGAAAAAGTGTATCTATTAAGCAAGCTTGCATACAAAAGCATATTTATTGTGAGAAATGTGTACTGATATGTTGGCAGATGTTAATAAGCACCTTTTAAATAAAAAAAATATTGCAGACATTAATAAGCACTTTTTTAAAAAAAGATTGCAAACTGAATTTAAGATTGTAAAAATTAGAAACTGATATTGAGGATGAATTCTTTCTCACTGACGTAGTTCTTTTTAAAAAGCTAAACCCCTGATCATTAGTTGTTTGGCAGGAGACTGGATTCTATCTCCCTCTGCCCACTTTTTAGCTTAGCAATGATTGGTAGGATTTTAGTGTGTGCAACAAAAGCCGCTCTCCACATCCTCAAAATGTGGGATCAGCACAACCAGTTCAAAAATCCAGTCTTGGAGTGCTTGAATTATAGCTGGAATAGGTGTGTGCGTATGTCTTAAGGAAACATCTTCCTAACTCAATATTAATCGAATCATCACCCTCATGATGATGTAAAATAACACTACTTTAGACAACTAATAACCTCCTGAGCATTCATCATTGTTGCCATCAGTTTTACTGTTTTCTTTCCTTAAATATACTATTATCACACAAATGGTGTTACTTAAATGTATTCTATTACTTGGTGCCACTGAGCACAATAACAAAACAGATTTAAGTGCAATTTTGCTGAGTTTATGCATAGTTAACTCTGGAGTGGGTTTGTGGTTGTTACGTTCAGTGATCACACAACTTGTCAGATGTATTTGATATATTTTGCTGCCTGAAATGAAGATGCCAGTCAGGTGGGAAATGCTCACCTGGCTGTGATCCTTGTGCATGTCCCAAAGTTTATGCTATGGGATGTAACTCTTGCAGTGCTGTAAGGGAGAAAGCAGTGCAACTGTGTTAAAGTGGTGGTTACAGGTAGGTAGCCATGTTGGTTTGGGTCGAAGTAAAATAAAAAAATTCCTTCAGTAGCACCTTAAAGACCAACTAAGTTTTTATTTTGGTATGAGCTTTCGTGTGCACGAACACTTCTTCAGATAAAGTGTTCTCCTAATGATTTAATACCATGATCTTTCTTTTTCTTTTTCTTTTTTGCTCCTAAGGACAAGCAAAAAGGCCATTTATTGTACCATCTCTGAATGCTTTCTACTAATCAATACAAATGAGGTGTTTTGGTATCCTTGCTCTTTCGGTTTCCTTTCATTTGGTTTCATCTCTAAGAAGGGGGATGCAACTGGATTCTTCTGTCCATCCCAAGGTTTTAAAAGCAATGCTATGGTTTCATTTTCGTGGTTTTGCAGATGATCATGTCAACTCACAGTCCTAAAAGCTTCTGTATTTGTTTACAGCTCTTTGATAAGCAGATGTAGGTCTTTTTGTGCCAAGCTTTTCAGTGTCAGAACGAAAGGATTCAAAAGCATTCCAAGAGCAAATCTTTCATTCCTCTCATTCTGTCTGTGCTGACATGAAATGATCCTGCTGGCAGGGAAAGGTCAACACGGACTACTTGACTGCACATTTCGGAGTAAGGCTGAATGCAAAAGCTTTGTAAGATTTAATAAGCTAACTTGAATCATCCTTATTTATTTAATTGCCCATCTATCACAAGTTGTTTGGTTTGCTGATGAAAAGTCGTCGTCCCCGCTTTCCCATTTGGGTGTGTGGCCAGCTTTAAATGCATAAGATTTATTATTCCCTCTACAAGATTGGTTTATCTGATATGAAATAAATCTCATCATGAGTCCAATAGTGAGTTCAAGGATTATTTCAATGCCAATTACAGAAATTGACTCCGCCTCCTAGGAATGTCAATGGGTTTTATTGCATTAGAGCATAAAAGGCGTGTGGCTGTTCATACAACTATGAACAGTGCAGGCTTGAAGAAAAGCTAAGGTTCTTAAGCTTTTCCAGGCATTTGGTTGCAAATGCTACTGGCAGAATCTGGAGCAGTGTTTCCTAGACTTGGGTCTCCAGCTGTTTTGGACTACAACTCCCATCATCCTTAGCTAGCAAGACAAGTGGTCAAGGATGATGGAAATTGTAGTACAAAGGCAAACTTGGAGACCCAAGTCTGGGAAACACCAGTCTGCAGGAATGTCTGAGCATAAGGCAAGTTCTGCAAATTTCCATTATTCCATTATAGAATATTAGTGTATCTCTCCCATTATAGAATATTATAGAATTCCATTATAGAATATTAGTGTATCTCTCCCATTATGTACTGGGAACAGGGTGGCAAGAACAGATTCCAGTACATGGGGTATTCCTTTTGTGACATGTCTTTTTAGGTCAGGTGGTGGGGAACTAGATCCAGCTGGTGGACTGGATCCTGAGTGCCCCCCCAACTTCATCAAGCTACTTGGGTTAAGGGGACAGAGACCCAATCACCTGTCACTTGAAACAGCTATTGCATTAGCTAGCCATTTCTTTCCCCCTTTCTAGCATAGCAATCACTAAAAAAGAAAACCCATGCCAATTCAGACCTGAAGTTGCCACCTATCCGTTGTTAGGCAACTGACTCCACGCCTCCTTTCTGCAGAGTCTCTGCACAGGGTTTGGTCAGGCAGTCATAGCAAACCTCCCTTGCCAAGCAGAAGTCCACTTTGAGGCTCCTCATTGTGTATTGGCAGCTGTATGGCACCTGTGCCACACCTGACATCCCATATGATGGCAGGTGTGGGCAGGTGGGCGTGGCTTGTGGAAAACAGGCTAGCAGGCCAAATTGGGAACCCATTATTGGCCAATTTGGCCTGAAGGCAAGAGGTTCCACACACCTGTTTTTGATTCTAACCCTGCAGGAAGGAACTGCCCTGTTTGAATTATTTGTATGCAAGCCACTCCAGGAGCCGTTTCAGTTAAAGAGTAGGTTCAAAATGCCCAGCTATTGTTTAACTGAAAAACCCTATTTAAACCCAAATTTAGATATGCAGTGAGGAAGGAGGAGGCACCCCTTATTCTCATACCCCCAACTGGGAGCAAGAGGGTTCAGTTCAGCAGGGTACTGCTCCTTTACAAGCATCTTCCCTTCAAGGAAGCCCCTCACAAAGAAGCAGGAACCTTCCTGCTTACCAGTGTAGTGCTTCTTTAGGAGGCAGAGGAGAGGCTGGACAGGTAGGAAAGGTCAAGTGGGAAAGCCCACACTCCACATCCAAAGGCATCCACCCATCCAGCTTCTCCCAGAAAGAAACAGCTGGTAAGGTAGGTCTCTCTCTTTTTTGCATGTTTTGTTCTTTTTCATGTCTGATGCTTGGCTCTCCTTCATGCCTGACTCCCTGTCCCCTGGCAACCTCAGATTGCTCTCGCCCTTGCAGCCTGATGGGCAGCAGTCTGAGACTGTTTCAACCCAGCACAAGTGATACCCACTCCCCCACAACTGGTACTGTTCAGTTTGGGCCTCAGTACGCAGCCCTATATAATTGTAAAATAGTTTTGCTATTGCATCTAATCCATTCAGAGGGTGACTTAAGTCTGTTGATTTTAATTGTGAGTATGGCTATCATGGGATGTCACCCACAGGAAATAATTGAAGAATACAATAATATATTGTACACTGGGAAATGATGTCAAAAATTATTAAGTGTGTGTGTTCGTTCAGATTCTGCCAGATTTTGACAGCTGTGCATAATGTATGGGAAATTAATTTTCTAATTATTCTGAAAGGTAGTGTTTGTTCAGATGATGATACAAGCTGCATTATTTGCATCTATACTTTTGTAGCTTCATATTACTGAGTTCTCAACCACCTGCATACATTAGGGACCTATAGGTAACTTACGAGAGGCAGCTATACAAATATTTAAATGTGCTTTTCCAATTCTGGCAGCAAATATGCTCAACCACTGCTCACCAGAGCAACCATTTCCTTGGCTCCTCCACCTGATGGGGAATAAAATAGGGCCTTTTTAACATTACTAGTTCTTCATGCAAGATACTAGGGGTACCTATTCTGCTTTATTGGCAGATATAAACGGAAACATTGGCTTGAGTAATGTTTACCATGTTTTGATAGCAGCTTTTTCTAAGTTTTATGTTTCACTAGGGTTTTTATGTAAAAAAAGCTCTGTTCTGAGAAACAAGTGAAGAATGAACAAAAGTAAGCTCTCTGGGCAGGCAGCAATATAGCAGTTATTTAATATGCCTCATTTTGCTTGGATGGGGAAGCCACAGTCTTTGTTCAGAGCAGGCAAAACCAGAGAGCTGATGCATGTATTTGCAAGTTGTGCTAAATTTGTACAAGGACGCAACGGTCCAATTGAAAGCGAAAAGTGAGTTGGACATACTGCACTTTTTATTTGGTCGAATGTTGGTGAAATTTTGGAATGGATTTTAGGATGGTGATTTGTAGGGTGGAAGGGATCTTTTGAAATGCGTGGGAGTTTGCCCAGCCACCCAACCTGTGTGAAGTCATATATTAAACAATTAGCATCAAATTCAAATTGTTCTCTTGCCATTAAAACGGTGACTCATTTGCCCCTCTCTGAAGAGAAATAATACTAAGGGGGAGGGAGGGGGGCTACTTGAAGTTTGCAGAGACAGATTGGTGTGTTCCACCGTTATTTTTTAATGCGCTCCACATCCCACACTGCAGGGATAGAGTCACACCATGGCATCAACTGTGGACTGGGCTGGGTCTGACTTGAAGGAGAATTGTAATGCTTAACTCCACCTCTGAGCCATTTATGAAGAAATGGGTCTGAATCTGCAGTTTGGTCAGACAGTGATCTTTGTGTATCCTTATCTGTGGATCTGCCTGTCCTTGATTTCATGTTTGTAACACCACAGGTAATAATAATAATAATATTTTGATGAGGCAGCAAAGGAAAAATTCAGTTATTTGGTGGGGTGATTGTAATATTTTTTTACTGATACATGCTCACTGTTTTAACTAAATTATTACCACTGCAGAGTGTGTAAACTTTCTGATGTTTTAGCAACAGGGACTCAAGCATAAATAAGATATGTGATGAAGTACCCTCCCCAAATTTCAAGATGAACAGATAAAGGGTCCTGGAACCCTCCACTTATCGTTGTATTCTTCTGTGTTTGGGCTACTAACAGCCGTGCCCAGCTCCCTGCCTACAATATGGATGTTCTCATTATCTCGCTACTGGTATAATGATGTTTCAGCCTCATCCCTCCCTCCACCTTCCATTTCCACCATGGGCATAACTTAAGGCAAGACAGAAGTTTAACAGCCAAACTATAAAATGGTCTGAGAAGCAGCTCAGCACAAAACCCGAGGAAGATCTGGACATAAAGTGCTGATGGATTGCCAGGGAAAGAGCCAGATGCTGATAGCAAGAAGTGTTCCAGAGCCTGGCATCTGGGACCAGTAAGCACTATACAGATTCTCCATCTGTGGCTGAAGCTGTTGACTGCTGCTGGGGAAGGTGCAGACGAAAGCAGTAAGGCAACAGCAGTTTATAGCCTTGCCAGTAGTAGCAGAAGGCAAGCTGAACTCAGCATCGGAATTAACATTTATATTCCAATTTGCTTTTTCCAGCTCCGTACCAATGTGAAAAAAAAAATCCAGTCGTTTACAGAGATGCATGGTTTAGGCACACTGATTTGCAAGGGAGATGACCAACTCAAGGCATTATGTATGCAAAGCTGCAGCCGTGCTTAACTTGCGCTTCTCTCGAGCCAGCCCTTTAACCGTAACTTGGGCGTAGTGGCAGTTCAAGTGACAAACACAAGCAAGAGGCCACTTAACCATAAAAAAGGCATAGTAAATCACTAAGAGGGATGAAACAGAAATCTATGGCTTTCAATCCCCACAGGGTGGGATCAACTATCTGCTTGCACTCACAGAAGGAGACTGTGCACTCACGAAAAAGGGTGCCATCCATTCATGGATGACTTATGATGACCTGTTTATTCAGCATTCATCCTGGTTGGTTTGCATGGAGATTAGATGATCCTGGCTACTTAATGAGCATTCATTCTATTTGTTTACAGGGAGGTCAGATGCTATTCCACACTTTCCAGTGCATTCCCCTAACACAGGCATTCCCTCGGCTCTCCAGATGTTTTGGGACTACAGTTCCCATCGTCCCTGACCACTGGTCCTGTTAGCTAGGGATGGTGGGAGTTGTAGTCCCATAACATCTGGAGGGCTGGGTTTGGGGATGCCTGCCCCTATCACTTTCTAACTGATCTTTTCAGGAAGCAGATTTGTTTCTCAAGACACACCATTCAACTGAAATCCACAATCTAAATTTGCTAGCATGTGATTCGGCTCCCACCCAAAAGTAGTGACAGTCTAGAAGCATCCATAGTCATTTAGAAAAAAAATAAGCCGTTTAACAGTTAGTAAGGAACCAGATCCTACCAACAGTCTTTAGCAACAGCAGTATAAGCTGTTATTTGTGTTACTCCAGCTAAAGTCAAATTTGTAGGCTAACATAGGTTGAACTGGCTCCAAGACCAGACCAAAATCCATAGATATGTAAGATAGTGAGTAGAGGAACCTAGAATGAATACGACAAACACCCTGGTCACCTGTGCAAGCTATTGACGTAGTGGTAACAGCAGTAGGCTAAATTCCCTGTGAAAGAAAAATCAGACATGCTTGCTATCTAGGCGCAATAGAATGAATCTCATTAAACAGTCACAGGGAAATTTCGATTCAGTAATGAAGAAAATGTGTCATATATGTCGTGTATATATTTTTAAACTTTCTTACTCTGGTGGCTGGACACTTTGGCCTAGTGACTGATATTACAGCGCTGGGATAACGTTGAGTTGAAGTCTGGTTATTTCCCTGTATGGGTGCTGGATGAATTAGATTTTAGTGAATTCCCGTGTGAAATGGCCTGATCCAGAGGAATACATTCCAGCATCAATTGCCCAGTGTGGAGGGACAGTGGTGTGGGAAGTATTCATCTGATCCAGCCTCCATTTTTCAAATTTTACTGGAGTCACAAAGGCAGATTGCAGCTACACAGTGTTAGGAAGACATACATTGGGTCTGAGATACCCTCCATTGCAGAGGGCATGGTTGGGTTGTGCAATTCACCTAACTTTTGTCCGGCTGAGCCACTAAAGCATTCCAAAACCAAGAGGGGCAGGGATACCAGATTGGCTCCACTAGTGCATTTGCACAATGCCAACCTCACCACTACCATGCCCTTCCCTGTCTCCATCCTTGCATGCTGCAGCAACTCAGTTGGGCTGCAGTCAGGTTAGCAGTACAGCCCCACCATACCACTTCTGGCTGAGAAAAGTTTAAATTGCAGGGCGTATGAACAGAGAAAACTAAGAAAAGGTGCAAAAAGAAAAAAAAAGAAACTTAGTGACCTCATTATTTCTAATCTGAACCCTTTGTAATACATGCCTGCTGCAGATGAGTCATAACAAAATCAATTTTGTTTGTTCTTTTGCCCTTGATTCAATGGTTTTCTGAAAGCACAGTGACATCTTTAGAGAAATCTTAGTAAAATATGAAGTTTAAACAAACAAATATAAAATGGTGCAGGCACTTTACAATGGCTCATTAGAAATGAAAGGAAAACCCATCCATCAGTGTTTGGTACAGATGAGATATTTCATGCATGGCCAATGTCTATGACATACACAAAGAAGCAAAATTTTGAAAGTATTATGGGAATTGCCACTAGCATTAAATCCCATTGAAGCATGGAGAATGAGTAATAAGCAATTTCACATAAATGTACAATATGTAGAACCGCTGCAAAAGCCATACTTACTGTTTCACAAAAAGCCATTAATAAAAACTTTAGGTTGTGTTTCTGGAAAAGGGCATGTTGTTTCTCAGGAGGGGTTGGCCACCAGTTTTCCTGGAGCATCTGCCCTCCCCCCCCCAATACAATTAGTTTTGGTCTCAGAGTGAAGGCACAATCCTAATGGGATCTGTTTAAGTTTCCTTGCACCCTAGTACCCAACATAAGCCTTTCCTGTTCTCCGTTTCCCCAAACTTTCCAAAGTAGTGTATACACCTGTACACTATATACTATATTGGCCTGAATATGAGCCTCACTTTTTTCCAAATTCCGACCGTGAAAAGTTAAAGGGTGGCTTAAATTCGCAACCTTCCAAAAATTGGCTTTTACGATATTGCTGCTGAAACAGACATACGGTAAAACAGAATGGGTGTGACTGCCTGTGGGATTTTAAGGGAGCAGCTTATATTTTGGTATTGTCTTCCCCCCCACCTTGAATTTTAAAGGTGTGGCTTATATTTGGATGTGGCTTATATTCGGGCCAATACAGTATGCATGCCTGGAGATGTCTTACTTTGGTGACTCTGAGCATGCAGGAAAATGTCCAGAAACTATGAGGAACTATTTTTCTTATGCAGGCAACGCCCCATTTATGCGGGGGTTACATTCTGGGTCATCGCGCATCTAAGCCTGCCTTTCTGCCTTCCATCCTCTTTCAGTTCCACCAATGGCAATGGTAGTCTTAGGCAATTGTTTCCAGTTACTATGTCTGCTCAACACCAATAGCAATAATGGAGGGCGGACGTAAATGTTGCAGTAATGGGATTTTTCCACCAGCACAAGCATTTCTGCTTGCCAGATGGATCTCTTATCTCTCTCCCAGCCCACATGTGCACAGCTCTGGGGCTTCTCCCAATTCTCCAGGGCCAATTTGGGGAAACATGGGGGGGCATGGGGGCAGGAGAGAAGGGAAAGCCCCATTGTGCTAGCAGGAATAATTGCGCGGGCTACTGCTAGCACAACTATTAAGCAGGATTGGACGCTAGGCTGGGGCAGGCGGAGACCCCTGGCATCCTACCCGGGAAGGCGGTGCCAGCCCCAAACTACCAGGGAGTCGCCTTATGGGATCAGGGGGCTGTGTGCGACCACGCAAAGGTCACCCCCCCATTTGATGCGTGAAGCAGTCATTGTGAATATTCACCCACATTGATGTTTTATTTCACTAGCTAAAACTCTACTGTTAAAGTACGCTATTCAAAAATTATTTTGGCAGAGAAGAAAAACCGTGCATTTAGGAAATGTACACATAACAATTGTATATCTTACTTTACTTTGGAAATTGCTTTTTTTAAGGGGAAATTCTTACAGTATAAGTGATATTTTTTTTAAAAAAAAAAATCAGCATCCTCTCTCTCCCCCCCCCCTTTTCCAGGTTTTTACAGATAATTGAATTTTATTTCATAGCCATCTTGTTTCTGTGTGCCATTTAAATTCTTCTATTATGCTAGATCAATAAGTATTATAGAGAACAACTACTGCAAACAATGTCCTAGTACAGCTTTTTTATGAAAAAGAAGAGGTTCTTTTTTTACTAGAACAAAAGTGGGCACATTCAGAAAACGTAATTATCACATTGGCCTCCATTAAACGCCTCTTTGGCTATGTAAAGAAGGTAATAAAAGTTTTTAAAAGGAGGACTTTATCTCCAAAGTTCATGAAGCAGAGAGAAAAATTTCACATGTAAAAAATGTATGTCTGCATAAGAGTCATGGACTCTGCTTTAATATTTGGAAGGGACAGCAATAAAATATTTAGGGGATAGTTCTTCGGAAATTAGTCATAAAGTAAGCCCAAGTTTTAAAAAATGGGTCATTTCTATTGTGACAGGTAACAAAAAAGAAAAGAAAAAAGCTTAAGCTATAACTTGCACACGGAGAGTGAATGGATATGACAGTAAATGTTTTTCTTTGCTATTTTATTTTTTCAGGGATAATACCTATCAGCCTGGTGGAGGGGGGAATGTCGTCCTCCTCTCCCTTAGGCCACATCCACACCATATATTTAAAGAACTTTTAAATCACCTGGTTGTGACTTCCCGCAATGAATCCTGGGAACTGTAGTTTACCCCCTTACAGAGCTAGGATTTCCAGCACCCTTAACAAACTATAGTTCCCAGGTCTCTTTGGAGGGAGCCATGACAGAGTGCTTTAAACATACAGTGTGGCTATGGCTTTATTCTTTACCCTTGGGGCTACAGGAATGCTGCCCCACCCAGGGTTTAACAGTTTGAGTCTTCATAGTAAAAAACTTCGTGAAATCTGCCTCATAACAGATGGGCTTATTAAAAAAATATAAGCATTGCTCCCAGTTTTGGATTTCAATATTTGTTAACACTGTGCCACATCTTATACAACACTAACTGGATTAAAAAAATAAAGTGTTTATAATTATATCTTTTACCTACTGTTTTATATGACCTGCAGCAGGGCCGTCTCAAGCCGGTCGGGCGCCGTGGCACCGTGGCGTGGAGATCGCTTTGCCGCGCAGTGCCCTCCTGCCAGCCCGGCACCCTGGGCCACCGAGACTACCCCTAGAGCCGGGCCTGACCTGCAGCACTGTAGCTTTCTTTTTCGAACACTTCAGTTTGCTCAAATGGCAAATTTGCTATTAAAATTTTTAAGTATCTAAGCAGGCCCGAAAAGCTTAATTAAATATGAAGTTTTGTAAATCTTGTTAATGGTTGAGCTTAATCTTTACTGCACAGTGTGGAGAAAGACGTATTTTGGCTTGAGCTTTTTAAAAACAGGTTTGTTTGTTGCATCCAACTAAGTGATATTCAGAGAAGACTCATTGAAATTGATAGTTTATAGTTAGTATCACTAATTTAAATATATTGATTTTAATTGATCTACTTGGAGTTGGGCTCCGTTGCTTACAGCCCTGTTTCTTTTAAGTGGTATCTTCAAAAGTTTAATACTGTAAGGTCTTTCTAGCTAGACACTGCAGCAGATACAACCTGTGCAACTTCCTAGTCCTCTCTCCCAGGATGTCTAGCTTTGAGATGAAGGAAGCCCTTGGTCCTTCCTCTTTGCCCAGGTGCCAAAGCAAGAAGCTGCCAGAAATGCTGTCATTATTGCAATGACAAATTGTGTGTGTGTGTGTGTATGTGTGTGTGTGTGTGTGTGTGTGTGTGTATATATATATATATATATATATATATATATATATATATATATATATACGATAGGAGGAAAATCAACAGCACTGCTGCTGCAAAGATAAATATTGGCAGGGGTGGGGAAGGATCAGCGGTGATGGGAGACCATTTGTGGCAAGGGTACAATTAGTCATGCCAAGGGCTCTCTGAAGTCTATTGCTGGCCAATGGCCGGTGGCCATGATGCTTGAGTATTACAGAATATTAGGAAGTGGCTTTTATATTCATACAAGTGGGAGCTGAAACAAAATACTGCAGTGTCGATTGCTCCTCTTCAGGATTCCAGTAAGTCTATTCCATCCCACCCAAACCTCAGGCTAGTTGGTCCCCCCCCCCCCGCTATATTTTTGTACTTCTGCAAACCTTGGGTTTTCCCCAACACTCTTCTCTCTCTCTCTCTCTCTCTCTCTCTCTCTCTCTCTCTCTCTCTCTCTCTCTCTGGGTGTGTGGTAGGGTCCTTTTGGCTACATAAAGTACTAGGTGGCAAGATTAGTCTTTCACCACATACTCAGGTCAGATGACTAATCTGCATGCCAGAATCTTCACCTAGGCAAAGCAACTCACACCCTGGGTGTCAAAAATAGAGGGGATGATAAGCATTGTCAGTCCTTACAGCATACATAGAATTCACAGTGTCTGTGCCTATCTGTAACTGTTATGGTACATTTTATTTGAAGTTCCGAACTATTGGTATAATAATTTTTATGTGAATCAATTTATGTAGTAAAATAATAAATATTAGTTGTCTTACAACACTTGCATGTCAATTCTCACCCTTTCCATTTGCAGTGCATGTTAAGTGTACACACACACACACACACCCCTAGAACCTTTTCAGTGTCATTGAAACATGGAACATAATGCTTTCAGTGTTAATATTCAATGTGCAGTGCTTTGCGAGATAAGATTAGGCTAAAGGGAGACGCTAGACAAGAAGAGAGAATGTGATATGCCTATATAGGATTCAGTGAGTTACTGTTTCTCTCTGTAGACAAGCAAAAGGAACAACTGTAATATTTTGAATGCCTGTAAAATAACCTCTGAGGGACCACAATGTATTTATTTCTGTATTTGAGACAATTTCACCCACCCAAGATGGTATCTACTTCATTTTTAATGTTCTTCCCAATTCCCTGCTTTTCTGAGAACTATAAAGCAGGCACAATATGCAATGTAATCATATATTGGCCTTTAAAACATTGTTAAAACTAACATTTCAATAAAATATGTGACGTTTTTATCGCTGGGATTTATATTTAGTATGCAATTAAATGGAAGGGCAGTTGTTTCATGTCTAATTAATGTGGGCCTTTATGAGCTAGAGACTGACCATTTAACTTTCATTGTTATATTTGGACCCCTTTAAAGCCATTCAGCATGATGCAGGAGGGGGGGGAGAGAGAATGCCCTAGATCAGCCTTTGCCAACCCAGTGCCCACCAGATGTTTTGGACTACAAACCATGGGCCATTCTGGCAGGGGCTGATGGGAGCTGCAGAAGGTCTTATTTCCTTTCACTTAGCTTTCAAACAACACATTGACTGGGTTTTCTTACTTGATAACAAGGGGAAATCGACCATGCATGTACTGCTGGATTTGGTTGGATTCACACAACATTCCAGAAATCAAATTCTTGCTCCACTGTAATTGCTTCATTGATCCGGGATGTATGTGTGTGTTGGCTGGAATACAACAATATTAAATTGAAATCACAACAATAATTTAGGAGCTGGGGGTGTCCACTTTCCTTCATATGCCATTTCTTCCATAATCTCTGGGGTGGGTGGGCGTCTTTCTTACCCTAAAACAATTAAGATGTGACTGAGTGGTGTGATTTCTTGCAGGTATTTTTATTATTATTATTCCAGCTTCACAGTGGCTTTTTTTGGGGGGGGTGACTTTGTTTGCATCGTCCTATAGGATTTACTGGCATCCTGATACGCCTTAAACTGTAAGGCTGTCTAGACGTGTAAATTCTGAAGAACTCTGAGGATTTGTTTTGCTTTTTTTTGTTAAAGCAGAATAATGTAGAATTTTTTTAAAAAACCCTCCACCGCTGTATTTAAACAAAAGACAAACCAGATGTTTTGAGTGTATCCACAGGCAACATTTTGGAAAGTCCATGGATCTAGAAAAAACATAGAGATAGTATATACTAAAATCCACAGCGGTATTGACACAGTAAAGCAGAGGAACAGAACACTCTGTCGGGACCATGATCCAGCAAGATTATTGACATTTCAGTTCACTTTCCTAACTGCAAAAAATCCCTTTAAAAGGATTTGTTGCACTAGGATAACAGAACACTTTGACCAATATAGTTGAGCCAGTATGAGCCCTGATCCCCTCCCACAAAATAGTGGCAGTCTAGAGGCACCTTTAGAATGGCTGAATGATAATGGCTGATAAAATTCAGTAGATATGTGTGTGAAAGTGGCAATTCTAATAATTTTTACTGAATGTATTTTATTGACAGACTAACACAGGGGTGGCCTTCTAGATGTTAACTGCACAGTGTACAGGTTGTATGTATTTACTCCAGAGTTGTCCCTTTAATCAGGTACTCCCTAACAAGAGGGCATGTGTTGTGGGTGGGAACATTGGAGTGCCCACAACAGCCCTGTTGGTGGTCACTCGATCTTAGGAGCAATTGGGCCTGAGGGACGCCAGTCAAAGCAATTGAGGGACCACTATTTAACCCGATACACTCGTCCCTGAGCTTCCTCTTTGGGGCTCAGTGCATCGGAATACTCGACCACCTCCCCCTATATTTAGGGCTTGCACTTGACTTTGCTATACCTTCATGTGTGGCCTGTCATTGGGACAGGGGCACGGCAGGATTTTCCCCACATGGCTAATTGGCTGGTGCCACTTGGGTTCGCCTGCCGCATAGCAAATCGTCACAACTTGTAAGGTTGCGGATAGGCTCTGGTTCAGGTGGATAGAGGTGGCAGGATACCTAGCCATCCCTATGCGTTGGGTATTCCTTTAAGAAGGAATCCACAAACTCATGGGTGGTCTTCCCTGTGCGGGGTTGTGCCCGGAGCCTGAGTCCAGGGCTCATCTGGGTGGAGGCCAAGCAGGGCTCCTGCTTGCCACTGTCCCAGGTGTTCACCCAAGGCTTACTTATGGTTGGTGCCCAGAGTCAGCTCTGCCTGCAGGGCTGCAGGTAGCTAGTCGAACCAGAGCCTATGCAACCACTCACCTGATTGTAATCAATAAAGTTGTGGCCTAAATTCTGCCAAAAACCAAACCAAAAATTTGAGTCTTGTCCGAATTTATTTCGGGGGGTGGTTAAAAGGTCTCCACATGCAAATACAGGAACTGGCTTGACTTGAAAATAAAAGTCTTTAAGCACCCGATGCCAACAGATTTATTGTTCCCCTCTTTGTCTTTAAGGTGCCATAACACTCTATATTATGTTTACTGCATCAAACTAACATGACTACCCTTCTAGAACTCATCTCTGTTTAAATGAAACTAATTAAGGATAAGTAGTTAGGTGATTCAGAGCTTAGGATGTGAACCAAATCACAGGGACACAGTACTTAAATCCATTCCGCAAACTATTCATGACTAGTGTTTAAATTGAGTTTTTTTTTTAATTCTGATCTTTCAAATATGATCACGTGTGCTCATCAGTTTAAAGGGTGATGAGAGAAAGATAACATGCACATGAAATGAAATAGAAATGCATAATAATGTGCCTCTGTCTCAGATATTTTGTTCCTTGTGTGCTGTGTCACTTGATACACAATGTATTAAAAACGTGCTATTTTACTGCTATTATAAAGGAGATTATGAGTGGGGAGACTGTGATAAGAACTGCATAGAAATGGGGAAATGAATCATAGGGAATTAGAAAAGGAATGAGGCAAAAAGGGCTGGACCAATTAAATTGGAAGGAATCAATTAGAATAGAACAAACAATATATATACATAAATAAGCCCTCTAAGGTTTCCCTGTATAAGACTGCGCATGCAAAGGTATATTCTTTCACTGTTATGATAATAATAGTCTCCTTCCTTTATCTCTCTCCAGCCAGCTTTCTCCTATCAAATGCCTTTCTCCCTATATAGGGTCAATATCCTCTTTTATCTTCAGCTTTGCAAAGAAAGTGAAATGCTAGGAATACCTGTGTTTGGAGGAGTCTTTTTTAAAAAAGAAATTCTAAGGATTTTTGGGTGGACTTCAAAAGGGTTAATCCTTGAGAATTTTGGAACTTGAAGAAGAGTAAGGGAGGTTTGAAAGGCTAGAAAGGAAATGAGAATATTCCCTTTTACCCTTGGTATGTGGCAAAGATCCATTTTCAATATACTGTACAGGCATTGGTTTTTGAAACTGTAGAATGAGTATCAATCCTATTCCAAGATATACTCCAAACACAAAAGTACATTATAAAATATAAGCAACAGATAAATAATTTATACTGGGGCAAAGGCAGACATAATTAATATTAGGCCAAAAGCGCAGTCTAAGGCTGGAGATATAAATGCCTTGTTGGGGCATAAAATGTGGGCATGTCCAGATTCTTTTTTTGGTCTTAGATAGTCCATATCAATTTTGTACTATCAAAATCTTTGATATTACAAGATGTCCATCCACTCTTGAATTAGATTCCTGTACTAATGGGATTAATGGCAGGACAACAAATGTGGATTTTGTGAGCTGTCAAAATCCTTATATTTTGGCCCTGGAAGGATAAACACCCACTGTCTACTACACAATGGTTTGAGGACCTCACCATCCTTTCTGTAATGTGTGAATTCTGAACTAAATATCTGGCACAGAACCACAGAACCCAGGAAGCTATCTCCTGGAGAGCTGGCTCAGTTGTGTGGCCTGACTGGAGAAGTTGCTACTCTGGAGAGGCTCTGGCCTCATCAAGATTAATCTACCATTAACTCAGCTCATGGTAGTGTTTTCATACATAAACAACAGAAGACAGGAAACTTGCTTCATTCAAACACATTTCTCTTTAACTTTTTTCTTTGCTGAATTTGTTGTAGACAAACAAACAAGTTAAATAAATAATTAAAAATACTGGGCAGAAAAGGTCTTGCCTAACTTGCGGGAGGGGAAATCAATGGCGGGGTGGTGGATAGCGATGGGGCTGTTGCAAATAAGATAGATTTGCTTATTTTTAGAACTTTTTTTTTTTTGCATAGCAGAACATATGTGCCTTTATTTCAAATGGTACTTGTTAGGTTATTTAAGCATGCTTCAGCCACGTATGGTTCCGATAGCCAGCATCTTGGATTTAGCCAAAATGGTGGCTTGCAATGATAGCATGCGCAGGAAACCAAATATGCAGTGAATGGTTGTTGAATGAGCACTTGACACAGTTACTTTCAGCAGCTTTGTTGTCCCATGGAGGTGGCGAATAGAAGGGTTGTTTTTCCTCATCTTCCCAATTCAGGCTTTTTGAATTGCAGATTATGGAAGGATAAGGTGGTCGCAATTAAAGGAGAACATTTTAGTGTATTCAACTTTAGTGTATTCAACTTGGAGAGAGAAGTTTAGCCCAGATACCTACTTTCTGCGCTTGGAATGTTTAAGAGGAGGCAGATTGGATTTAAGAGGAGGCAGAGTGGAGGTTGCATTCTAGTGCTGCAGCCTTGAACAGTTTGTATTGTGGAAGGGCCTGTAGCTACGCAAAAACAAGTGCTTTGACCTCAAACTTGAAAAAGCCCATTAGCTTTTGATTATATCCCATCAGACAATGGGTTGCAAGTTGCTTTTCCAGAAGGACTTGGTACGGTCAGCGCTGCTGGCTACACAAGGACATTTTGTCAAAATCTGGCAACTTCTTTCTAATGTAAAACATCTTCTGCCACTACCTGCAGCAGATTTTGTTTGGCAGGCAATTAACTGCATTTGCTTTTCAATCTGGGATTTTTTTTAAAAAAAAAAAGTGCTGAAAATTTCCAAGGTAATAAACACCTCGCAGCTCTTTGTCTCAGCAAATAGAAATATGACATTATTGCGAACAACAAGCCAATGATTCATTAAGCAGTTCCAGAAGCTCTGTGTAACAGTAAATTGCAGCCCTGGTGATCGAAAAGGGGAGAGACTGGTGTTACTTAGGAATAGGGAGGCATGCAAAATGAAGTCACATGGGGATTCTGTTAGGCAGGAGATCAGGGCTGAAGGCATGCAACTAGCCTAACTAGCCCCTGCTCATTTTCTTTCAATTCCCAAATGATGCTGTGATATGGCTGATGTATTCATTTGTTAGAGCAGGTCCAGTGTTCTGTTTTGTATCCGCGTTTTCAAGTGGTGCATTCAGATTGCAGCTGAAGATAGGAGTCTTCATTATGTTGCAGCTAGAAAAAGCAGTGGAGTGTTTTTTGTTGGTGCCCGGGGCGGATGCGCTGGGGGGAGGGGAGCACCGTCAGAGAGACCCCAGCCCACTGGAGCCAGAAGGAGATTGGGTAAAGGGTGCACACACATTGATGGTGGCATTTGCATGGACAGGCAGAGTCCCCCAAACCCCCAGGCAACCCCCTGAGATGCAAGACGCAAGACAACGTGCTATGGGATTCAAATTGGCCACAACTTTATTAAGATTCAGATGTAATGGCTCAGGTATTGGCCATTATCATTCCCAGTCCCCAGCTGGGGTTCTGAGAGGCTTCAGGGTTATCTACATGTATGGGGGTTGGGGCTGGCTCTGGAGAACATATGTTCAAGCAGAGAGAGCCCCCCCCCGTTCACCGCCGCTGGAAGGGGGAAGCGATGACACCTATTGGTATGGTCAAGGCTTCCCCCAATACCCCAATCTTGTTGCCGCAAGGGGGTGAGGTCTCCGCCTCACGCCCCTCCCTCTAGGAAAATTGCCAAAGAATTCTGCCCAAGGCCTGACACTGCCAAAGTTGTGACATATTGCTACGGGAAAGGCGAAACCTGCTAATGCAGGAAAATTTCTACGGCCTTGACGTAGCAGTGCCTGTACCTGCGGAGAAAAGGTTAACCTGTAAAAGAACTTGAATGAGGGTGTGGAGGGTGGGAGAAGCTTTGGAACCAACTGGTGCTTGGAGGTAAGATTCAAATTCTATTGTGTGAGCTAGAAAGTCCCTCCCCTTACCTGGCCATCCCCTGGCAACACCTCCCCAGGCAGGATTGGACGCTAGGCTGGGGTAGGTGGAGACCCCTGCCATCCTACCTGGGAAGGTGGTGCCAGTCCTAAACTACCAGGGAGTCGCCCTCTGGGATCAGGGGGCTGCGCGCGACCACACAGAAGTCGCCCCCCCCCATTTGATGTGTGGAGCGGTCATTATGGAGAAATAGTGCTTGCTAACTACTTAAATTGATGAACACATTTGGACTGTTCTGCTCACATGCACAGGCACCTAGGAGTTGAAAAGCAGTAACAACAGCAGCAGCAACAACAACAGCTTTTTAAAAACCCTGCAGGGTGTACCCTAGAATGATCTCAGGCCTGTCTCATGCTTCACTTTTTGGCATCATTTGTGATGCTTCACATTGGCTGTGGGACAAAAGGGCAGTGTTTAACTCGAACAGCATTGAGATAGGGAGAAGAAAAATGCTGTTTACTTCTTCCAGTATGGGTGACACACATGACATTTTAGTTGAGGGAAGCACAGAACAAAGAAAAAGGTCCTTTCCTTCCAAAAGGCATATATCAATATGTTTATTTTATTTTGGCACACCACACCGGCAACAAATGCTTCCAGATAGTTAGTGTTGATTAAAATTAAAAGAAGCCAAGTAGGGAAGTGCCATTATAAGCAGGGCCATGAGGGTTATTTGGAGAGGAAACACAGGTGCGTCTCATTATCCTCATCTGCATCATTAACTGCAAGGCATCTTAGAGAAGGGCAGGCTTTGGAAAGCAAGTCCCCTCATTCCATGCTTAAAATGTAGATATTCTGTAATGTAACTTGGCCCTCCACACCCCTCCTTTTCTCTCCCAGTGTTCAAATGTGGAGAAACAGCAGCCTTCTAATATGTAGGAGTTTCTGATGTGTCAAGTTTTCGTTCAAAATGTGCTGGAAATGTCAATGCATGTGGCGACTTTCTAACGTGCTGTGGCTGTCTTCAGGACACTTAGAGAGCATGTCATAAAGGTGATCAGTACAATGCATATTTGTGTCATTTCATTAAATTAGGGCATGCGATCTCATCAATGTTGTCTTTCATAGATCTTAGGGAAACTTTTATACTTGAAGGTGCTGGGGAACATTTCACGGCCACATCCAGTGCTGCAGCTCTGCTGGCGCAAGGGACTTCAATTTGTGCAATGCAGTGGCAGTTTCATTTTCCTTTCCTGTCCCTTATGGCCCATTTGGCACCTTAAAAAAGGTCATACACACACAATTTTTAAATTTTTTGTCATCACCCTACTAAGGACTCAACTAGACTTCCACTTTTCCCTCTGCTTTCCCCTGGGGAAACCTGATCTTTACTGCTGAATTGGAGCAAACGGCAAACAGGTTTCCTGAAGATTATTGTTGCATCTGATTCAGCACTAAATAGTGAAAAGTGACACTGAAAGTGTCAGGGCAAAAAGAAAACCGCTTGGACAAGTGTGAGTGTAGACGAGCCATAAAATAGGTTCATTCATTTCAGTGGGTAGCATCCAACATTGCACTATGATGAATGAGGAATGCTCTGTATCTGCAAGCATTTCATATTAGCAGACAAAACAGTCCTCCTCCTTGTGCTGTCATTCTCCTGACCCCCAACAGAACCAGTTGTGGGGGCCTTGAGGAGGGAAGTGTGGGGTAAAGCCCCATTGTACAAGTGTAAGTCCGCTGATGGAGCTCATTAGGTGAATCCCAACCAGCTGGTCAGTTCTTAGATGGATACATCTAACGACGAGAGAAAATGCAAACAATAGAAGGGTTTTTTTTTAGGGGGGGGGAGAGTCACACACTCAGATTGAGGGCCATACCCTTGGCCCCATCTTTCCCATCACTTACTCTGGCAGTCCTGTCACCTTCCTATCTTCCAAGATTTGGGGTAAACATCTGTATAGAAAAGCCTCTGTGTACAAATCGACTCTCCTCATAATTGGGAACCCTGCACAATCAGGGTTCCCATTAGCAGACGGAGCCTGTGCACATTGGATTCTCCTTTACAGATGTTTGCCCCTATGCATGGCTGGAAGAGAACAACAAGGCAGGCTCAGCTGGTGCAAGTTTTCTGCTTATTGTGTGAGTGCCTGAAAACAACTTGCATCTCCCCTGAATTAAGCTCAAGTGGAAAAATAGCTGAACTTGGTAAAATCTGTGTTGAAATCCCACCTTTCTCTCAGACCACCTTTAAAATCTAATCTCAGCACCATGATCATGTGCTAGAAATATACATTGGCTTCCTAGGTAGCGTCTCGCGGAATGGATGAAACTACACAAATACTTTCCTTTCTTTCAAAAAAAAAAAAACAACCAGGAGGCTACAATTCCCAGAATTCTCTGAGATGGATTGATTGTTAATCAACTCAGAGAATTGTAGCTATGTGAGGGGAATAGGACTCTCCTAATAACTTTTAGCAAACTCTTAACAAACTTCAGTTCCAAGGATTCGTTTAAAGTGGTATGATACCGTTGTGCAGATATGGAACTTTCTCTCTAAGCACATTTGCCTTGCACCATTATTGCTATATTTCATCTGACATGCTAAGCCTAATGGCCTTTAATGCCAGAAAATATTCATATACCGGTACTCTTAGCTACTGCCTATTTATTTTCTTTTAAGACTGTGGTGCTATAATTGTGTGTATCTGAAGAAGTGTGCATGCACACAGAAGCTCATACCAATGACAAACCTAGTTGGTCTCTAAGGTGCTGCTGGAAGGATTTTTTTTTTGTTAATTTCTTGTTTTATTTGACTGATTGGTATTTTTCTACTGTTCTAAGTTGCATTTGCAACTATGAGCCATTCTGGGGTCCTAAATGATGGGAAAGCAAGCTATGCACATTTTGCCTACTTACATATTTGTGTGGCCATTTCTGCATGTGGAAGTCAGTTAACACTGAGCATGATGATGGGGCAGCTATTTTATTTATATGTCACATTGTTCCCTTTATTTAAGCACTTTCTCCTTCTCTTTCTCAGATATGAATTCCTTTGTTCTGTGTAGCAGGGTTTTATTTTTACTTGTTGAGGGAAAAGACCCTGGGGAAACTGTAAGTCAGTACTGAAACACAGATAAAAGCAATGGGGCAGATATAGGAGACTGTTGCAAGTGGTTTTTGTTTTTGTTGTTGTTGTTTTAAAAGATTGCTTTCACCTCTTTTCATTATCCTCTCCTCTTCCCCCTTTAGTTGTTTGTGTGCAGCAGGCTGGACAGGGCAGCAATGCAGTGAAGATATAAATGAATGTGATTCTGAACCATGCCTGAATGGAGCCACCTGCCACGAGTCCACTGTCTATGGGCAATTTCTATGTGTTTGCCCTCCATTTTATATTGGAAGGACTTGCCAGTATCGCTACAACCCATGTGATGCCCCCTACAACCCATGTATCAACAACTCTACTTGTTTGGCGCAAGTCAATGGGAAGCCATTGTGCATCTGTCAAAAAGGTAAAGGGCACTACTTATCAAAACGGTTGCATGCAAGTCACACTGTGGAATGCTGCCGATTTTGTAGCCTTCTGAATTACTGTTTTAAACAGTGTAAGCATAAAGTTTGACGCAAGATATTTCCCAGTCCTATAAACACTCGGGAGTGTGTACATTAGGCAGTCGGTGCCAAATGAGCTGCATTCTATTCTGAGCCTTCATCCGGCATCCAAAATAGTCAATGGTCAATCAGGATAATAGTGGGGACCAGCCAGAGGCTTCAGACTGGCAAAGGGGCAGCTGCCAACCGGAGAGACAAGAACAGCATGGTTTGGTTGCTGTGTGCTTTCATTGCATGTGACTACATGCTTAGAGGATTCCGTGGTTCCACTGCAGATGTCGCGCCCCCCCCCCCGGCTTTGGCAGTAATATGGAGCACAGGGATCATGGTGTGATGATTATAAAAGCATTTTTGAATATAGCAGCTTGCTGCCCCTAGCTCCTCTGAGGAGTCCTCATTCGGCCAGGTAGAGCATTTCAGCCATGGCAGAAGGGGAGCTGGCAGTCCAAAACCACCAGCAAAAAAAGGGAGAGAGGGGGTGTGTGTCTGTGGAGTGAGAAGGAGGCTGATGGTGTTATTGGGTGGGCGGGTGAAACAGAACATCCCCTTAATGTGCCATGCTGGGTCAGAAAATGGAGCAGCAGCCGTTTTAAAGGGGGAGATGGAGGCAGTGTCACCTTGGGCTTTCTTCTGTGCACTTCTCCCACCCTCCACACCCTCATTCAAGTTCTTCTGTGCCATCTGCAATGAAGGCAATTGGGTGCACACCAGAAGGGAATGCTGCTACTGCTGTGAAGGCATCTCGAGACAAAAAATGGCCCTGCCTGGAAGCCAAAACAGGTTCCGTCACATCTTTGGAATTCTAGACTTGCTGCAAGTGGCGAAAAGAAAAGGTGTAAAGAGGAGAGCAGAACAAAGTAGGGCATGCCAAGGCGCTACTGTCTGACACTTTTCTTCAAAATATACCATGAGCACAAGGAAAGGAAAGGATGGAGCCTATGAGCATGTGCAGGGAGCATTAATCTAGGGAGCCTCATTTGAATGTTATGAGATGTACAAAGTTTTAGAAAGGAAGTTGGTTACCCCTGCATATTTGGAAAGCAGACGCCCCTAATGTGGCAACCTCTGTTGTGGACTACAGTTCCCATCATCTCTGATCATGCTGGACAGGGGTGATGGTAATTGTAGTCCAACAATATATGGAGACCCCTGTGTAGGGTAGAACTGATGTGAAATGGATGTGATAATAGCCTTCCACACAACTGGAAAGGGGCCCTCATAATTTTAAAATGGCAGCTATCATTTGCTGCTAGTCATCATGGTAATAAATTACCTTCAGTATCCAACATAGTATGCCTTTGAACACCAATTGATGGTAAGCACAAGGAGGAGAGTCCAGTGGGAGAGATCTCTTGTGGGCTACCCACACACATCTCAGTGATTAACAAGATGCTGGGTCTTTGGTCCAGCAGAATTCAACTTGGGTCCTTTTGCAATTGATTAATACTGATTTGCTGTAAAGGGAAGGTATCAGGATTGATTTACGATGCTCCTGATGGGGAATATCCCATTTTAACACCAGGAATAAAACTCTAGGTACTTCAAGAGGTATTTGCAGCTTTTCTCTGAGGAATGCAGTGTGTGAGAACATGAGTGGTGTTTTTTCTTCTGCCATTGCTTTGCAAGCAGTAACTTGCTATTTATTGTTTGCTATTGATTAGGTAAATATTTACATGCAGAGGTTCACAAGGTTGGTGTCAATTCAGTAGGCAGTTCCTGTTTACTCACAGAAAAGGCTGCAAGGTCAAACCATCAGAAACTCCAGACTGAAAATATCCCAGAGTCTCCTCTGAGTGATATGCCACTTTGCTGGGAAATGTGAAAAAGCCACCTTGTGTAAATAAATAAAAAAAGAAGTGTTGTTCTCCAGGGCTGCATCAGATCATTTCCATGCACTATTGATTTATAATTTGTATCCCGAGCTAGACTGATTTGCATGACCACCAGCAGCAAGCAGTTGCATTTAAATGTGCCTATTATTCTAGTACACATGCTACTAAATATCATTACCATAACAATATATTAGCACTAAATGTATATTTGTTAGGCGCCCAATTAATATGCCAATTTACAAAACAGCTTGCTGAAAAATAAAAATCATCCTGTTTAATAACTTAAATGAGTGAACTTTCTTTCCAGCCCAATACATGAACAGATATTTACATTATGATGCTTTTTGAAGACTTACTTTGTGCAAATACTTTGAACGCTGCAAATTGATTGCAGTTGATGGTGTTAATTTGTAATAATGTTGCTAACATTTTAAAAATGTGTTAAATGGCTTTAAGTAGCAGATAGAGACTTTTTTGAAAAGAGAGAGAAAATGCCCAGTCAGTTCTCATTTCTTTTTGCTAGATCACATTAAATTAACCTGAAACTTGGCTCTAGCTAGCTGGCCTCTTCCTAATTTCTGTATTCACCCAAGCTATCAGTAGTATTTCCCTTTAGGAATCTAAGGTCGCTTCCAGATTACCTGTTATGAAGCGTTCATCTTGATTTGTTTGCTCAAAGTTTACAGGGAGTGTCGATGACTGTTGAGCATTCATTCTGATATGTTTAGGGGAAGGTTAAATGATATTGCATCAAGCATTTGTTACTGTACATTTGCCAGTGCATTTTCCTGTCACTTCCCTTATTGCAAAAAGTCTGATTTTGGAGGGAAGTGGGCTTCGTTGCCCAGGAGTGCCAAATCAATTTTAGTTGTATAATCTAAATTTGCCAGCATGACAGTGAATCCCACCTGGAAAGAGTGATAGTCTGGAAGTGCCGTAAGGGTCTTTTTTGATGTTGTGTTGAACCCATACAGGTAATTCTATGATTCTGTGAACTAGGCCACAGTCACTGGCATGGATCATCTCACAGTTTATTTACTTGAACCCAGCATGGGGATCTTCCAGAACATGGGTCAGATCCATCCCTGGCACTCTCTACAGACCCTTCTCCTTAAACCACACCCTGTTTCACCTTGCTGGCTCATTGCTGTCATTCCACTCCTTCCACAGTTGGCCCAGCCACCATGGTCCCTTGCCCCTGACCACTTTTCCCAATGCAAATTCAGCACTTGCCGGAGGGACAAGCACTCCCCAACCTTGTTCTAATTCATCCAGAGGAGGGACAATCACTGACAACTGGATGCTGTGGATTAAAGGAAACACTCTTAGAAAACACTTCATTGTAAGTGTCCTCAGGGTAGCTTGACGCGACCCAGTCTCTCTGTGGTACAGTGATACTGGAAAGTGGGGCTGCATTCCTTTAAGGCTTTTCATGTTTGTTTGTTTTCTTTTACTTTTTTCTTTTAAAAAACCTCATTTAAGTAAATAGGAAAATAACATACCATTGAGATCTGCATCCTGATTTCTTATGCCTGTGTTCAAGTCTTCATTCTGTGGGGCCCAGAGATGGAGCAGTAAATGTAACAAGTGCCTTTGTCTAAAGAGAAATGTGTGCTATGGGTTGCTGATAAAATAGCAAGAAGTAAATCTGCCATATTTTCCAAAGTTGCGGAGAACGAAATCTATTAGATAATATATATTGCTTTTCTCTCTGTGTGTTTGTATCAGAGATTGCATGCCTCCATGATAAGAATGGCATTACTTAGTTTTATATTGTTCAGAAATAGATTATTAGAAGGCCCACTTTAGATGAAAAGAACCTGAAGGAATGTCATTTCATGCTGAAGTACTGACTTAGTACTGGAGATTATCTCCCTATGTTTGCTACTTAGTAACAATAAAGCACACTACCCTGAACTTTGAATGCTCTTTTGTCAATATGTTTTAGCTTCTCTGGCCCAGTCTCAGCTCTTTTTTTAGTTAGACCAGCATCTTCCAAGATAAATTATTAGATCTCCAGCAGCTTTTTCTGCTGCTGGAACTGATTCAGACAACTCTGAAAATGGCAGAGTAGCAGCAAGAATGTGATTGCATGGAATGGGTATCACAGGACTTCTACTAGTCCTTAGAGCAGAGATGGGGAACCTCTCACCCTCCAGATGTTGTTGCACCTGACTACAACGATGGGAGCTGTAGTTCAACAACATCTGGAGGCCACAAATTCCTCCTGCCTGGTCTAGAGCTGTCTAATTGCATGAATGAGGTATCCAACATTGATGTCAAGTTTAAGTGCTGGACTTATTATTTGGCACTTTAGCAATCCACTAGTGTGGCAAAGGAAATTGCAGGATCTTCTTTTAAAAATGCAAGAGCCACTGCATAAATGCAATTAATACCACAGCAAAAGGGCTCCATTTGGTGTGGTATTACCGTGTTTCTCATATTTTAAGTCATCCCTACAAAATAAGCCATGGCAGGATTTTCCTGAGTTGAAGAAATATAAGACGTACCCAAAAAATAAGCCGTAGTGGTGGGAGCAGGTCTGGATGGCGCCATGGAAGAGGAAGATGCCTGTCAGCACCCGGAATCGGCTGCTGCTGCCCCTCCAAAATGTCCAGCAGCATGCACCGCGCCAAGCGCTGACCCGGCGGCGGGACGCAGCAAGAGCCGCAGCGCGCGCTGCTCCGAGCCCCGACCTGGCGGCGAGACCCGGCAAGAGCCTCAGCGCGCGCCGCGTGGAGCCCCGACCCGGCGGGACCCAGCAGCGTGCCCTGCTGAAGCGCCGACAACGCGCGCAGCAGCCGCCAGTTCCGGGCGCCGAGCCGCGACAGGAAGAGGAGGGACGCAGCTACAACGACAAAAAACACCCGGCCGAGCCTTCATTGGCCGCCGCGGCTGCCACTCGCTGGTCCCTCCTCTTCCTGTCACGCGCGCTGCAGGTCCCGCCGGTCCCGCCGCTGGGTTGGCGCTTGGCGCTGGCGCTGCGGGACGCAGCAAGAGCCGCAGCGCGCGCTGCTCCGAGCCGGGATCCGGCAAGAGCCTCAGCGCGCGCCGCGTGAAGCCCCGACCCGGCGGGACCCAGCAGCGTGCCCTGCTGAAGCGCCGACAAGGCGCCCAGCAGTGCAGCAGCAGCCAGTTCCGGGCGCCGGACAGGGGAGGTACCATACTGTAATTTTTTAAAAAAATAATAAGACACCCCCCGAAAATAAGCCATAGGCTTATTTTCTTGAGAAAAAAAGATTATAAGACATGACTTATAATATGAGAAACACGGTATTGATGAATCACCTAGTCAGGTGACAGAACTCAATATCCTCAGTACATATTGTAAAAGCCATACTTTACATTTCCTTAAACAAAGTGAGATCTAAGGAAACTTTTAGCTTGCTCCCAAATGAGTCCAAATGACTGATTACTACTGCAGCATAGCTGGGTCCCATGCCCCCCCCCCCAATAATGTCTAGATTAGAAGAACTAATGTGGTTCCTTCTCATCCCAGTTTCCTGGGGCTAGGGATACTGGCTAAGTTGCAACAAAGGAGACAGATTTCTGGATGGTTGTGGAATGCCCTCCCTAAAGTGGTGTGTGTGGTTCAAACATTCCATTTTCCCACACATTGTAATTTATTTGGTACCTTATCCTATTGTATGTTTTTATCTGTTGTCTTATATTATTGCTAGCTGTTGGCATCCATTTGTCTTAAGAGAGAATGGAGTGTGCCTCCGGGAGTGTAGTCAAACTGCTGTGTTAGCAGCACCAAAGTGACCTCAGCAAGGTGCAAGCCTGGGCTGTGTGTATGGAGGTCTTGGGCTGCCCAGCCAACAAGACCTGCCTGTTGGCCTTGCAATATGTTTGGTCCCAGCTTGGCTGCAGGAGTTGCTGGAAGTATGGCATATAAAGTGCCATCCTACCATCTTGGAGACTTCACTTCAGATTTGTGTAGGGTTTGCTCCCTGTGTAAGCTTTGCTCCTTAACATTATCTTCTTCTGAAGATATCCTTCAAGGCAGTGGAGGTTTAAGATCAGACTTTTCCTTCTTCTAGATGGAGTTACCCTCCCAGGTTGACAAGCCCCATCTGCCCCTCACTTCCCTCTACAGCACATGCAGAAACCAACATCTTGACGGTTGGATCCAATATTGGTCTTGTCTGCTCAATCCGCTGGAGCTTGTCTTCACATGCAAGGGAAGTCCTTAACTCACTGAGAGTTTGAGACCCATCAGCTAGCCTCACCTGGTTTAGCTGGTCAGACCATGCTGTTTTCTGGGGTGTGGCTGCTGTCGCATGCTGACAGCTTCTAGGAACCACAGGTGATAGCTAAGTGCAGGGTGGGGACCAAAGGTTGACAAACTACCCCAGGAGGAGCACAACATGTCCCCCCACCAGAAATGATACTCCTTCCCTAACACCCCAAACACCCGATTATTGCTAGTATTATGGTTTTATTGTGTATCTTAATATTTCATGATATGTATTCATTATATATACTTAACACTCCTACCCTGGAATTATATTGTATGACGGGTGGTATATCAATGCTCTGAATAGGTAAATATAAAAGCCTGAGCCTTCTGAAGATGAATGTGTCCATCTGTTAAAAGCTTATGCAATCCATTTAAAGCCGCTGTCCCTTGTGGTGTTTAAGAGGAAATGGGTTATGGAGCGGAGGAAGAGAAATTTTGTTTTCTAGATTACTGAAATGCTAGATTAAAACTTGTCATGCAGTAGATTTGCCTTGCTTTTTGTGATAGTATAGCATCCCTCTTTTTGATGAAGCATTTCCAAGCTTTTTAAAGCAGGCTCAATTCCCCAGTAGACTTAACCAGATGCTCATTTCTTGCGTTCAGTCCTATTTGTGCCTCTGTGCTCAAGCATTATTAGATGTGCCGGTATTCTTTGAGGGGAAGCATTGCCCATTAGGTTTGAAGGATAAAAAATGCTTCGAGTGTTTTCAAGTTCCATTTGGAAGGCATTCACCTGGGCCTTTGTTATCACTGATCCTGACATTCAAACTGACTAGCCAAAATCACTGATCCATACCTGTTTCATCTATCTTTCAGGATTTGAAGGTGCTTACTGTGAAATTGACAACAATGAATGCATCTCCAGCCCGTGTAAGAATCAAGGTCACTGTGTGGATGGGGTTAACGGTTACAGGTGAGGAAAAACAGCCCAAGGGAATGACGTTGCTAGATTTGACTTGGGGACGCTTTCAGACAGAGACAATGGATTGTAACTCATGTGATTTTAGGTGATTTGTGGATAATGTTGTTGCTGCATGACTGTGATCATTATAATCAAGTGTTCTGCCGCAAGAGCTTCCCAACTTGTCTCTTTTCTAAAATGCTGCGCAAACCAAGGAAATATGAACAAATATTATGCTTTCCCCCCCCCACCTCACCCCCATTTCATTCTCTTTATTTGGATGTTAAAGATTCTTTGCAGCTCACTAGATGTCGTTCTTCTCTCCAGGTGCTTCTGCAGAGATGGTTTTGCTGGGACGTTGTGTGAAGTGGAGATTAATGAGTGTGCCTCAAATCCCTGTGCAAACAGTGGAACATGCATAGATCTTATAAACAGGTTTGTGAGTGAAAGCAAGTTTTTTTAAAAAAAAATAGAATAAAAATAGCTCTGTTTTTCAATTGACAGTTGATGTAGAACTGCACATAGGAAGCTAGATTCACCTTTCACTGCATATTTAAACTCTGGCTTTATAAAGGGATTGTAGTAAGAGGTGGACAATCTCTGGTGCTAGGCAGCCCTTAAATTTCCAAAGCGCTCTGCAAGTAAGAATGGAAGGGGAATCAGGTTTAAATGGATTTATTAATGGAATTGGGCAGGCCCAATCCAATAGAGCTTTTCCCACATTGGAATATCTGAGCCGCTTGTGAATGATGCAAATTTATATTGAAAAGTATGTATATCATATGTATAATATCAAGCTCTCTGTGTTACTTATTTAAATTATATTCTGTATGTAGCATAATCTTATAAGTATTAATACAAAATACAAAACTAATACAAAAGTTGTAAACATCTTTTTATGTTGTTACTTTAGGACATCTAGAATCTATATTCCTATAATGTGCATACAATATTATACACATAATAGTTCATTTAATATTAGTAAGAACTGTTACAATCAGCCCAGGACAGAAAAGTACAATTACTTCATGCATTCCTTTTCAGGGCCACACTCACTCTGCCTAGCAATGTGTTATCTAAATATTACAGCTCCAATGAATATTGGGTGTGGAGTAAGTGTTTTTTAGAAATGAATTCTGTGGTGGTGGGAATAAAAAATGGGGGGGGGGGGATACCATTGTGATTATTTTGATGTGGATGTGGTACACATGGCACTTAGATATAATGGGCAGCTTGATCTAGTATAAAAGTGATATTGTTCATTGCTCTCCACTGAAGTTATTCCTCATCCACATCATAACAGGTTCCTTTGCCACTGCCCAACTGGTTACTATGGGTCGCACTGTGAACTGGATGTGGATGAATGTGAAATTATTCCTTGCTTGCATGGAGGAAGCTGCTTCAACAAGCCTGGCGGCTATCAATGTGTCTGTGCTCCTGGTTTCACAGGTATAGTACATTTGGAGAATGCTGTGGAAGCAAAGCAAAACCGCACTGTAGCATCTTGAGAGTTGTATTGGCGTAAACAAGGTTTGCCACTACATCAAGGATGAGCAAAAGAGGTCACACAAGCATATTGGAATACAAATCAATGTTTACCCTAGTGATTGTTGGATCTGCATCTTGTTAAGTACCTCTGGACCTTATTTACGTCATTTCTGATTTATTGGTTCCTTACCAATCCAGATATTTAGCTGAATTACATTAAAAGAGAGGTTACACAGAGCAGAACAAAAATCAATATTTTGTGAATTCAGCCAAGAAAAAATAACTATTAGTATAGCTACTGAATAAGTTTTGCAAATACATATATCACAGCCACATTTTCAGTTGTGTCAGTTTTTATCACAGTCACAGTTCAGATACCTAGTGAATCAACATAAATCCTGGCATATGTAAAATAAATCAGAATCAAGCAATTTTTTAAAAAAAACAAAAACACATTCATTTACATTGGAATTGCTAATTTCTGAACATTTGACTTCCTTAAAATGGACTATTGAAAATTTTGATTGGGTAGTGATCTTTAAACTTACACCCAGAATTAATGAATTATTTACTGAGATTCACAAACGCATCCTAGTAATAACTCATATATACCGTAATGCTTCGTATGTGATCGATGGTTTAGAAATAATTATTACAAATGCATATAAAACAGTGCAGTTAATATACAAGGGAAATAGTGCAAGCATAGCATTGTCACAAAGAGACCAAGGTAACCCCTGGTTAAATCTTGCCTCTACCATTAACTCACCACGAGGCGTTCAACCAGCTACTTAGATCTTCCACCTCTTGTCTCAGTTTCAAGGGGTTCTTCCCATGTTGACAAGAGCTTTACAAACACTGTGCCTGGGCTTGACTCCAGTGAAGCTTCGACTTCAGACTCTAGTCTCTTCTCACAGGTCTGGTCATAATGAATGTGCTTGGAGAGCGAGCAGACCAAGGGCTGCTCACTCTCAGGAACAAAGAGGAACTTGTCCTTTCTACACCCAGACAGCGCAGACTATGTGCTGGTCTTCATCAGTGCCCTCTTCACTTTAATGTTCTCAGTGTCGCCTGCATTGCATTGAGGCTGGCAAACAGCACAGGGGGAATTGTGAGGAAACTGGTGCAGGGGTAGTACATATGTTTTGCATTCAAAAGGCCCCAGTTCAATACTGTATTTGACATTTCCAGGTAGGCCTTGGAAATACTTCCTACCTGAAACCCCTGAGAGCTGCTGCTGGTCTGTGTAGATAATGCTGAACTAGATAGGCCAATGGTTTGGCTCAATACTGTGTGATGCAGCTTCCTATGTTCCCCTGTGTGGAGAGTTGTTGTTGTTGTTGTTGTTGTTGTTGTTGTTGTTGTTGTTGTTGTTGTCATCGTCGTCGTCGTCGTCATGGTGGATGGAACCGGAGAGCCAGAATGGGTTAGGCAAGGCTGGTTGGGACTAGAGAAAGCAGACTGGGCCAGGTTCAGAATTTGACCTCATGGGTTCAGGCCAGGATCTAGGCCTTAGTTTTCATCCTTACACCAGGACATAGTATTGAGGGAGTGTTCTAACTCTCTCAATTGAAAATACACATTTCTGTTACAAGTAACATAATTTACCAAGCTGTACACCCATTGATCCACCCACAGCCCACCTGCCATTGTGCAGCCTTCATCAGCACAACAGCTATCAGCTATTATTATTATTATTATTATTATTATTATTATTATTATTATTATTATTATTTATTACTACTACTACCCGATCCATCCATCTGACTGGGTGGCTTCCAACATATATAAAAATACAATAAAACACAACACATTTAAAAATGTCCCTATACAGGGCTGCCTTCAGATACCATCTAAAGGTTGCATAGTTACTTAGCTCATTGACATCTGTTGGGCATTCCACAGGGCATTCCACAGGGCAGGTGCCACTACCAAGAAGGCCCTCTGCCTGGTTCCCTGTAACTTACTTTTTGCCATGAGGGAACCGCCCGAAGGCCCTCAGTGCTTGATCTCAGTTTCTGAGCTGAATGACAGGGGTGGAGACGCTGCTTCAGGTGTCGTACCTCCTATTGGGATTTGGTACTGAATATGGCAGTTAGTATATGAGTTAAAGAATATGGTATTCAGCTTAGTGAGTCTATTCAGACCTGTTCTATGTGCATGTGTACTAACTATTAATCATAAGACGGAGGCATATGTGATTTCTTTTCTGTGTGTTTGAATTCATTTTTGGGTCTGTTAACCATATCGTTTTGATAAGGTTTCTAGCCAGTTCCCTTTTTATTGCTGCTGTAAGTATTAGTTCCTAAACAGCAGTTGATGTTGTTATTGAGTTCTAGTTTTTATTGCTTGTAACAAATTATGTAAAGCTTGTTATACCCAGAATGCAAAATGTTCTCATTTGCCTGCCAGAAAAAAGAAAAGAAAAACTATTTGAAGTAAGTTATAAGCTATCAGCCTGTGAGCAGAGGTGAGTTCACAATTCCCATCATGCAGCAGGGTGACGTTTGGCGTTGGATGCAATTTATCGACCGCTTGAAAATTTGAGAAACATGTATTTTTAGAAATGTACTATATAGCTATGATGATACATGACTACTTTCTGTGTTTTATTGGCTTTATGTCACCTAATTCATAGGAAACGAAAACATATTGTTTGCGAGAGTGCCAACCTTCTCCGTTTTGGATAATGAAAAAGACAATTTAAAAAGTCAATATGTCAGCAGTTTAAAGGCACTGAATTTATGGGGATATAACCAGGCGATATATTTAGCTGATTAAAAAGCAAATACATTTCCAACTGCCTTGTCCCATATACAGTGTGTGTGTGTGTGTGTGTGTACATGTTGCCATAAAACCATAAGCAATTCAGTTGTTTCTACCTTTGCTTTTCATGCCTGTTGGCTAGCATTTCTCATTCAGTGTGCGGAGCCCTGAATCTTCCTCCTCTGGGGGCAGGAGCATTGGGGGCGGGGTTGTTGGGGGCAGGCCTGCTCCTCTCTACACACACTCATTCCTCATTTCCTGAAGGAGTCCCTGGATACGTTCCTTGTGGCCAGTTCCTTTGCTGCATACAGTCATGGGGAAAAGACAGTGCACCCTCTTTGAATTCTGTGGTTTTTACATATGAAGACATAATAACAGCCATCTGTTTCTTAGCAGGCCTTAAAATAAGGTAAATACAACCTCAGATGAACAGCAACACATGATATATTACACTGTGCCCTGATTTATTTAGCAGAATTAAAGCCAAAATGGAAAAGCCATGGGTGAAAAACTAAGTACACCTTATGATTCAATAGCTTGTATAACCACGTTTAGCAGCAATAGCATGAAGCAATTGTTTCCTGTAGGACTTTATCCATCTCTCACGTCATTGTAGATGAATTTTGGCCCACTCTTCTTTATAACATTGCTTCAGTTCATTGAGGTTTGCTGGCATTTGTTTATGCATAGCTCTCTTAAGGTCCCACACAGCATTTCAATTGGGTTGATTCTGTCTCTCCCCCCACCCCCAGCCATTCTGTTGTAGATTTGTTGGTGTGCTTGGGATCCTTGTCCTGTTGCATGACCCAATTTTAGTTAAGCTTCAGCTGTTGGGGAGATGACCACACATTTGACTTTAGAATACTTTGGTATACAGAGGCGTTCATGGTTGAATCAATGACTACCAGCTTCCCAGGTCCTGTGGTTGCAAAACAAGCCCAAATCATCACTCTTCCACCACTGTACTTGACAGTTAGTATGAGGTGCTTGTGCTGATATGCTGTGCTTGGTTTTTGCTAAACGTGGCACTGTGCATTATGGCCAAACATTTCCACTTTGGTCTCATCTGTCCAAAGGACACTGTTCCAGAAGTCTTGTGGTTTGTTCAGGTGCAACTTTGCAAACCAAAGCCATGCTGCTGTATTCTTTTTAGAGAGATGAGGCTTTCTCCTGGAATCCCTTCCAAACAAACCATATTTGTTCAGTCTTTTTCTAATTGTACTGTCATGAACATTTAACATGCAAACCGAGACCTGTAGAGCCTGAGATGTAACTCTTGGATTTTTTTTTGATTTTTTTTTTTGCAGTTTCTCTGAGCATTGCACAGTCTGACCTTGGGATGAATTTTCTGGGATGTTCATTCCTGAGAAGATTGGCAATTGTCTTGAATGTTTTCCATTTTTAATTAATCTTTCTCACTGTAGAATGATGGACTTAAAATTGGTTGGAGATGGCCTTAGAACCCTTCCAAGTTTCTCTAAAAGCATTGTCGTCTTTCCTCCTGGGCATTGTGTTAAAACACACCTGAATTCTCCAGACCAGCAAACTGCTAAAACTTCGGCTTTTATACAAGTGGGCACTCTTGCTGATTATCAATTAAGCAAGGGCATTTGATTAGGAGTCCCTGCCTGTTACTTAACCTCTTAATTTCTATGGAACAACTAAGGGTGTAGTTAATTGATTTCTCTATCTTGCATATGATTTCTCTATCTTGCATTTATTTCTGTTAAATAAATCATGACACGGTGTAATATGTCATATGGTGTTGTTCATTTACCTAATTTTAAGGCCTGCTAAAGAACAAATGATCACTATCATGTCCTGATATGTAAAACCACAGAATTCAAAGAGGGTGTCTTTTGTTTTTGCCATGACTGTACATTGCTAAAAGTTGATGGTGCAAAAGTTGCAATTAGTAAAGATTGTTAGTAAAGACGACAACTAGACTGTCTTTCTTTAAATGTTACTATCTGTAAAAGCTTTAAAGCAAGAAAAGTGCATATCTATGCCCTTTCAGAAGGGAAAGGGCATATTGTTTACTATCCATACCCATAATTAAGACAGTCATCTATGATTGTTTAGTCAAGTGTGCTTTGGTTACCTGCCAAGACTAATCAAATACATTGAAAGTGATTAAGGCTCTAACTTAAATCCACAAACCCACATAAAGTTTTGTGATGGAGATTAATCCTACAGTGCATAGTCACAGTGGGGAGTCATTCTTGATGTGAAAAAGTTTCTTCCTGGTGCACGTAGGTATCCGAAGTATAATCCTTATCTGCATTTTTCCATATTTCTGGAGCTCAAAAGAGACACAGTGTCTTTAAGTGTGCATTGCAGAGCTTATTTCCCTTATCAGCTCATCATAATGATTTCACAGTGGTTATATGCTAATGGTTTTCTCCAGCTTATTGTGGGCTGTTATATTCCAGGACAGGAAAACTATTTGACAAAGGAGGGAAGTGACAGCAAGAATGAGAAGAAGTTTCAGAGAAAAGTCAGATTTAGAGTAATGAGTCAAAGATGGAAGTACAATTTAGACAAAGTCATTTCCTTCATTCCTGGATATCAGTGCATATGTGAGTCTAGCTCTTTTAAATGAGGATGTGTTCAATGAAAGATCACTTAACAGTCTCAGTAACCTACTACAATAATACGAACGTAGCATTAGAAGAGTTTTACTGGGGATGAGCAAAGTCTGTCTAACAGTCCAGCCTACCTCCAAGGTTGGCCAACCAGATGAATCTGGGTCACCTTCAAGTAGGACAGGGATAGGGAACCTGTAGCCTTCCAGCTGTTGATGGACTACAGCTCCCACCATTCCTGACTATGAGTCATACTGGCTGGGGTTGATGGGAGTTGCAGTTCAACAGGATGACAGGCCTTCCATACGAGAAGTAGAACAGAAAGGCAATAGGACTCCCCTGTTCTTTGTCCCCAGCACCTAGTATACTATTCTAAAGCACAAACTGGACATAAAGATGGTGCTCTTGCAATGCGGTTCTGTACATGAAAGCGGATTCCTTATTGTCAGCTACAGAGAAGACAATAGTGTTGCATTATTCCATCTATTTTGCCTATACTGTATCCATGTGGCTCAGGATGGTTTTCAGGGAGTATAACAAAATATGACTAAAAGGCAAAAATCATGCCAGGAACAGGGATAAACTGTTTTGAAGTGGTGTTTTAGTATAAACAAAATGTTAATGATATACCCAAAGACCATTTTGTTAATTGAAGTTGCTGTTTCTTAGGTTTATATCTCAGCTTGTTTTTTTTGTCTTTTTCAAGGAAAGTTACTTTTTCTTACTGGCTCGTTATCAGTCTATATACTAATTGATATGAATTCATATTCAGTGTGGTAAGGTAGAATAAGTTGCTCTTGTGCTGTCTGGCAAATACAGGGGGATGAATGTCATGTCAATAATATGCTGTTCTATTCCATTCAAAAACATAGGACCAAATTTATTCAGAAACTGATACACACAAGATTTAATTATGTATTTGTTCTGCACTGGATTTGTTCATTATTGATGCAGTTTTAACACTCAGGGAAGTGAAAACAGGAACTTGGTCGAATTGCTTTTGAGCCTACATTGGACATCAAGAATTTGGCTGCTGTAATGTAATCAGGCAAAGGCGGCCCCACACCTGATCACCAGTATTGTAATATCATGTTTCACAGGACACTGATGACTTCTGACAACCTAGGAATAATGTAAACCTTAAGAGAGCATGCATTGTTTCTTTGGAATGCTGCTGTTTCAAGATGATATTTTCAAGAATAGATGAACAGTTTTAGCAGGGCATGTACCGCTGAAGTGACGTTGGGTACCTATTGACCACTTGCCAGTTGGCCTATGTAATGTTCTGCCACTGTCCAAAGAAATAGACCCAGAGGTCTGTTTCAGGAAAGTGTTATTGCAGAATGATGAAATTCCTTTTAGATATTAATCATACCTGCAGTGTAATATCTTTCATTCCATAGATCACAGTAATTTCTATTCCCTGTCATGGATCAAACCTGATTCTATTTTGTCTTTGTCACTGAACAAGAGATTGAATTGCAGTCTTTATTTTCCCATTTCTTCTGTCCATAAACCACCCTCTTGGCTTATTACTCCATCATGATCTCTGAATTTTTAGAAACCTTGCACGACTGTCTCAAGAATTTGACTCAACTGTTGCAGGAGCTGTCTCTAAATCAACTCACTGGAAGGTGTTAAACTGCAGTGGCATCACAAAAAATGCCATGGTGAGCTTGGGTGTGCTTCTAGTAACTGCACTAAATTTGCCTTTATTTGCTATCTGTGGCCCCTGAAGCCTCCAAAATAGCTCAAAAGAAGAAGGCTTTTCCGTTGCATTTATCTGGGTACTGACATATATCGGTTTTCATACGTTGACAAAATGGAGGTGGGGTTGCTGTAATTACTGCCATTCAGCCTTCAACACATCCAGTTTTGGGATTGCTCTTTCCAAATGAAAATTCTTTGCCATTCCTAGTTTTCCCCTGTGAATGTTGGTCCTAGACTACTCACTCACCCTCATGTCACTGTGCTAATCATTCACGACATCATCTGCTTTAGGCCCACTTGCTTTCCTTTCAGTCAGCTGTAGCTAAATCTCTTCCCCAACCTGATTTATCACACGAAAGACGACGGCTAGGCTTTTATTATGGCAGTTGCATCTCACTCCTGGCTGTGCAGTACATGAGGGTTCCGGTTACGCTATGGAAAGCACGCAGACATAAGACTAGTCATTGCGAAAAGGATAACACCGTCAAATCTCAGTGCCTGATATCTGTAAGCAGAAGTGTGCTGCTCTTCTGAATTTCTAATTGTGAGGCTTGCTTCTTGGGGCTTGACAAGGTTATTTTTGACACTCTGGTGATTCACCATTTCCAGCAGACTGAGTAACCACCACTAGAAGTGCGGGCCTGGTTATACATTGTGACTAACAAGAAAGGCATGAATTCATGTAACACCAAATTAGACATGAAATACTGTAATGCTGACAACCTGTAACCTTTACAGAGTGCCAGCTGTCATGCCGTTTGGAGCATGGCTTGTTCAGAAGGAACATCTCGCCCCTCTTGTCAAATTTCATCCTCTTTCGCCCCCCCCCCCCATTTAATATTAAAGAGGATGGGCATAACTAGCTCACAGTGCTTCTCATTACATGTGGCATTTTCACTGAGGGAAGGAATGTATGTTACAGTGCTGATACCAATGCGTGGCTAATGTGGGTTTGCAGTTCGCTGCAATCCATCCATAATGGCATGCCTAATCAGTGTCATAGCAGGGCATGTTGACCCACCCACCCACCCATTGCGTCGCTCTTATCACAACAAATGAGCCCTTGTTTCCCTTTTTTTGCACTAAGCTCAGTAACAAAGTGTTCTGTTGACAAATTCTTCTGGCATTTCTGAAGTTTGGTCTCCTGCTATCAGTGGGCTACCGTATATACCGCATATAGTAACCAAGTTTGGACACTCCTGATACCGTATTCTTATGTTAGCTTCATTGTCACATCCTGCCATCTGCAATAATCCCTTTACTTGCAAGATGCCTGTCATAATGACAGTGGGAGAAAGGCCCTTGGTTTGCCACAAAAATTAAATTGCAGTAATCCAGTCTAGACGTTACAGGAGCATGGAGTGTATTGGTGAAGCAATTTGTGTCCAAAAAAGGGCCATAGGTGGCAAACCTGTTGGAGGTGGGAAAAGACACTCCTAGCCACCAAATCTACTTGAGGGTCCAGTAACAAGGTTGGATTCAGTGGTTACTCTCCCCCCTCCATGCTGTGGACCTGCTCTTTCCAGGAAAATGTCTTCCTGTCCATGACAGGTCATATCCCACCTTCTAGGTCTAAGAAATCAGAACACTTGGCACCTCTGTCTTTTCTGCATTCAGCCTCAATTTATTGTCCTACATCCAGCTCATCAACACCTCCAAGCATTGGTCAAACACCTCAGGCACCTCTCTCAATTTTGATGGGACAGAGCAATAGAACTTTATGACATCCACATATCAAGGGCATTTCGCTCCCAATCTGGGAAGCCTACAGAGGCTTCATATAGATGTTAAATAGTATAGGGGACAAGAAGGAACCCTGTGGGATACCTTGTCAAGCTATTTTCAGGAAATGACCTTGGAAATAGGACTGGAACCACTGGAACACAATGCCCTCAACCTCCACCTCCTTGAAGATACACCAGAAGGATACCATGGTCAAGAGTATTAAAAGCCTGCTAAATATAATCCACTAGGGGGACTAAAGCAGTTTTAGTGCTGTGGCCAGACCTGAAGGCAAACTGGAATGGAACAATTTAATGAGTTTCATCCAAGCATGCCTGAAGCTGGACAGCCACCAGCTTTCCACCATGTACCACTAGGCTACCCTGTCTCACTCCCCGGTCACCCAAGCATAGGTATAACATTCAAATATACACATAAAACTCAGTGTTCATTGAATAGACCCAAATGGCATGATGGCACTGTGATCCAAACCCTAGCCAGCAAAATGAAAGGCTTAAGAGACAATTTGCAGCCCTGACACTCATGCAAGGTGAGGAGGAAGGGAGGCGCAGGAAAATTCCTGACGCAGCCTAGATCTAGTGCAGCACCGGTTCTGGTCTCATCAATTGGTAGCAATGGAATCAGCTCAGGACTTCTTGCCGACTGCCTTGGACGGGTGGGGAGAGGATCACACCTGCAGGTGAAATAAGGTTCTGTACTAGACTCCACAGGTGGAGGCTGGGCTGGGTGGAGTAATGACTGCAGCCTAGCATGGAGGGGAGTTGGCTAGCAGCCTCAGTTTTCAGATTTTGAGAGGAAATTGTGCAAATTGAATTTATCATATATCCATTGTGGATTGTCTAGTGGTGCAACAGGCACATTCAGTAGTTGGAGCAGGAAGATGCCATCTTACTTCCACCCTGATATGTAGGAAGAAGTTAGAGGAGAGTACTGTATTGTCTAAACTACTAGGTGGACAAGTTCAGTAGCTCTTGTTAGTTGATTATAACAGTTTCTTTGAAAAATGGTTCACCTGCTTTCTTTAGCATAGCAGCGCCTCTACCTCCAGCACTTCCATGCAAAAGTTGCTAAAAGAGAATCTTCCTATACTTCTTCTGTAACATACTATTACAAAATAGGTAAACAAAATTGATACATATTTTTATTTTGCTGCAAATTAGAGCATATTCTAGTGAATAAGTAAATTGGATGTAATTTAAGATAATGATCAGTTTCCTGAAGATCATTTCCCTGATTGCTGAGTTAATCATGTCCCTTTTCATAATCTTAGTAAATTGGGGTGGCGAGATTTTGGTGAAAACACCTGGGCATCTCTCACAAAATGTATGTATTCATACAGGGGGGAAACTCCTATAGCAATGTACATTGATGATGTATAAAGGGGGGCATGGTAAAAATATTACTGTCATCGTCATTGTCATCATTTATTAGACAAGAAAAGGTTTTAAAAGTGATTTGACAAGATAAAAACAGAACAAACAAAAACATTATAAAACCAGCTTTTTTATTTAAAAAAACACTTCAAAATACACAAAATGCTCATCCTGTGACATTTCTGATTAGGAAATGTCTAAAAAGGGTAAAGGACCCCTGACAGCTAAGTCCAGTTGCAGACGACTCTGGGGTTGCTACGCTCATCTTGCTTTACAGGCCAAGGGAGCCGGTGTTTTGTCTGCAGACAGTTTTTTCGGGTCATGTGGCCAGCATGACTAAGCCGCTTCTGGCACAACGGAACACCGAAACCCAAGCAGCACACAGAAACGCTGTTTACCTTCCCGCCAGAGCGGTACCTATTAACCTACTTTTTGTCTACCACCCCCTTAAAGATGAGCTCCACAGTAGGAGGCAACTTAATTACCAAAGCCCGAGAAGACTAAAAGGTCTTAGCCTGGCACTTAAAGATTGACAAGGATGGCACCAAGAACATCTCCCTTGAGAGAGGACTCCACAGACAAGGAGCAACCACTGAAGGGGCCCGTTCTTGTGTAGTCAACCTCCACACCTCCCTCTGGTGGAGCACATTATATGATTCAGGTAGATTGTTGCTTTCCTGTTTTTGTTACAATAGCGAGTATGAGAGCACATCTACATGCTGCTGCATCAGCAAAGGAGCACAGAGAACACGTGTGGCAGCAACAAATATTAGGAAAGCAAATGTTGAGGCAGGAGAAGAACAAAGGGGAAAGGCAGGTTTCCTGCTAATGACTGAAAGTAGTCATATTATGTGATTGCTGAATGACTGCGGTACTTTCATTTGTATAACTGACCTCCAATGGAACTACCCTCTTCCTCTCCTGCCACCTGCAAATAGCTTCGAAATTTGCTCCAACAGGTTGGGGAACCCTCCAGAGCAGATTATGGGGCATGCATGGGCTAAGGGGAAGGGGAAGTCCAATCAAATGGGTGGAAATCTGCTTGTGCAATGTTGGATACACTCCTGTGTGGCTTTAACTGAAAAGATTTTTTAAAATTGGCCAACCTACTTGATTTTGCCCAGTTTTGCAATGGACCTTTTCAACCAAAAGTGACTTTGAAATAAATACCCCCCAAAATGTGCATAAAAGGCATATACTAATGAATACAGTATTTTAAAGACATGTATTATGGTTCTTTAGCTGTGGTAAAATGTACTGGCAAGTAAATGTACTTAGAGTTGTGTCGTACTTTTTTAAAAATAATAATTATAATGCATGATTCCCACCTGCCCCAAAACATATGGCTTATGCATGTGATATCTAATAAATTAGATAAAGTTGATGGAAAAACAAGCAATGAACATGCTGTATAATTGCTATAGTATAAATTGTAAGTCCAAGTTCTGGCTCCCTCAGATTAAGTAAGTGACATCAAATCTAAAACTCACTGGCTGAAACTCTTAAAGAGGCCAAGTGTCTAATTCATTAGCCAATTAGTAAAGGGCAGGAAAAGTCAAGTATGTGTACATCAAATATATATATTCTGCACCATAGGCAACCAACAGACATATCAAACAACTAATCAGGAGTGTACCTTTCAGCTCCCCCCGCTGAAGTGGAGTGATTACATTTTCTGCCAAATTAGGCCTCTGATGTGTCTTCAGATGACACTAAATATGCTTAAGAACTTGTATGCTGAAGTAGTTACCAGCGCATAGGGAACCCAAATCTGTTGCTCAGTCCATTGCTTCTGCTCTGGATATTAAAGAAAATACTACCTTTAATGCTAAAGCAGATTGCAGCAGCTGAGCATGAAGTTATATCAGTAAATTCTCATGAAAATGTAATGCACATTGTTCTGGATGCACAGCTATTAGGGGACAAGGAACAAAATGAGCATTGATTGGATGTCACCATGAAAGTCTTCTGTTTATCATCCATACATTTCCCACCGCTTAGGGAATTATTCTGAAAATGTCAATCTGTGTCAAGGTTACCACCTAAAGGCTAAAAAAGCATAATGCTATGCATGTGCAGGAAATAAAAGGAGGCTAATTGTTTCCAAGGGCCTCTAAACACAACAGAACACATAAGTCAGTTAGGCCTATTCTGTCTCTGGGAGATTTTCAGCATTCCGTGGTTAAGTGATTATATGCTAGTGATCAAACTGACCCTTAGAAGTAGATCAAAGAAGAAATGAGCAAGCCCATTCACTATCATTTCAGGACAGTGACTTACATTAAAAACAAAACAAAACAAACCATGTTGCATTTTATGTGGGAGGTTGTCCTTGAATCTGAGAGCTGTGCACAAATGTAGCATGTTCAGTATGTTGCTCTGCTTGTTACTATATAGTTTTCAAAAGAAAAAAAACCCACATGCAGATAAACAATTCTATCAGTATTGTTAATTTCGTGACAAAATTTAAAAAATTCCTTCCGGTAGCACCTTAGAGACCAACTAAGTTTGTCATTGGTATGAGCTTTCGTGTGCATGCACACTTCTTCAGATATCTTAATTCCGTAGTCATCTTCACTTAGTGAGCCCAACAATCAAAACATAGGTCTGGTTCAGCATTGCCATGCGTTCTGGCATTCATCACAGTGTCCCGTTGCACCCGAAGCGGTTTCATCGTTCTGGCCACATGACTCGGAAAGCTTTCTGTGGACAAACGGCTGGCTCCCTCAGCCTGAAGTGAGATGAGCGTTGCACTCCATAGTCGGCTTTGACTGGACTTAACCATCTGGGGGTCCTTTATCTTTACCTACAAATTACAGTTGCTGTGGCCGGGCATGCCAACTGTAATGTGCTGGTGTGTCTCCAACCCCCTCAGTCTTTGTTGGAAAGGGGCATTGTCATGCGTGGTGAGTGTTGCGTGTGCAGCTGGCTCCTCCAGAGCACTCAGCCTTCTCCGGGCAACACAATGTCATTTGTGTGACATCACACACGCCACACGCTGGGTCCCCTCAATCTGGCGCCTCTGACTGAAGCTCTAGGCAATGTCTATCCAGGTGGGTTGTATTGTTTCAGTTTTTTACTGTCAGTAGCTCCATACAAACCTTGCCAGGTCACAAACTTCCTGACAGCCTGCGTACACTCGTCATGCAATTTTATGGAAGCTACAGAGTGATTGATGAACTGAACCTCTGTGCTCCATTATCACCCAAGACATGGTGGTATTAAAAGCCCAATACCTATGTTGCCAAACGTCCAAGGGGATATTGAGTCACCGGTGACGAATTTCAGATGTGAGGCTTAGCAGTTATATGATTTTTTTTTCCAACCACAAGGCATATCTCAGTGACAGACCAGTGTTTTGTTTTTGAGAATATGCTGAGAGATATTGCTGAGCTCTTGTCTGTTGAATAAAAATCCCCCCCCAAAAAACGGCTTTGGTAAGTATGTGTTTCGTCATCCTTGTAAGCCTTTAATTGTGCAGACTTTATGATAATACTAACAAATGCCACTTTGTACAAGATGACATTTCATACAGAGGAGTAATTTCTTTGTTGGTGTTTGCATAAATCTGGCATGTAAAATCTTGTGTAACAAATGCACAAAAGTCTATTCTGAAATTTGTGGGATAACCTCACTCTCCTGGTATTTTAAGCACAGGTGCAAATATAATCCAACCATAATTCAGTACCTTCTTATTTTGTAAGTCCTGGTGAATTTCAGTGGAATATTTTCCCAGTGGAAGAGTTTTGAGCACATCTATGGGAGTTAACTCTGCTAATCTTTGTCTGGGTTGTGCCTTTTCGTAGCTTCCACTCAGCCTTGTGTAAAAAGAGGTGAGGGACAACCAAAGAACTTGACTAATAGTTCTTACCCACCAAATACAAATATCTATATAATCTTGACATATTAGAGATATCCTCTTTTATTTTAATGCCACACACCATGGGTGCTGGAAATAAAAGTTTGCAAGAGAATACATCAAAAAGTTTCTTGAAGTGATAAGGATCACATTGTTCCTACCACCACTTTTCAGATTAAAGGACAAATCTAGCCCTGAGATGCTCCATAGGCAGTATTTGACATTTAACTTAAATCAATGTTTAAAAAATTATCACCCTACGTGAACCGAACTCTGTTGAATGCAAATATTTCTAGACTTTTAGTCCCCATTTCTGGCAAAGTTAGTCACTTTTTCTTCTTGTTGCTGCAAGGCAAAGTTGTGACCTGTGAAGTATTATGCTGTGTAAAAACAGGGCAAATATATTTACCTCCAAGCTGACCCCACACTTCAAATTTCACCCCTTCATACAGCGACCATTTAATTTGATTTAATATCACTAAGCTAAAATAATTCCTTGCAATAAATTTGTAAATGACCTCAAAATACAAATTCTAAGCCTTTAGAGTTGGCCATTAACCTGCAATAAATCTTTCAAAGATGAAATCAATAGCATATTAGGTTCAACAACCTTATCAGCCGGGTTTTATTCAACACGTATATGAGAAAGGAAGTAAAATCTTGCTGCCGCTAATATAGTGAGGCACATGGCAATGGAGTGCTGGAACTGGAATAAAAGGTACACTGGTTTTAAAGGGAAATCTACCCTCCCCGTTAAGAGGGAGGGAACAGACACCTAGGGTGGGGAGAAGAAGCTGTGCAAGGAGCTGGTCCCAACCCTTTTGGGTGTCCTGGAGTCCTTGTGCCTGTAAATATGACCACTTTTAAGCTTTGGATTGGTTGGTGTGAATGAATTTAAATTAGGACAATCCGGCACATATTCCGACTCATGAAACTTACAAGGATCTGAATGGTCTGGCACCTACTGAGGGTCCAGGAAGGGAGGAAACGTACACAAGTTCCCTGGACCCCTTTCTTCTCTTCTTGGTTGAAACCATCTTATTCACCCTCTCACTTTCTCCCAGAAAACGGTGGTGGTGATAAGGAGAAGTGCTAGATGCAGCTGCCCAATTGCTTATCAGCTCTGTGCATCACAAACAATCAGGCTGTTGCATTGAAGAAGGAGCAGCTGGTGATAATGGGAGTGAGAACAGGTCACAGAATCGCTGAAGGAAAGAGAGAGTGTTGTCCAAGGGCCTTCCACACCTGCAGCTGGTATTGAACCCAGTGCTCCCCTTTAGTCAGGAAGTGGGGATTGACCACCCCATCATTTTTCACAGAGAGCAAAAACTATGAATTTTATCATGTTTGGCTTGGTGGATCACAACTTGTGTGCGCCTAAACCAGATCAACATTCTGGTTGCTGATGAAGGCTAAGTGCATGATGCAATGAATTAACTGATTACGACCCAGCTATTGACAATCCCCTTTTGCCAGCCCTTCAGAGGACGGAGCTTTCCTCTCTCTGATGATGCCCGCTTCCCATCAGAATTCTCTATGGATCTCATGAAGTGCCAGGGAGAAAGAGGCACCTGTCTGACCATACAGTATGCCAGTTCATAAGCACCCTCGCTGTATTTTATAGGCAAATACACATGGCTAGCAAGGTCCAAGCACGCAACAAGCTCATTTGTATGGTAATTGTCTTGTCTTGAGGACATTTTTGAGACTTGGCTGATAAAATGAACACAGCAAGATGGCTCCCTTCAGGCACGACTTCTATTAACTATTGTTTAACTGTTTCCTGGGGGATTAGTCTGTTGCAGCAAAAAAGAACAAAGAGCCTCATGGCACCTTGAAAGACTCAAGACCTCATCCCCATAATGCATTTAAAGCACTATTATACCACTATAATAGGCATGGTTTTCCCCAAAGAATCCTGTGAACTGTGGTTTGTTAAGGGTGCTGAGAGTTGTTAGAAGACACCCCTATTCCCCTCACTAACCTACAATCCCCAGAGTTCCCCAAGAAGAGGGATTGTTAAACCACACTGCTTTCATTTGGGCACCAGGTTCAAACCTGGTTATTAGTATTTAATGATAGCCTCACTTTGCAATGACTCCAGCTTGTGCTTTAAAAATATTTATTGCCCACCCCCACTCTCCACTACTGAACTGTAGTTGCATTTGTACCCAGCCCTGAAAACTTTTGGCTAGGTGGTGGGATATATAGTATAAACAAATACATATACATGCTTCCCAGTAATACTGCATTATTTCTTATTATTGATTTAAAGGGCTCTCTTTCATTCATTTTCTATCTTTTCTTTGTTGTCCTTGCTGCACTGAGGTGATTTTCTGTCCTCTCTCATTTGCCGGCTCGCTTTGATGCTAAATGTTTGCTGTTTCTTGCAGAAGTTTCTATGGAATGAAAGAATTCCAATTAAATGTCTCTTGGAGCATTTTTCTCTCCATCCCAATCACCCACCCTGATGCTTGTGCTATTTCTTCCAGCTCTAACTTTAATGAACATAGTGGACCTAATGGCGTTGTAATCAGTTGATGCTACTACTTAACTCAGTCTGAAGCCCTGAAACGGTAAAGGGGGGGCATGTTTGTTTTCTTTGAAGGGTTTGCAATAAGGTGGTTGTCTGCTCGGAGACTTGCAGGAGGCATGGTTGTAGCATAATGCAATAAAATAAAGCCAACTTTGTTCTTTTAAGACCCATCTATAAATTTTAAGTAACTGCACAATTAATATAGTAACGTTCCCCCCTTAAATTCCGTATACCCACGAAGAGCAGAAAGTATACTATGATTATTGGTGATTTGTAGGAATTAAGATGGTTCATTAGGATGTTTTCGTAATTTGTAAGTGTACATTACTATGTTACCTACAAGTCTATTGCAAATTTATTTGCAACAATATTCTGCCATTTTTTGGGGGGAAATGTACAAAGGGAACAGATGACATAAGAGGGAGAGCTTGGCGCATGGTGGCAGAGCTGATTTGATGCTCCTGCCACTATGCACCACACCGAGCTCCCTACACTTCCCCCTCTCCTTCTCAGTTGCTGTGTTAGGAAGCCAGAAGAGCAATGGAGCCCATCTACATTACCTCATCAGCTCCTACTGGTGGCACTTCTGCTGATAAGGTCCTGCTGCGCCTGATTTACGGTAACTACAGGCTCTTTCACACATTACATGGAACACAGGCACAATCTGCTTTTACACATGTACAAGTGTTTATGCAAAAGACTGCACACTTTTTGATTTGTACGGATCACCTATTGTGTACAAAGGTAACAGACTATACACTTAATGAGCATTGCATGTGTATAACTGTATGAGGGCATATCTCTACTTTCGGTGTACATAGGTTTACAGACTGCACACCTGTTGAATGTAACATGTGAACTATATGTAGGCTTGTTCACATTTTGAACACAGGTGCAAGCTCCCTCGACACATGTACAAGTGTTTCTGTGAAAGAGTGTATACTTGTTCATTTGTACAGCTCGGTTATTTGATACGTAGGTACACAGACTGCACTTATTTACCATTATATGTGAATTACTGTACATGTGTACAGCTCAACTATTTGTGTAAACAGGTGCATAGATTATACACTTGTTGAATGTAACATGCAGACATTTCTTAATACCACAGAGTGATTTAGTCATAAAAATAATGTATGGGCAGGTCCTGCTATCAAAAAATTTCCTTATCTAAAAATAAGGAATTATACCGAAACCACCCTACAAACATGGCTGATTCCGATATCTGAACAGCTGGAGTTTCCTCACTTTTGTACTTGTTCGTGCTGTTCTGGTCAGTGGCCACCATTTTAGGCAGAAACCATGGAGAGAGGGAGGTGTGTGAAAGACTGGACAAACCAGAGAGCAGGAGAGATCAGACAAATGAGTTTCCCCCCTTTGTCTCTGTTTTGCTGGTTTACTGCAGCCATTTTAGGACGAAATTAGGGGGTGGGATCGTGGATTGGAAATGTTCCTATAGGAGGTAATGCAAATTGTCAGCTCATTATGCTCATAATGAACAATTTCCTTGGAACACACTGTGTTTGGTAAGCGGGATCTGCGTGTATAGTGAATATCCTTTTGGGATATCCTTTTGTTCATGGGAAGGCAGGCTGCTCCATTCTGCAGTGCTTAAAGTCCCTATATTTTTCTTTCATTTACTCTCACAACACCATCAGTGAGAGCCTAGCTGCTATCGATGCACATTTCACAAAGCCTGGAATGTTACCCCACAGAAGTGATTTTAGTTTTCTGATGTGCTAGATTGAATAGAAGGCAATTCTTGTTAGTCTAGGTACTTCAGAGTTCAGGATTAATAGCAACTCTGTAAATTCAGAGTTTCTCAAATGACCAGAGGCCAAATGTGTTAGATCAGTATCTTTAACTATATTGTCAGAGTGTTTTTCCCTTCCCATCAACACCACTTCAGGTTCCCCCTGCTTTTCTTAAAGCTGGCCGCTCTCCCTCAAATACAAATTTACTTCAGGCATTGTGACAACTTAGTGACAGTATTGATTGTGGCTTCCAAAACTCCCCTAGGAGGTTTCTTCCAGACATTGAAGAATAAGGACCTTACAAGAGAGGGAATTGAAAGACCAAAGGCAGCTCTGAACCAAAATAGTCGCAGCGCTGCTGCCGTGTCTTAGTTTGTCTGTGCTTTGAAAGTATGTAAGCTTTCATCAAATGTGGCGTGATTTATACCAGGATGGGGAGCTTAATCCTGACATCCCAGTCATATTCTCAGCTCTTGCTATCAGCCAACCAGCCAAGGGTGCTGGAACTGAGGCTCTGGCACCTTAAATGGCCAAAGAGTGTGGCCTCTTTGCATGCATGGTTATGGGTAGTGATCATAGAGCATCTGCCAGGTTCAATCACTGGCATATTCAGGTAGGTCTGCAGTGATCCCACCTCCCATTTCTGAAACCTGGAGAACCTCAACCAACCAGTGTTGACAATACTGAGCTAGATGGAGCAATGGTATGACTCAGTATAAGGCAGCTTCCTATGTTCATATGTACTAGTGTCATTGGAAGTACAAAGGAGGGCAAGGTGTGCTGCCGAACTGGATAGATTTACCAATCTACCTACCATAGACAGCAGATTGAGACAATTTAAAGTCCAAAGCGTTAGGAGCAGTGCTTTTGTTCTGGGGGTACCCAGAGGTACTGGTACCTCTTTTTTTGTTGTTAAAAAGTGTGGCACTTACTGTAACAACTTCATAGTGAGATTACAGCCCATGCCATCACAGGTGGTCAAAGCATTTATTTATTTATTTGAACAGTATGGCTTTCCTGTTGCACCTTACAAGTGACTAGGGCTATGCCAGCGAATTCCTCCCAACGAAGCTTGTAAAAGTGGTAGGAAAAAAAATGTTTTCCTGATTATGTTTGTTTGTTTTGTGCTAGGGCTGACTTTCAGCTCCCATTCCCAATGTGTAAACATCTTGTACCTGGCCGACTATTCCATTGCCAACCTGTTTAGGTGGAATGTTGCCTGCTCACAAGCAAGCTGGATGTATGGCCTGGAGCTCAACTGCCAGAGAAGAATGAAGCAAAAAGGCAGCTGAGCTATGAAAGTATAACAACAGTTTGTGTCAAATTTGTGACTGCTGCCCCACCCCAACAGAGACAGTTTTATTTCTTAAGTAAGGCATGACCAGTGTTCTTTTCTAGACCAAAAGGTGCTGGAACGCTCCTCCCTCAGAAGGACCACCCCAGAGCCCAAAGGACATATTGCGGGTTCTCCATTATAGAGAGCACGATTTGCGGTGGGGGCTAGCAAACCACGCTTGTGACAAAGGTGGGGGCATGAGTGGCCACCGTTTGATTGGATATGGGCTGTTGTCGGGCATAATTGTATGTATCAATTTAGTAAGTCAAACCCCTAGGGTATATAAACTGAAATGTTTTTTTTTCCTTCTCTTTGGCTGCGTTTCTGATCCCCACCCTCCCTCCGCTGTTTTTAGGCCTCTGTGTTGACATTGCTATGACTTTTCTTGGTCGCCTGTATTCAGGGGCCGGTAGGAATTTTTCCCATCTGGCTGATTGGCTGGTGCCATTTGGGTTTTCGCCTACTGCATAGCAAATAGTCACAACTTGTAAGGTTGGCGGTTAGGCATTGGTTATTTTGGTTGTATTAAGGGTCTTATTGATTAGTTGGCCCCAAGTTTATGCCTGAGTGGTTGGGGAAATCCTGGTCAGGAATACAGGGGCTCTATGCTGTGTCCGTAACCCCTAGGTAGGGGCCAGGACGCCATATTGATGCCTCTGGGAACCTGAAGGAGAGTTCTGTACCCCCGGTCCCCGTCTCTCCCTGTTGGATGTCCCCGTGTTGACAAGGCAAGTTATTATCATTTCTGTCCTTAGGTGACAGTTGAGAACCAATGCCTACGCAACCACTCACATTGTTTTGGATTTAATAAAGTTGTGGCCAAATTCATGCCAAAAACCATTAAACTTAATCCTGTCTACGTTGTGATTTATTTAGGGGTGGTTTGGGGGACCTCCACACGCAAATTTGTCCTCCTCACGAGCCAGAGGCAGCCTGTGTCAGGCTCTGTTTGCACTGCTGCCACTTGGGCAGGCAGGAAGTAGGCAGGCTACTCCTTTCTCCCAGGAGGAAGAGGCAGTCTGCATGTGCCCCCTGCCTGTGAGGAGGCAGCTGAGGCATGGGTGGGTGGCTTCTTTATACTGCTCTACTGAGGGGCATAGGGTTTTCTGCTGGTGGCAGGGGGAGTAAGGAACAACAGCAGTTTCACTTGCAGTATACCAACAGGTGCTGCCGCCATTGTGCTGTGGACCTCATGCTGGTGATGTATCGCCCAGGCCAATTGCTGAGAGTGCTCAGCTCAGGCTAAGAGAGGCTTCCGCACCTCAGCAGAGCAGAGCAGAGCAGAGCAGCTTAACGAGCTCCCACCCACCTACCCATCTCTCCTGCTCACGAGAACAGGAGCAGCTGGGAGCTTGCTCAGCTGAGGCGCAGCTTTCCCACACATCAGCTGTTAGCTGGGAGGTTGAAGAGCTGCTTGCCTGCGCCTCTCCGGAGCCCGTATAGGATGTCCCCTATAGCGAGGGTCTCTTTGCGATCCAGAGGTGCAGTGGGTCTTCCCCCCCCCCCCACTGGCGAGGCCCAGCTGAAATGTGGCAGAATGCTGTTCTGGTGAGTTCCGGCTTAAAAAAAATGCCCTGGGTATGATTCTCTTTTCCCCCTACCAGTCAGATAAAATGAAGAGAATTTGTCTGTCTGTCTGTCTGTCTGTCTGTCTGTCTGTCTGTCTGTCTGTCTCTGTATCTTTCTCTTTCTCTCTCTTTGCGTGTTCAGACCCAGAAACCTCCCCCCTAAATAAATTTTGGTTTTGGTTTTTGGCAGAATTTAGGCCACAACTTTATTGATTACAGAAAGTGAGTGGTTGCATAGGCTCTGGTTCGACTAGCTCCCTGCTCTGCAGGTAGGGCTGACCCAGGGCTCCACCATAGGTCAGCCAAGGGTGAACACCTGGATAAGCGGAAAGTCGGGGATGGACTATGTCCGCCACCCAAATGTCCCCCTGGACTCAGGCATGGGCACAACCCCTTCTCAGGGATTGACCAAACCATTTGAGTCCCTGGATTCCTTTAACGGAATACCCTTCACATAGGGATGGCGAGAGCGTTCCCCCATCCCTATAATCTGAACCAGAGCCTCTCCGCAACCTTGCAAGTTGTGACAATTTGCTAAGCAGTAGGCAAAACCCAAATGGCAACAGCCAATCAGCCAAGTGGGGAAAATTCCTGTCATGCCCCTGTCCCAATGACAGATGACACACGACAGCATAGCAAGGTCAAGCACAACAGCCCTAAAAATAGGGAAAGGTGGGCGGGTGTTCCGAATGCACGTGCCGAAAGAGGAAACTCTGAGTCACGCGCATGGGCATATATAGGTCCCTTGATCCATTTGGACTGCATCCCATTGGCCAGATTGAACCCAGCAATGAGGGACCTACCAATCGAGTGTTGTGGCTGACCAATCGAACCCACCCACAACTCTCTCTCTCTTACACACACACACCAGCCAACCATAGTATCTATACCTTCTCTATTCCTCCTCCCGTGGCAAGCTCTCTGGAAACAGCAGCAGAATCCATTCGCTGAACTGTAACTACTTTGGGAAGCCAGAAACCTACCTGAATAACCTTCCTCCCTCCAATTTCAATGAATTGTTGTGTTTCAAGATTATAATTGTTATGGGCAACAATTCACTTACCTCCCTGTTAAATGCAAATCCCATTGGGGTTGATAAGAATTTAGCAGCCTAACTCTGCATATTTTCTGTTTTGGTCTTTTCTTCATTTGCAAATTATTTGTCAGTTCCAAATCGTCATGTTAATATATGATATCTTGGCTGTATCTTGATATATGTATAAATGTGTGTGTACACACAAACACACACACACACACACCACAATTATCGGTAGGAACATAAAGTTTAGAAGTGACCCCCACCCAGGATGACAAAAACTTGTATTAAGGTGAGATGTTTCAGAGGCCAGTTATTCCATGTAAAAATTAAGCTGTGAATGCTACCCAAGTTTTGGGGGAAGTAATTTTCAACATTTCCCCCCCCCCAACAATTTCCAACAATTTTTCCATTTCATTATAAATCATTTCCCAATATTCTTTTACCTTTTTACATGTTCACCACATATTTAAAAAAAAGTTCCCTTTGTTTCTTTACATTTCCAACACAAGTCTGATTCTACTTTATAAATCTTTGCCAACCTACTTAGAGTTAAATACCATCTATGTATCATTTTCAAATAGCTCTCTTTCAGTGAATAACACACAGTAAATTTTAGGTCATTTTTCCAGAGTTTCTCCCAGAGGTTTAGATCTTTAACTAGCTCATCTTTTGTTCCCTATTCTAATAAAAAGTTATACATTTTAGACAAAAGTTTACCCTTATTCTGTAATCATTCTTTTTCCAATTGTGAGCTTTGGTCCAAGAACCATTTTTTAAAAATCTAACTTAAACCTGCCATATAAGTGGTGGTAATGTAACTAATCTGTGACTTGGCTCCTTAAGTCTTCCAATCAAGTGCAATTTGTATTGTGCAGTGGCATCTAAAAGATCAGTTGTGAGCTCACAATTTTTTTGGTAAAACATGTGCAGGATTAATTTAAAGTAGCAGGATATTGCAAGCCCACTACTGAGCATGATAATGATTAATGATACTGCAAATATTATCCTTAACAAGAGTAAATTAGTAGATTTGAACTCGCCATCCCCAATTCTCAATACACAGACCTCCACCCTGTACACGAGATGCTCCATTAACTGGGCTAATGTGAAAGGAAGAAATAGTGTCTCTGCAAGGTTATAGTAAGGGAACTTGATTTTTTTCATGATAGATCTAATCAGATATATTCATGATTTCCTTAATTGTGACAGTTTCATTTAGTGTTTCCGATTGATTTAGTGTTTTTTGTAAGGGCTGCACTTGTTGAATTGTAGAGGGAGAAAGTTGTAGCATGTGAGAGATCATGTACACAATTCCTAAAACAATTCCTAATTAATATTAGCACTGCAACTAATTATAAACTATGAGATGTATATGCAAGTGTGACAAACTGAAAGTCCAAAATAGTTAAAAATAGTATGTATGGGAAGTGAGTGCCGTTATGACCTCATCAAAACATGAGAAGTAGGATGAAAATTGTTTGCCTTAGTTTTGGAGTGTATATGCAGTGGGATAGCCAAAGACCAGAGAGATAGAGTGACTGTTCTTTTGAAGTCCCATCCCCTGCAAGCTTGACACTATAGAAGGATTTTCAACCCTCTGATGTACAGAAGTGAATGACTTCAAAAGAAAGTATTTGGAGTTTATGCAGGTGAAGCAGATGCTCAAAAGGAGAGTATTGTGGAGCTCTACTTCTTTGTCTGTATACTAACAGCATTTTATCACATCATCTTTACAACAACAGATCAAGAAAGCCTCCTACTGGAATTTGATTAATATATGTATAGTATCTTCCTATTGCTGGCCTGTGGGGGAGAAAGTAGCTTGTTTGGCACACAGGAGAGCATACAGATGTGTTTTCTGTACAGTAAGCCCACAATTTATGCCCGGTTAACTTGTGCGCATTCAGCTTTACATGTGTGGCAAATCAATCAATAAATAAATATAAAGGGGTGGAAAGCGGGCAGGGTTCCAGGAAAAATGATTTGGCAATCCCACCCACCATTGAACCCAATGGGTTTTGACTATACACAATTTTTGCTTTAGGTGCAATCCCTGGCACGTAACCCCCACCTAAGTTACGGGTTTACTGTACATCATACATAAGGTGTTTTTTTCCTCTGTTGTGCGGGATGCTATATGAAGCACATTGTGTTCATACATACAGAAATATGTATAAAATCAACAACATTGGGTTTATTTACATGTTGTCTGATATGATTTAGCAATGTGTTAATGAGATAACTTGAAGAATTTCCCCAGTTAATAATACCAGGAAGGAAAAAAATCTGCTTACCTGCAACTCAGTAAAATACATGGAGATCTTTGGAATCATGCTGATTCTGTACATCTAGTTTGTGTGACGAGGCTTACCAGAAATCCCACCTTAATAATTCACAACAGACACAATATTTTAGGTTTGGTTTTTGGCATTAATTTTTTGGCCACAACTTTATTTAAATACAATTTAATTCGAGTGTTGGCTTAGGCTTTTGGTTAACCATTCGTCCTTCACTAAGAAGGACCATCTACATTTGTCCGTTTTGGACAGGACTCAATTCATCTGTCCACTTGGGACAGGACTCACAACTGTCCACTTAGGACAGTACCAGTTCCGACTTCCCCAAGGGTATAGGGAAGTCAAGTGAACACCCCTGGGAGAGGAGGTAGCTGTGGCCAGACATTCTCCCCTCTCTTCCAAGAATGTTCCCCAAGGCTCTAAATTCAGGGTGTGATTTTGGATGGCATGATTTAAGTTAGAGGATGAGAAAAGTATCTGTGTGTTTGAGGTTCTCCTGTCATTATGTAAAGTGAATGTGGCATGTGATAGCATGTGAGCAAAGAATACAGGTCATGCAAACTATAATTGTCTTTTTCTGTGTGCTTAAGTCATTGCTTAGCACACTGCCCAGGAAATAGGGGGGTTAATACTGGAGCTAAAGCACTTGCAGGGATGCTGAAAAGACCAGTGAGGCTGAACTCCATGGTGACAACAGGGCCCGATTCATATATTCCCAGATTAGTGTACCTATGTCTTCCCAGTGTCTAGATCCCACACTGCTCTGGAAATGATCTCTGAAGTTAGGTGTCTTAAATTGCCACAGGGGGGACATTAGAACAGGCATAGGCAAACTCGGCCCTCCAGGTGTTTTAGGACTACAACTCCCATCATCCCTAGCTAACAGGACCAGTGGTCAGGGATGATGGGAGTTGTAGTGCCCAAAACATCCGGAGGGCTGAGTTTGCCTATGCCTGCATTAGAACATGAGCAGTCTGCATCATTGCAGCCTTCACGTTGTCTAATGTTGCTTCCATGGTATTTTTTTGCACTTAAGAAACTCTGCTGTGCTGCTGTAGCTTAATTATATACCAGTACATCTACGCTAGAGCAGCAGGCTTAAATGCATACAATGTCTGCGCCCACCATATATAAATAAATGTTGCTTTTTTTAAAGTACATAGTGTTTTGATTGTATTGTTGTCTTTATGTGTCCCCCCACCCCACCCCAGGCAACCAGTGTGAAGTGGATATAGATGAATGTGTTTCAGCACCTTGTCTCAACAATGGAAGCTGTGTCGATGGCATCAGCTACTATAAGTGCTACTGCCGAAGTGGTTTTATTGGAATAAACTGCGAAACAAATGCTGATGAATGTTTGTCAGCGCCTTGTCTTCATGGAAGGTGGCTATTTTCATCTTTTACTATTATTACCCATAAGAAAAGAAGGGGAAGGGGAAGAAGAACTAGCAACATTTAAGATTTAATGTCAGGGAAGGTTGCTGAAGATACTTCTAATTATGCTGTTCCATAAAGTAAAAGTACAGCCACAGTTAAAGGATGACAGATGTTGCCAGTTTAAGCTAATGCAATATAGTGGGTACATTATCTCATTTCTTCTTTCATTCGAGTGCAATAACATAAAGTAATTTTCAATAACTGTGCATTAATTAGACTTTAATATACTTGCAAGGAGTTCTTCAGCCTTTGCATGCGAACAGGTTGAAAGAGGATTCTTCTTTGGAGCTCAAGCATATGTGTGGAGGTTTAAAATACTTAGGAACAAAGAACATAAGAAGCTTCCTTTTTCCAAGCTGGACTATTTGTCTAGCCAACTCAGTATTTTCTGCAAGGACTGGCTGTGACACTCCAGGGTTTCAGCCCTACCTGCAGATACCAGGGACTGAACATGGGATCTTCTGCATGCAAAGCAGATGCTGTGCCAAAGTGTGTTTGGTCATGACACAATACAGTTATAGGGACAGTTTCCATTACGTCGAGTGGAGTACGTACAGGATTAGCCTGAGATTCGTGTATGAATACAACAGATTAATGTGAATGATGCCCTATTGTGTAAGTGTGGCAAATGACCTGGATGTTCTTTTTCAGATGCATTGACCTCATTGATGGGTATCGATGCAACTGCGAAGCGGGGTGGACCAGTTCAAGATGTGAAAATGACGTTAATGTAAGTCTTCTCATTAAAGCAGAGGCCATTTGCATACACCAACCCATAAGCTACCAAAGCTTTTTACAAAAGAAGTACTCCCTGGGTTCTCAACACCGAGGAGGTGGCAAGGCTACAAAAGTTTCAGTGGTCTGGTCACCAGGGGCAGCCCTATAATTAGGTCCAGTGCCTCAAGGGGGAGGAAAGATTGCAGCGTTTCCCCTCCATTCACTAAAAGTGCAGGAAAAGCATTAAAACTCAAAGGACTGATCTGCAGAGATGTTGCCTAAAGGGAGCAAAATACACGTTCCAGTCACAGTAGGGTCACATCCACACAATGAATTTAAAGTTCACGGCCAAAGAATCCTAGGCATTACAGTTCACCCCTCAATGAGCACCCTTAAGCCTGAGCTCCCATGATTCTTTGGGGTGGGGGGTGGGGGAAGCCATGTGCTTTCAATGTAAGGTGTGGTTGTGACCAGAATGTGTCACTGAATACCAGTTGCTGTTATCTAGCAGCAGATGATGACTGCTGATTTCAGGTCCTTCTTTTGAGCTTCTTTGAGCCGCATAGTTAGCCACAATAGGAAACAGGATCCTGGCTTAATGGATTGTTTCAGCTTCCTGTTTAAAGCATTAATTGACTCAATATGTAGCACATTTGTGCTAGAAAGTGTTTTGTTATAATTGTTCGTAGGTATACCATAGTGCTTGCTATATTAAACCATTCAGTAATTTGATAGGTCACTGGGGATTTACATTCATATTCTATTTACTACCTGCAGTCAGTGCTCTGTATCCTTTTGAACTTCTCCTATTGTTTTGGATGTTCAGTAAGCATGTCAGTGAATCGACCATGTCATCAGAGCATAATATCAACTAATTAGCAGTTATAATTCATCATATTCCTGATGCCATGCTGGTTGTAGTATACCAAAAGTTCAACACTTAGGTCTTGAAAACAGTTGTTCCTGGACTCTTTTTGAGATTCCATTAGCAACATGAAAGTGGCTGGTTGTCACTGGGGCTGGTGGGACGTAGGACAAGGCAGCTTACTAGTAAACAGAACCAGGACAATCCATAGGCAATAATGAACACTGCATTGCTGCTATCCTACTGTGTGTCTTCCTGCACTTGTGGCCTGAACACAGTAGCTTGACCAGGTTGTAGGTTTGACCGGATGCAAACAACGCAACCAGGTAAAATCAAGTTTCTTTTCTCTGTGACGGCTTCTAATAATTAATTTAAGAAGTGCTCCCTTTTCTTTGCTATTTTGTTAGTGCTGTGGCTTTTAGTTTACTGTGCCCACCCCCCGTATTTACCTTTTAAATGTTTATATTCTTTCTTTCTTTTTTGCAAACTTCCCTGGGAATATCACTGAAGAGTGGTATAAAAATGCATGATAAATATTCATACTGGCCCAAGTGGTCTCACCGCATTCGGTCTCAGAAAGTAGCTAGTTATATGAGGGAGGATGGTAAGAATCAGGAATCCTGAAGCAGTGTGACACATCCTGGAAACGACAGTCATCTGCACAAGTTCTTCCACCTTGGCTTTTCTGTTACTCTTCAGAAATGTGTCCCTGTGTAATTATCTCTGGTTAATGTTTGTGACTTTTCTTCAGGGAGCCTGACTTATTTGATTTTCCATTCTCATTTGTTCCGAAAGAGGCATTAAATTTTCTGCAGACCTTGTAACTTAATTCATTAAGGAACAGATGCTGATTCCTTCTGCAGTACTAGCAGAACCGCTTTATGTTAGTGTTGTTTCCCAGATTGATGGTGCTACATTTGGGGAGCAGGGAGGAGAGATTTAGATTTTCAAAAGAAAAGAAGGAGGAGGAATTTTCAAATGTAGTCTATGTTGCCTTTGAGCACAAGTTTTTTTTCTAAAATCGCCAGTGCAGGAAACCTGATCTGGATCGCAATCCAGACTTGGTGGAATACAAGGGCTTCCAGCCATATGCTCCAGCTGTAGTAGTCTAGAATGGGCTAGAATGAATCGGGAGTAGCTGAACTGGGAGAACCTAGGCTGGAGGAGGATTTCCCCTTTCCACCCCAACTTCAGTCACTTTGGAAAGGGCAGCAGGGATAGTGGATCTCTCCTTTAATATTCCTGCAGACATGGAAGCCTCAGCAGATGCTGTGGAGGGCTTTGATCAGTCCTGGGAGGAAGCTAGGTGGCAGTTACTGAACAGGAGTCTAAGAGGAGAGTGCAGTCTTGTTGCTTATAACTTGCCGCAACCTTCACAGATGGAAGGAGACCCACCCACCCAACAGGAGTATATGCTTCCAAATATGATATACCAACAAGGCAAAAGCTTGGCAGGATGGGTGGAGAATTTGTTGGGACACCTTCATTGCTTCTGTCAAGTTCTGAACTTCTTGTCATGCTCCTGAACTCCAGGATTAGGACTCCTGAGCACTACATCCACTGCTGAGCCTTACTTGACCAAGTAAAGATCTCTCTCTTACTTCCAAGTAAGGGCCTTTGTCTGCGAGTGTTGGGTGTAAGCAGCTGCCCACATTTCCTGATTTGAAAAAGCCCCATGGGAGGAGTTACCTCATGATATCTTTCCACAGGGCTTTAATCAAAGTGCATGAAGTCTAGCTACCAAGTGCCTGAAATTGGTGTGCTTGCAGGTTTTGTTCTTAAAGGGAGTTCTTCCTTTTAACTCCTGTTCCCCTTTCCTCCCAAAAAATATTTCTGCGCTGGTTTCTTTAAAAGTAAAAATGGCTACACTTAAAACAACCACAATTAACAGCTGCTAGAAGCTTCTGTTGAAAGCCCAGCAAAGTGTGTCATAGGGTCTTCAGGAATTGCTGACATCTGAGAAGGCTCCAGGGTACAGACTAGTAGAAAGATTATCTGTAGAAGGAAGGAGAGGACACTCACAAACAACCCTTGTCCACCAAAAGCTCATCAAAAGCTCCACATCTCACATATGAGAATTTTGCTAGCATTTTGCTTGCATTTTGATAATTTTCAAATACATTTTCTCTTTTTGTGAATTAACAGGGAATAGGGTTTTTTCCCCTTAAGGCTATGGAAGAAATGTTGGGCACAACCCTAATAAAACTTTCAATAATTTGACATTTTATAAGAAAACAGCACCTTGTGCCTGGTTTTTATTCTCAGCTTCTTTTTCAAGTTTGATACTTCCTGTTGATTTTTATGCTTTCTCCTATGAACTATTATTTTAGTTTGATTTGTTCTCCATAAATTTTGTAAAGAGCATATAAGAGAACAAAGCTGCAGGAACAGTTTGAAATGCTTACAAGCTACGGGGAAATGCATGGAAAGAAATAAAAAGCAGTCCTCTATTTTTGGCTAGCAAGCACAGAACACCTCTTAATTTCAAACAGACTGCTCTTTTCTTTTTAATGACTTTGAGTTTCCCATTAAGTATTTTCATTAATTTAGTGAAAGACTAATGTTCAAGCTATAGGTTCAAATTCTTTGGCAGTATACAAAGTTTCCCATCCTTCCTATGGGATGTATAATTCAATTACTTTATGTAATGCTTTCTAATAAATCATCCTATACATCCCAGCCGGAGTGCTGATAGGAAAAGTATGTTGTTTTCACACCAGTCCCCTTGGGTTCAGGTGTTTGCATTTAAGTAAAAGTAATGAGTATATCGTAAAAGGAAATCTGCTTATCACTGCTCTTGGTAAGCTGAAAAGTGTTCACTAGTTTGGAGAAGTTAGCAATAACCCTCCACCCAACCCCTTCAAAACAAAGAACTGTACTTTCAGGTGACTGTGTTGATTATCTCAAAAGCCTGGATGACAGCAATTAACAAACCTTATTGAAGATGAATGCATTCATCAATTGGGGAGTGGAGGAATTCTGATTCGTTTTGGCAATTACCCTAATTGTGCTTTCTTGTCGTTTTGATGCAGTAAAAGTTAATTTGCCACAAGGTTATGCTATGTAAATGTGACAAGGTTTTCCATTGGATTAGGAGAAAGTATTTGTCACTATATTTGGTTATTATTTGAATAAGGATCAGTACATTTGCTCTCATACGTTTTTCCGAACTTTAACTTTTCAAAGCAATTTTAAAGAATTGCCCTCACCCAGTTTTCCATGTGAGGGAAGAGAAGGCAGCCAACTGCATGCTCACACAGCCCAGTCGCTTCTAGCATTATTCATTAAATGCATATCCTACCTTCTCTCACAGGAGCTGAAGGCAACATACAACATTCTTCTCCTTCCTCCATATGAGGTAGGTTAGAGAAGGGGGAGCTCAGTGTCACCCAGTGAGCTTCACAGCTGAGTGAGGATTTTAACTGGAATATTCACAGTCCTCATCTGGCACTCTAACCACTATGCAACACTGCCTTTCAGTGGGAGAGCACTTGAATCTTAGCCACGCTTGTGAAGTAGATGTTGCCTTGGTGCCCCCACCATGCATCACTGTTGCTTGGATCTTCTGAGTGAGACAGTAGGTGCTGGCTGCCGCCTTCTTCTTCCCAAGTGGCTATTAAGAGGACAGGAGGACAGGAGTCCTGCAGCAGACACAGACCCATTTATAGTTTCCTGGGCTCTGTTGCTACATACTTTATTGGATTAGGTCCAATGGGCTGGATTCAGCTAATGGATCCCGCTAAAGGAAGCTCCTGCAAGGACTTTTGCTACAACAATGGGGCTTCCCCACTTTTTCTTCACCCATACTCCCAAAATTGTTTGATGGAATGTTTGTTACGGCACAATGTTGAATTCTTCCCAACTTTTTATTTCTATACAGTCATACCTTGAAAGTCAAACAGAATCATAGCTGTCAAGTCTCCCATTTTTCGCGGGAAACCCCTGTATCTAAATCCGTTTCCTGCTGTTATTCCGAATGGCAAAATATCCCGTCATTCCCCCGGATTTATAAGGAAGCAGCTCCTGCTGGCCGAAAATCACCTCTGTGCATGCCGGGCTGCCCGTGTCCGCATGTCTGGGCACCAGAAATCGCTTCTGTGCATGCCCGGGCATGCGCAGAAGCGATTTCTGGTGCCCAGACATGCGGACACGGGCAGCCCGGCACCAGAAGTCGCTTCTGCGCATGTATGGACATGCGAAGAAATGACTTCCAGTGCCGCTCTGCCCATGTCTGGGCACTGGAAATTGGGCAGAGCCGGCACCGGAAGTCGCTTCTGCACATGTCTTAGGGAAATGCAACAAAAATTCTTTTCGTTCTTTTTTTTTCCTTCTTCTTTTTTGCCGTCATTGATCAGTGGGTATCGGCTACTCATGCAGAAACTATTTTTTTATTCGCCATTAAATATTCTAGTGTAATATATGAAATATTAAAATGTGTAGCATTTGTTACATAGTTGTTTTCAACTTCGTTAAAATTTCTCTCATCCAACCTTCATCATTATACCCCAGAGTATCCTCTGTACTATGTAACAATAACCCCGCCACAATCTGCAAAATAGTAGCATATAATTAACAGCATATAATTAACACTGCATTTATGAAGTGAGTAAGAGATCACATATAAAGACATAAATGATGCATGTGGGACTTTAGTCTCCCTATCCCCAAAAAACCTATTTGGAACAGACTGAAAGTCCCCACTGGGCATGCATAAGCCATTCTGCATGCCATACAGAGCTCTTTGGATTGTGTCTGCTGAATGAATAAATGAGTAAATATCAGCTCAAGGGAAGAAAAATCTATACAGCTCCTCGGATGGGACGTTAATTTTGAAATCTTACCATATCTAGATGATTAGAGTTGCTGATACCCTTTTAATCTCTGTCGTTTTGTTAACTCTTGCCCTGATTCAGCAAAGGAGATCTGTATGCGGTGTGGTTTCAGTCTTCCACAGCGAGATCTGCTGTCTAGATTGGAAAATGGCAAGCAGGGCCAGCCTGAGGCATTTTGCTTCCTAGGCAAAGGGCAGGATGGAATCTTACTTCAACCCTTGTAATAGACCACCATAATCCTTCTCTACGTCTGAGGGACGGAAGGAGAGGAAATGGAAAGTCCCATTGTACTACCGGTAACAGAACTAGATGCTTGGAGCATTACGATTAACTTCACCATATTACCATTGCTTTGAATAAGAACACTTACACTATGATTACTTATCACTTGGAATGGCATTGCCAATACAATACACAGTTTCTGTTACTTTAATAGTATAGTTATCTGGGTTTCAGCTCCTCTCCCTATTGAAGCCGAAAGCCAACTTTCCTGTAGCACGTCTATCCATTTAACACTCAGCTAGGCACTGAAGACTAGACTTGCAGTTTTCCTCCTCTCTCCAGATTCAGGCTTCACTCAGGACCTTGCAGCAGTCTTCCTTCTGGTCCAGCAACCACTGTTGCCTCAAGTTCTTGTCAATCCTGCTGATGCTCAGCTGAAGAACTTGGCTGGGAGCTGCTTCTGGAGTCACAACTCTTCCTTGCACCTTCTCAGCTCTAGCCAGTAATGCCAGTTCTCGGTCGCTCTCAGGCTTCCTGGGCCTCTCTGAGCCACTTATTAAGTCTGCTGTCTGATACCAATGTCCAGCTTTTCCTTCAGCATAACCAATAGCCTCTCTCCGTCATTCCCTCCCCTTGACCAGAGACTAAGCTCTTTCTTCTCTCTAGCTGGCCAGTCAGCCACCGCCAACTTCGCTGGCCAGTCATTTCAACTTGGGTAGAATTCTGCCCCCTCATTGGCATATAACTGGCCCATTTGGATGAGGTAAAATGTCCACCAACTGAACAATTGGATCTCACCAGTTTCTGATGCTGTATAAAAAGACAAAAGCCTTGCTCTCAAACATATTCCTAGATTTGACACATTGAAAACAATGGCTTTTTAATTGTCCTCCAGACCCCTGCTGATACACCTCGCAGCTAGGGTTACCATGTTTTGAAGAGCAAAAAAAAAAAAAAAAGAGGATACGTTTGGTGACTTCTGCTTTTAACTATGGATCACTATGATGACTTTTTTTTAAAAAAAGAGGATGTGTCCTGGAAAAAGAGGACATATGGCATAGTTCAGGCATCCCCAAACTTCGGCCCTCCAGATGTTTTGGACTACAATTCCCATCTTTCCCGACCACTGGTCCTGTTAGCTAGGGATCATGGGAGTTGTAGGCCAAACCATCTGGAGGGCCGCAGTTTGGGGATGCCTGGCATTGTTTAATCCTTTACATCCAACTATGTAGAAATATTTTATACCTTTTTTAAAGTTGCCTCTGAAACAAGATGGATTTTCACACTGCTACTCCTCACACCCTCCCCACATCTGTGGCTTGAGATGGCTGCCTCACTTTGCCTAATTGTAGGGTGCTGGCATGAGAATCCTTTGCCTAAATTTTTGTTCTCAGCAACTGGGGCTGCATTTAACACCCAGCACATGTGAAATTCGAATGCTCATATGACATTCACAAGGCATAATTCTCATCAGTATATCCGCGTTTTGTACAGATGGGTATCTGTGTTTTTGTGCGTAGCTTTCTGCTATATGGAGCCACTGCACAGATTTATCACGTGTGACTAGCTATATGTAGGGCTTTGTTGATGCATGTGAAGGTCACTAGATCTTTATTTAGAGTGGCTAGAAATCTTCCACACTTGCCAACACCTGTATAATCACAGGAATTTATAACTACTCATAAGCATATGCTTAACCTATGATCAGGGCATTACAGTTAACCACCAAGCAATTTACTGATGAAGACCAGAACCCGGAGTCCGTTGTTGTGCAGATACTGCTTTACAGGAAACAATCTTATGCTGCTAAGGCTCTGAAATCAATTTATTGTCATTTATCTCCTCAGGAATGTGAATCGGCTCCCTGTCTTAATGGAGGTTCTTGTCAAGATTTGGTCAATGCCTTTGAGTGCATTTGCTTGAGTGGATACACTGGTGAATTTTGTGAAGTGGATATTGATGTTTGCACTGAACCTCTTCTGAACTCATCCCTCTGTTTCAATGGAGGCAAATGTGTTGATGGCCCAGGAAGAACTTTTTATTGCAGGTCAGTAGTCTGCTTACCTATAACACGAGCGATCAATATACATCAAGTTGTTAAGAAAACAGGAGGGGGTTATGTTATAGGGTCTTTTCTAAACCAACATGAATGATGTGGTGTTTTTAAAAGGACTGTTGGAATCTGCAAAGGTTCAGCAATGTAAGAGTTAACCTTTGTGATCTATTTTGAGTTCTGCCTGATAGCAAAAAAAAAAAAAAGGCAGCCCTGTTTAGGGAAATTTTTAATATTTAATGCTGTATTGTTTTTAACACTGGATTGGGAGCCGCCCAGAGTGGCTGGGGAAACTCAGCCAGATGGGCGGGGTATAAATAATAAGTTGTTGTTGTTGTTGTTTTGTTTTAAGTAAACAACTAACTGAATATCTGAAATAGCTCTCCTTCCCTACTGGGGTGCTGAGATTGGCAGAGGTAGCCCTCTTGGTAGTTCCTCCACCTGCAGAGGTTTGAGGGGGGACAGCCAAGGAGAGGGCATTCTCTGTGGTGGCCCCTAAATTGTGGAACTCCCTCCACACAGAGGTGCATCTGGCACCCTCATTTCACAGCTTCTGGTGACTGCTGAAGACACACTTCTTTACTCCAGTTTTTGGTGCTTGAGGTGTATCTTTTCAGAACTCTCCTTATTTTTGTGTTTGTGTTAAACTGTTTTTAATATTGTGTTTTAATGTTGTAACCCACCCTGGGACCATAGGGTAAAGGGTGGGCTGTTGTTGTTGTTGTTGTTGTTGTTGTTGTTAACAAACAAAATCACTCGATCCAATTGGGCCCTTGGTGTCTTGATTCAGACACTTAGTCAGAGCCTACAGTGTCGCCAGCTAAGAATTGGACTTTTCCACCCTCTCATCCCCTTGTGCATTCCCTAAACCTGTTATTTGGGATTCCCCTACCCTCCAGAGCAGATTTAGGGAGTGCAGGGGACACAGGAAGGAAAGGAGGGAAAGTCCCATTCCACAGGCTGACCTTGTTCTGTGCATGCAGCAACTTGGTTGAATCCTGCCCAATTATTCTGTGGTCAGTGATGCATGATGTTGCAAAGAATATCTTGAGGGCAAAATATATGTAACACTTTCTGAAGTTACACTTTTTAATGTGCAAAAATAATATATAGTTATGAGATCTCACCCAAAATTACATGGTGCGTTTCAGTAGATGTCCAGACAATTACAATTTTCAAGGGGACAAGTTCACCCATCCCATTTGTTCAGAAAATAAAAATCAGACTGACATTTGTGATCTTGCCTTCTTCACTAACCATAGTCTAGCACAACCACAGCAGATCAAAATTAAGAACTATTTTTCAGTGCATTTGTAATATGGTGTGGTAGTCATACTGGGACTATACCAGCTCAGTTTCACCCAAGAAGCCATTTGCCTGAAATTATATTCACAGGAAAATTAGAGTACTTGCTATGACAGAGTACTTGTAAACTAGTCTTCTCTCTGGTTTGGTAAGTTTTATAGATTTGCTACTATTTTGCCCTATTCACACAAAAGGCTGATGAAAAGATGAGAAGAGGAAAAGGGCAGAAAAATCCAAATCTATGAATAATGTTATGTGAAAATGGATATATTCAAACATGTTAGACTTTTTAATAAGAAAGATAAAATGGGATCTGTGAAGGTGTATATATAGGTTGTAAAAACATGACTTTTTTCAACTGAAATGACAGCAAATATTATTTAAATGTATGATTTAGTTGAGACTCCTGCATTGCAGAGGGTTGGACTAGTTGAGCCTTGGGGCTCCTTCCAACTCTACAATCCCGTGAATCTATTATTCTATGATTCTATGCTGAAGAAGGCATTGAATAGTGACTAGAATTTGCAGAGAGATTCAGCATAATGTGAGTTCTGGTAATGATTTAATTAATTCTTTGCAGGAATAAAAACTTGGATATACACAAAGCTTTCAACATTCTCTAGGCTGTTTTAAGGTGCATTTATCAAATTCTCTTTGTATTAGAAATAATACTCAGAATTCCACTTTGACTTACTCATCTATTGAAAAGCTTGATAAAAAGGATTTCTAATCCTTTGTGACAATTTTCTGTGTGAAATACTAATATTGTCTCGAAAGCATACATTTCAAGATATCATTGTATGTTTTGTAGTTGGTGGTCTGAAGCAAAGCTGAAAGAAGTTTATTAAGCATAATTATTAGAATATAATGCCAACCGTATATTAGTGAATTCTAACTTTTAACTATGTGGGGTAAGTAACCTAATAGGTTTGCAGCACAATCCTATATTTCTGCTTAGAAGTAAATCCCTCTGAGGTTTATGAGGCTTACCCCCAAGTAAGTAGGTTAAGATTCCACCCTGAAAACATCAAATAATAATGAAATTAATAAATAGTTGTTTATGTGCCTCTCAAAAATGATGCAAAGTGGACATCTAAGGGAAACAAAATAAAAAATTCTTTCCAGTAGCACCTTAGAGGCCAACTAAGTTTGTCATTGGTATGAGCTTTCGTGCTCCTCCAGGGAGAGTCTGACCCCATCCAGAGCAGGTTATTTACTGGCTTCCCAGACTCAGAAACTGCTCACCTGCAAGAGCCTCTATCTTGCCAGGATTCAGACTTGGTATATTAGCTCTCATTTGGCCCACCACTACATCCTGACACTGCTTGCTCAACCATTCCTGAGTGGTTATTACAAAAATATGGATTTCGATGTCGTCAGTCCACTCCAAATCTCCTAATGATTTGGAGTGGACTGACAACATTGAACTCCATATTTTTGTAATAACACCCGGCATATTTATGTAGATGTTAAACAGCATTGGAGGCAATATTGCCCTGAGGCAACTCATAGCTCGTGAGCTAAGGGAACAAGGAGCACATCCCGTGTTATCTTCTGGAACCATTCCTGAAGGTAAGACCAGAACCGTTCCAGAACAGTGACCTCAATACCCAACTCCCCAAGATGGTACAGGAAGATACATTGGTTGATGGTATCAACAGCTGATGAAAGACCAAGCAAGAACAGCACATTTCATCTTAAAACAAAACATACAGCCCAAATCTGTAGATATGGTTGTATGAATATTGGGGGGAGGGAATCAATTATTATTTTATTTTTTTAAAAAATGCTGTCCAAGCCCATTCATATTGTTTTAATGTTGTTCTTTTCTGATGCATGTGCTTCTACTTTGGCCTCTTAAGCCCTTGGCTTTATTAACCCACACTGCTATTCCGTTCTCTTGGCTATGGTGATCTATGTGATTTTGTTGATGACATATGATATGATGATATGATATGATATGATATGATGAATATGAGCTAGACCCAGTGGGTTGCCTCACAGTCAATCAAAGATAGTAGTGGCAAAAAGAAGAAGCAGCTGCTGCCAAGGGAACAAACAGGTGCTGAACAGTATTGAAATACAGTGATACCCCGGGTTAAGTACTTAATTTGTTCAGGGGTGCCATTCACACCCCAAAAAGTACTTAATCCGAGTGGCGATACCGTGCTTGCACGAAGCCCCAATAGAACACTTCTGCACATGCGCGAACCGTGCAGATTGCTTCTGCGCATGCACGCACAGTGGAACCCGGAAGTAAACACTGAAAGTACTCAAACTGAAGCGCACTTAACCCGAGGTATGACTGTAATGTGGATATTTTGCAATGTGAATAAGACACACACCCTCCATGTGTTCAGTCACAATGTGCCTATCAATAAAACATTGAAATCAGAGAAAAATTGATGAAATCCTAATTTAATCTCACAGGCACCACTCATACATGGTTGATTTGTACTTCTATGATGTAGAATTTGGAATTATGCATTGTTAAAGCTGGTATTGGATCCTTGAATAACATTTTGCATTCTAGCCCCAACTGTTGTCTTCTCAGACTGTACCCAAACTGAAAAACAAAACAGTTCCTTACTCTTTATTGTCAGTAGAAGATGTTGGGGTTAAAAGCAAAATCAGCAGAAACTGGTTGAGGAACTTACACATAGAGACCAAGGCTTAAACAAATGCTTGGTTTAATGGAGAAAGGAAAAATTACAAAAATTAAATTAGGCTTACACAAAATACCCACACAACCAAACCACCCACCAAGAGCACACTGGGAAAACGCCCAGCACAGAGGCAACACACAACACCCCTGATATACCCTGCATCATCAGCTTCACAGCAACACCTGTAGAGCTGCTCCACAGCTGCAGAGCCCCAATCATTAAATCTTTCCTGACTCTTAAAGGTACAGTGAAACAATAATGACACTTTTACACAATCATTCAACATATCCCCTGCAGTTCATTATTGTGAAACAGAGACAAACTTTGTACATGTCTTTCATGCGCAACTTTTGGAAGTGCTTTAGTAAAGATGTCTGCAACTTGTCTGTCACCGGGGACATATTCAAAAACAATTGTTTTGTCAGCAATCAAATTCTTTACAAATTGTAAACGTAATCTCAACACTCTAGTGCGCTGTGTGTTGGTTTCTGAGCACAGGATAGCAAGTCCACTCTGGGAATCGAGATAAACTTTTACTGGGAGTGATACTGGCATCTTTAAGTCTTCAAAAATTTGTAAATACCACTCTATATCACGGATGGCCTGAGTACAGGCATATAACTCACTTTCAGTTGAAGAAAGACAATTAATCATTTGATTCTGTGCTTTCCATTCAAAAGGACACCCATTATAAAAATAAACCATACCAGATGTACCTTTGTAATTATTTTGCTCTACAGCATGAGATGCATCACAATATATTTCAAAACCTTTGTCAATAGATGGTGTAAATTCCAATCTGTAACGTTTTGTGTGTTTGAGGTACATCACCACTCTCTTAAGAGCTTTGAAGCATTGGGTAGTGGGTTTTTCTACAAATTTTGCCAGAAAATGAAAAGCATAAGTTACATCTGGCCTTGAAACTCTTTGAATAAAATTGAGCTTGCCTATGGCAGAGCGATACAAAGTTTTGTCAGAGAACGTGTTATTGCCATCTGTAAAAGTGAAACCACATACCATAGGCGTTTCTTTCCCATTTGCATTCTTTAAACATAACATTTCAACAAGATCATCTATTTTTGCATTTTGATGAATCAGATAAGAACCATTTTTGCCTTCTTCAATTTGCATGGATATATAGTTTTTAGCTTTGCCTAATTCTACCACATCAAATTTTTCTTGTAACAGTGACACTATCTGTGTATATTCATGTTTAGTTTTTGTAGAAATTAATATATCTACAAACACACATAATTTGGTCACAGAATTTCCATTTTCTTTTGTAAATACACAGTTATCTGCCTTGCCTTGTGTAAAACCAAAATTCAGCAATTCCTTCACTAAAGTCTGATGCCAGTTTTTACCACTCTGATGCAAACCATAAAGAGATTTATTTAGTTTGCACACTACTCCTTTAGTGGCGATTACACCATCAGGGACACGCATAAAAATTTGTTCTTCTAAATCTGCAAACAAATAGGCAGTTTTTATATCTACATGATAGACAGAATGTCCACGCTGGGATGCATCTTTTAACAAAAGTTTAACAGATTCATATTTTATGCTCGGTGAGTAACACAAATCATAGTCTTCACCTGGGATTTGCTGGAAACCCCTGGCTACTAATCTAGCCTTGTACCTTACAACTTCGTTTTTATCATTCATTTTCACTTTATAAACCCATTTTGAATCAATAACTCTCATGTCTGGGGTTTGTGGTACAAGAGACCAAGTGTTATGCTCTTTTAAAGAAGCTATTTCAGCATCCATAGCTTTGTACCAATTTACAGCTTCATGCAAAGGTAATTTTTGAACATCGTTGTAGCATTTTGGCTCAAAAACTACTTTATTGGCATACACAGTGTATAACTGCTCTTTTGAAAACCGTCTTGGTTCCTGTCTCTTTCTGTCTGAACGTCTTAGTCCTGAAGAAGAGCTAGGCCCTTCAGAATCAGTAGAACTATTTGGACTTCTAGCTTCAGACTGTAAATTGCTATCATCAGACTGATGAGACTCTTGTGGGCTTTTCTTACTCTCAGAAAACTCAGAAGAACTTAACCTTTCTTTAGGTGTCTGTGTCTTTAAATTTTCAAACAAATCACCAGACACAACAGGCTTTTCGTCTTCAGATCCACTAGTATCCCCTGCTCCAGCTTCTTCCTCTTCTACTTCTACTTCCTCCTCATCAGCATTATCTAAACCAGCACTATCTTGAAAAATAGCAACTCTATTCCAATTTACAGTTTCTATCATGCTTCTGGTAATATGAAATTTGCCAGTTGCTGGTACATAAACTCTGTACGCCCCCTGCTGGTAGCCCATAAACTTTCCTTGAACACTACGCTCATCCAACTTGTGTCTAGCAGGGTAGTGAATAATAACGTCTGAACCCCAAATTCGCAGGTATTTCAAATTAGGGCGTTTTTTAAACAACATTTCATAGGGTGTAACATTTAAACTAGAATGATAGGATCTGTTTTTAACAAAAAGATAGGCATGAAGAGATTCCGCCCAATATTCTTTTCCCAAATTAGCATCATGCAAGTATGTTTTAACACCTGCCTGCAAATCACGTTGCACTACTTCTACAATCCCATTCTGCCAAGGACTTCTAGGGCAGGACAACTCGTGAACAGTCCCCTGCGCTTCCAGGAAATGTGAAAATTCCTCAGAAACAAACTCTCCCCCCCTGTCAGAAAACAAATGCTTTATAGGTTTGTTAAAGTGGGTTTTTACCCAGTTGCAAAAAATCTTGTACTTCTCAAGTGCTTGTGACTTTTCAGCAATGGTGTAAACAAAACAATATCTGCTGTACTGATCAATAAGAGTAAGCCAGTATTTTGAATTTCCTAAAGAAGGAGGGAGTGGCCCTACTAAATCACAATGCACACGTTCAAATGGCTCTGTTACTTTCCTGCCTGAGCATTTACCCTTTCTTGCAACTTTTATCTTATTCTTACAACAAGATACACATTGCATATAGTATTTACATGGCTTTAAGTTTAGTCCATCAACAATCTTCTCTGTCTTTATCACATCTGTGAAATTTAAATGTCCCAAAAGTCTATGCGCCTCATGAATACATCCGGAGTGAGGTTTTACATTTCTCAGCCCCTGACTTGGCTGGGTTACTCTACAGTTCACAGGTGGCTGTGAATGCTTTTTAAAATATAGTCTATATAAACCTTCAGACTCTCTGGCATACAATACACGCTTTCCCCCTTTGTAGAACTCACATAGTGATTTTGTGAAGCACACAGTTACTCCTTGGCGTGCAAAGCAACTTACTGATAATAAATTGTCCACTGATGGGCAGTAAGTGCAATTTGCTATTGTGATGTTTAAGGAGTCAAGTTTCACAGTACCTCTGCCAAGCGACTGTAGAACGTCGGAGTTGGCCAGATGAATGGTGCCAATTTCCTCTTCGAAAGAAATAAACAGACTTCGGTCGTTACAAAGATGAATTGACGCCCCGGAATCTACTACAAACGATTTCCACGTGTCATCTTTAATTACTTTACGACCTAATTCACGAACATGGAATGCTCGCGGCTCACGTCCATCTTTACGATGTGCTGCCGACTGCTGGGTTGCTGTCTGTGATTTACGAACTGGAACGGACCCTGAAGCATTTTGCTTTTTAAATCTGCAGTCCCTCGCAAGGTGCCCCTGCTTTTTACAAAACCAGCAATGCTTGGAAGTTTTGAAAGCAGATGAATCACCACAGACTTGCATACGGCGTTCCTCATTATTTTTAGAAATAGGAGTGCTAATCCCACAAGCCTCCCTTCTGTCCAGCTCGCCCATCAATCTTGCTGTTACCCCTTCCACAGTTAATTGTGCTGGAGGTACAGCAGATATCTGGCTAGCTATGGCAGACGCTGACTCCTTTCTAACGTGCACTGCCGCAAGACTGTCCCACATTTCTTTGGCAGTTTTCTTATTTCTTATATACACAACTTGCTGATCACTAACAGACAAGTTAATTAATGCCCTTGCTTTAGCATCACCTTTCGACCAGGCATCGGTCATAGGAGCAGGAGGGTCCTCGGTCACGTACTTCCACACATCACGGGAAGTTAGAAGTGCTTCCATGCGAAAGGACCATAGACTGTAGTTCTCGGCCGTTAGTTGCGGGAATGTTAAAGCCTTCTCAGCCTCAGCAACACGGTCTGCCATGCTGGAACTTTTAAACCACCAGCCCACAAAACCGTTGCAGCAAAAAGAAGGAAAAAAACCTTTCTAAACCTTTCTCCAAAAACTAACATGTGCAGTTCCACGCTCAACCACTGGGCCCATAACCAAGATGTTGGGGTTAAAAGCAAAATCAGCAGAAACTGGTTGAGGAACTTACACATAGAGACCAAGGCTTAAACAAATGCTTGGTTTAATGGAGAAAGGAAAAATTACAAAAATTAAATTAGGCTTACACAAAATACCCACACAACCAAACCACCCACCAAGAGCACACTGGGAAAACGCCCAGCACAGAGGCAACACACAACACCCCTGATATACCCTGCATCATCAGCTTCACAGCAACACCTGTAGAGCTGCTCCACAGCTGCAGAGCCCCAATCATTAAATCTTTCCTGACTCTTAAAGGTACAGTGAAACAATAATGACACTTTTACACAATCATTCAACAGAATTATCATGCTCGTGTCAATGAATATAAAGAAATGTATTTGTAACAGAGAAGGCAAAGCTGTGTGAGGCATCTTTGATTCAGACATAGCAAAATTGGCCACGAATCAACCCAAGCCTGCAGGCAAAATTGTATCATAAATATGGAGCTAAAGAGTGAGCATGTGGTGAGCTATAGATCTTCTCAGATGCTAAGAGCTCAGTGTTTCAGCTCTTAACTTATTATACCATATAAATTTGCCCTTATCCTTCTGCCCCATTGCACACAAGTCCCAAAGTACTTTATGCAAGGTCACAAACAGCTGGCGTTAATGTCGAAAGCTATTAAGCAAATCTTTTCCTTCAGAATGTGGAGAGAACTATATTTATTGGTTTAAAAAAAAATCAGAGGGACTGAATGTAAGAAAAGAACGATATCCCCTAAACAAACATTCACACACATAAAGACATTGATCATTGCAGTTTACATGACATTTGTATAACCCGCAAGTTAAATTACAAAAGAATGTTCTGTGTTTGACCTCTGTGGATGCATGAATTCCTTGCCTGGGGCATCTCATAGCTGTAAGCAAGCAGGTGCTGTGACAGTTTTTTTTAATAGTTTTTTTTAATGATATAAGTATATGCAAAAGTAGCACCTGGATCCTAGCAAGCTGAATCAGCAGGTCTGTTGTACATGGATGTAGAATATATTTTTGGTCTGTTGCATTTTCAGATTTATACTGAAATTCACAAAATGCATTCATCATTCTCTCATTCATTCACCATTAAAAGTCATCCACACCTGTTCAAATTCATTTTGAGCCATTGGACGCTGGGGACATTAAGGTTGAGTGAACAGTCCCAGTCTGACAGACATGTTTGTTAGGTTATGTCACAGCAAGAAAAATGCAAACAATTGGTTGGACTCAGTGCTATTTTCTAGAAAAAGAGGTGCCGGAACTCACCATGAACACCTCCCTCATTCTCTTAGAATGGCAATGGTGCCCACCTGGCAGGTGTTAGAACTGAGTTCTGGCAAATTCCAGCTGGAACAAAAGCCCTGATTGTACCTTAAGCACTTGTACATAACATGATGAGGAGAATAAACCAAGAGGAGTAACTCAATTATTATTATTTTTTAAAAGATTATGCTTAAGGGTTGTTCTGGAGGTGGGGAGAGAAAAAACTGATAGGGATTTTCACAGCATGCTTTTTCTATAGAGCGAAACAGTTATTTTATACCACAGACATGGCCTTGAGGGGGGGGGGGGGAGTGTGTATGAGAGAGAGAATCTTTGCCTTGTACACGCTCTAGCATTGCATTATGTCTTAAACTCTGGTATAAATTTCAGCTCACACTCTACAGAGACATGTCTAGGGAGCTGTAATTCACTGCCATCCTGGGCAGATTGCCACTGGAAGGAAGCTTCAGGAAACAGACTCCCAGCTGAAACCCACCTACCTTGTTTTGTATTCTAATCTCTTTAATTAAAGCAACTTGCTGCTGTAATGAGAAGCGCTACACAAATTAGCAAATTAATAGTAAAAGCATCCTCAGTGCCGGGGGGGGGGGTCTCCTGAATGCAGGTCAGTATGAAATGTAGATACAGATATCATAAAAGTAAGTTGACCCAAGCCCTCAGGACCTCAAAAAAGAGACAAAATTGCTTTTTAGAAGACACTCATTTTAAAAAGACAAGCACAGCACATTGGGTAAAGCGGAGATTTAACTAGGAAGTGATAAAGTGAACCCACCCCCCAATATATTTTCAGCTCAAATATTTGAAAAGTGATGAAAGTCCCCCCCCCCTTTTTTTGTATGGCTGAAATGTAGTTTTAAACCAGGAACCAGCATACATGTAGAATTTTTCATGCCTTGGGTGCTGATAAATATTGATAAAAGAGGAAGTTGGTGACTTTATGTACAATGCTTACCTCTGTGGAAGAGCACATTTCACCATCTGCAATAGCCAGAGTTTGCCCTTAGTATGTTTATACACTTTGTTCTTACATATGTTCATAACATATATTAAAGTTGGATTGCTCTGGTCAAATATGTTGTTTGTTGTTGTTGTTTAGTCATTTAGTCGTATCCGACTCTTCATGACCCCATGGACCATAGCACGCCAGGCACTCCTGTCTTCCACTGCCTCCCGCAGTTTGGTCAAACTCATGTTTGTAGCTTCAAGAACACTGTCCAGCTATCTCGTTCTCTGTCGTCCCCTTCTCCTAGTGCCCTCCATCTTTCCCAACATCAGGGTCTTTTCCAGGGAGTCTTCTCTTCTCATGAGGTGGCCAAAGTATTGGAGCCTCAGCTTCATGATCTGTCCTTCCAGTGAGCACTCGGGGCTGATTTCCTTCAGAATGGATAGGTTTGATCTTCTTGTAGTCCATGGACTCTCAAGAGTCTCCTCCAGCACCAAAATTCAAAAGCATCAATTCTTCGGCAATCAGCTTTCTTTATGGTCCAGCTCTCACTTCCATACATCACTACATATCATCAAATATGTGTTTGTATAAATGTGTGCATTTCCTTTAGTGGATATATATGCACTTCCATAACCATGGGCACCATCTCACCCTCAGGACTGTGGATGCCCGCTGCCGCAACGCGGATATGTGACATCACGCAAACGTGAATGCATATAGTGATGTCACACACTTGCATTGCAGTGGCAGCAGCTCCTCTTCCTCCTCCTCTTCGCAGCCAGCAAGGCACCCTTTTCTGTGGAGAGGGGCTCAGATTTGGAGGCAGAGAGACTGTGCCTCTGCATCCGATCCCCACCCCCTGGAAAAGGGTGCCTCGCTGGCTGGCTGTAGAGGGCAGAGCCAATGCCACCTGCCGGCTTTTCTCATTGACATTGTGGGTGCCCAGCCTCCACACTTAAATTATTGTGGGTGCCCAAGCGTCCACGCCCACCTGGAGTTGGCTCCTATGTCTGTAACTCAGAGATTTCAGGTTGTAGCCAACAAAGTTCCACTGTTAGTGCAAGAACTTGTGCAACAGAAATTTACCTCTTTCTCCTCCCCCTCCCAACATGTTCTGGGGAGGGTCCCTAACTCTGCAGTAGATTGGGGTGCAGTGGGTGCACAAGAAATATAGAACCATAGAGTTGTAGAGTTGGAAGGGTCCATTTAAATATGGCCAGCACAAAAAACCCTAGACCTATTTGCTCGAAATGTGACAGGCTTAAATCATTCTGGTGTTCCTAGTATGTCTGCAAATTTCATTCATTTCTGCAAAAGGAAAAAAAGGTATAAGCTTTTTATTTATTTTTCTAGAGAGATAGTAATGAATCAATCTTGGATATATTTAAGCTTACTGAAGCATCCTATAGAAGCATCTTGGACCAAAGTGGGCTGTTTTCCAATGCACCAAATTGGGGTCCAAAATGAATGTGGTTCGTGCACACCTGCACTGTTTATACAGTTTGGAAATTTATTTTATTCAACACAAAAGAGGGACTGACTGAAAATGCTAGATGGGTACAGGAGTTGCAGGAGCTATGTTGATATGAAATCAGGAAAAAGCACGACCCAAATTTATAAGCCAAACTTTTTTAAAAAAATTCTGTATGATTCTAGCAACTCTTTTCTGTACATTCACTGGGAGGGAAGGGACCATGCAGAGTGCCCTGACGGAAGGCCTACTGAGATTTGTTGGAGAAGGGAGAATACTTACATTACTGCTAGAATTTTATGCCTTGACATCAGAGCTGTCAGCACAGTGTCAAACAAGCACAAAGGAAAATATCAAGCAGAGCATTCTATTGACAGTGCAGCAAGAGTGGGAGAACTTTCAAGTTCATGCTACCATCCCAGTATGTCAAGATAGCATCAGTTACTTTAGTTTGTGGACCATAATCACACATTTCAATATGAAAGGGAGCAGGACTGGCCCAACTCAGTTTGCTGCTTGAGATGGGGGAGCCAAGGCCCCCTTCCCATTCCAAGTATGAAAGGATTTGCTGAAATTGATGGTAGTGAAAATTTACAGAGTTTGAAAAACAAAATCGGACTGATCACCCTGCAAAACTCCTCTTATCACAATGTTTGCTCCCTGGTTCCCCCCCTTTCTATGCTAGTGCTTTAAAAGGGGGGAGCCTAGATTCCAGCCTTAGACATTGTACATTTTCACCTCTTAAAACTCCCCCTACCCCTAGACACATTGCTACAGGATTCCCACCAGCAACACACTTGTGTGGCACTTCTGCCACTACTTCTTGCCTCCAGCAGGCACTCGTAAAGACCCTTCCCTTCAAGACCATGTAGAAACACTGGCTATTTACTGCTCTCCATTCCATTTCTCTGATTGTTCCTGCTATTCTCTCTCTCTCTCTGTTGAAATAAATTGGGGAAATTGCTTGTGTTGGTGCAGGAGGAGCCAGTGAGAAGGGGCAGCATCACAATCTGACCTCCCAGCTTAGCTGCCGCACATTGAGTGGGGGCAGGACAGGGCAGTGCTAAGGTTAGGATGGTGTGAGCCCTCCAGCAGGAGGCTCTGAGTTGGATCCTCCAAAGGACCACCCTAAATGATTGCTTCTCCTTTGTCAGCTGCTGCAGTCATTTTCATCATGGTTGCCTTTATGGTCATAGTATCTGAGCAGGGATGCGAATCCATTTGCAAAAGCCGCTGACAGCACAGGTGAGGTTGTTGAATCCATGGAAACATTCACTGCTGCTGCTGCTCATGTTCGCTCCTCAAGGCTGTTCCTTCTTCACTCAGGCACCCTTCCATTTCTGAAAGCAGGTTTGTAGATTAAATGAGGGCAAGCCTCTTCTTCTGACTCATCTATCTTCATTGGCTCAGTGAAGGCGAATGGAAATGTACAAAGGTGTTTTTTTTCTACAATTTGTGCAGACACAACCCCACTTCACAGAGCTGTTTGTAGATGCTGCAGACAATTCTCATGATGTATTCATTACCTGTTGTACTGTCCTCTGAGTTCTCTGAAGTTCTTTCCCTGCAGAAATTTCTAAGGCTGTTTGGATTGTGGTAGGAAGTGCAATATGACTGCTTTTATTCAGTGTTGTTCTCAGTTTTGCTCATTAGCAGGCATCCCCAAATTTGCGGCCCTCCAGATGTTTTGGCTTACAACTCCCATGATCCCTAGCTAAGAGGACCAGTGGTCAGGGATGATGGGAATTGTAGTCCAAAACATCTGGAGGGCCGAAGTTTGGGGATGCCTGCTCATTAGCTTGAAGTATGGGTAAAGAGGCTTCTTAAATGTGTCCACTGAACACTGAGTGTAGGTGCCCACTGTTCAGTGGAGGGTGGTTCACTAGGGCAAATGGACCAGTTCACCATCAATCCCAGTCTGCCCTCCGCCAGCCCCCACATGCCTGCCTTCCTGCTTACAACCAGCCTAGGCAATAGAACTGCCTGTCAGCTTCCTCCTCCTCCTTAGTCTTCATGTTGCCCTTGTAGAACCCTGCAGGGAAGAGGATGGGGACAAAACTAGGATTAGTTGGCTCTGCCTTCCAGACTCAACAGGCACCAGCTGCCACTGCCACTTTTCTATATATTGTTGCACACCACCTAAATCTCTGAGCGGTGTGAGATTCCAGGGAGTTCCTAGATGCTTACCTAGGCTTTGTGCTTCTTTTGGGGAGTGAGGCACAGTGAAGACTGTGATGTCTTTATGATATATGGTTTATTTACACACACACACAGATCCATCCAGCCACTGGGCCCTTTGCAGTTTTCATTCACCTTCATCCCTTTAGTCTGGTAGAACTGAACGGTAAACTGGAAATAATTCCCATAAAAATGATTTTTGTTTTCCTACAAAAAGATAATGTTGAAACATATGCAAAATATAGAAACACACACACACACACACACACACACACACACAACCTGAGCCTACGATGAAGGAATTTGCAGCACTAACACCCCAAAAGAGTCTTGTTTCTCCCAAGTTTTCCAACTTGCTGTTTTGCTCCTTTGCTCCCTGGGTCACTGCATACTTAACTCTAAACTCTGGCTTTGTCCTTCTAACTAAACACAAGCTTGGGGAAGGGCCCCACCCACTTGCTCTCCCTTTCATTGTTCTTTTAATCACCCAGTTGACCACAACACGGGAAGCTAGCCTGGCTTATGTTTTAACACTTGCTCAGTCCAGGGGTTAGAAGGTCTCAACTCCCCACCCCAAACTCAAAACTACACACACACATGCACGCGCGCGCGCACACACACACACACACACACACACACACACTGCATTTGACCTATAGTTTCAGCCTGAGCCCGTCCTCTTTCTTTTAATTTTTATTCCCAGGCTAGTTCGAAAATAGTATGTCATTTATTACCCAGTAGTGCCACCCTTCAATGCACCAATAAAGGCAACACTTATATAATGAGCTGGCAACCTCTTGGCATATGAGAGAGTGGGTCAGAAATCAAACCCACACCTCCCACATGAGCAGTACAGAGCACTAGGACAGTGTTCTTTTTATCATAAAATTTTCACTGCAGGTTGAACTACTACATTTATTCACATTTTTACAAATCCTGTTCATTGTACTCTATGCCCCGGTGTGACATAATACTTACACTTTTAGAATTTAGCCAAAGTCTTCTGTAATGCATATATTAATGCAGCCAAGACATAAAACATCCTTGCTCTCAGTGGCATTAGCTAAGATAGTTCATTCTTGAAGAAGCCTTCGTGCTGAAACACTGAAACTACAGCAGCCGAGGGTAATGGTAAAGGTCACTTTCCACTCTACGAGATTTCTGATCCACTACAGGACGAATTAATGCATTTATCTTGGAACTAATCCCATTGGGATATCTCTTTTTCTCCGCTGATGATATAGTGGTGGGGTACACCGAGTAAAAGCACTTGATTTGCACAGTGGAGAGTGTGTGCAACTTCCATTCTTTGCAAACCTTAAGACAAAAATCAATTTGCTTCCATCCAAATCTATGGTGTTCTGCGGCCACAGTCCAAAGCAACTTTATACACATTTTTAAGAGCTGTCATAAGCAATAGGTCTTCAAAATGCCCAACTCGGCCTATTTGCTATCAGTAAATTCACATTATAACTCTTGTGTGTATGTATGTGCATATGCAACCCTCTTCATCCCTTAATGTAAAAGCTCTGCCTCTCTCTTCCTGGTTGTGTAACCATATGGCCACATGGCCTGGTTGTAGCTGTGGCTGCAAGTGATGTTTTCCACCAATAAACCCTGCCTTGCTGACTTCCAGAGTCCCCTTCCAATTCTTCTATGTGGATGGTACTGGTTGCTAGCCAGCTACTTCTAACAAATGGTACCTTCAGTTGCAGAGACTGTGTGTGTGTCTATTCCAGTGATGAGACAAGTCTAAGGCCACTAAGAACCACCCTACTGCTGTGTAGTGGTGAAGCTAAAAGTAACCACAGGATAGGAAACTATACCATGTCAACATGCCGTAAATAACATGTCAGTTAAAGGTGTAGCTCATTGGAGCTTGTCTGAGCATGGAAAGCTCTTAACAAAATTTAAACGGAAATGTTTTCAAGGGTGTTTGTTGTTGCTGTTAATTCAATGCTACATATGTACATGTATTGGTTGGCTGACTGAATGAATCCTACTGCTACAATTTAATGTACTGGAGAGAATTTATTTTCACATTTTTGCATGTAGTTTCACTATTGTGTGCATCTTGTACAGAAACTGTTCTTGGATAACTTGCTTATTTGGTTTTTTATGCACGTGAACCATTTAAAAGCCTATTTTGCAATTAAGCAATATATATATTAATTAAATAACAATAATTGCAAAATTCAGAGAAGTATAAATTTCAAGGGAGAGCCGTGTTTCAGTTTGCTTATTGGCTCAGGGGCAATGTGAATTTGGTAGGCTTGCATTAAACTGAGAAGCATATTTCTCCCCCATCCATACTGTCAACTTCTTCCAACTTCCTTTCTTGTTCTGGACCTTTGATTCTCCCAGCCAGAACCCTTCGCCTAATCATGTTAGTCTGCGAGACTGATAGTCCATTGGCATTTAATCAAGATGCAATGAGAGTAGATCAAATATTCACTTCTGAACCAATCAGTGTTTGACATTCTGCCCCCTCTGTGATTCACCTGTCCAGTACAAAAGCAGGAATGTCTAATATGACAGTGATATAATATATATAATACTCTCTGCCGTTTTTACCTCATATTTTTCCAGTTCTCCACAAGTACTGAGGTAGGTTCAGTTGACACATGTTTTGTGTACTTCAGTATAATACCTATTTTTTTCATGCCACTAATGTCTGAAAAGCAAGTGGCTCATTTTTAAGCACAGGCAACAGCTAAACCAGATAGTCTTTCGTAAAGATAACAATGGCCCCTTGAAAGTTTTTTACGTTAGTACCAGTAGTGCTTAAACAAAAGCCTCATCTACTATAAATAGAAAAAGCCAAGTACCAGATCTAGTTCAGGCTTGTTATCTTAGACCCTGCATGTTGCTGAATATTTTAGGTCCTGCATCCCTTTCTGGTATAATAGGAAGACTGTGTGCATAAATTTTAGTTGTTTTAAGTCTTAAGAATTGGCCTGTATGAGCAAAAAGAAGTTCTCTTTGAAGCTCTGTAAAAATCTAGGATTGGTGGGTGTTTATTTCAGTTTGTACTTTTAAGGAGACCTTGACAAATCCTATTTGCAAATGTCTTATTTTTGTTAGCTGTGGAAGTTCCTTAGGCTGCCAGGATGCTACTTGATATTTTCAGTAAAGGATGTGGCTGACAGAAACATGCAAATAAGGAGCAAACAGACAACTTCAGCTCAGTGAAAAGTACATAGCATTCTGTCAAATGCTCTTTTATCAGATCTAATTACAATATCTATCCTCAGAGTATAGTGTCTGGCTGTTCAGTTTATTTTGGTCTCATAAATATATTGCTTTGTTTCAGGATGCTTTCCCTGTTATAAGATTACAGACTATGGAGACAGGACGGCCTCATCACAATACTTAGTTCCAATTCCACATAGCATTTGTTTCTTTGAAACAACTAGCAATGACTCAGAGCGCATCCCACAATACATTTAAAGCTCCTTAAACAGTTTTGGCTTCCCCCAAAGAATTCTGGTAACTGCAGTCTGCTAAGGGCACAGAGAATTGTTAGGAGACCCCTCACAGAGCAATTCTCAGCACCCTTAATAAACTACAGTTTATTAGGGTTCCTTGGGGAGAGCCATGCCAGTTAAAGTGGTGTAAGAGAGCTTTAAATGTAGGGTGTGGCTGTAGTCCAAGTCTGATCACTCTGAATGTTCATGCACGCCTCACTTATCAGGTGTATGATGCTTTTAGTGTTCCTATGGACACTAAATAATTGTTAAACTTATCAAAAATAATAATATAGTAGTAATAGTTACACTACCGACCTTGTCAGCATTGCTCAGATTTCTTAACTTGCCATATTTGGATCAGGGACTCCTTAAAGTTGACAGGCTTAATCCATTCTGAAAGAGCTCCTTTGCCTACGAATTTCATTTACTTCTGTGAAGAGGGGGAAAGGTTACGGCCATTGGGGAAAACAGAGCTTTGGATTTTACAGATTTGATTTGGACCCAGATAACTTGTTGAATTGGAAAGACACAGAGCAGGCCAGAAACAGGTAGGGTTGCTTCCAAATGCTACAGATACAGACGGCTCGTAACTTAAATTCCAGGGCTAGTGCGCAAAGCCATAATCCTGCCTGCTGAAAGGTGAGGTGAAGAAGCCCTGTGTGGGGAAGCATTTGAGGCAGAAAGAGGAATTAAAAACCTGGTTCCCTCAGCTTGGAAGGGAGCAGAAAGGCAGACAGGGAAAGAGGCAGGCAGAAGTTGTGGCTCCATTCCAGAGCCATTCCAGCATTTGTCATTTGCGTGCAGCTCTCTCCTCCCTTCTGCAGCCAGAAACCTGCTATTTCTTCTTCCTCCTTCTGCCTGTAGAGTACTGTAGTTTTTAAACTGAACTAAGGGGAAATGTTGTCAAGTGATGAGGTGTATCCAATTTGTAAAGGCTTCTCTTTTAGGGACAAAATGGACTTAACTTATGGAACTTTTTACCACAAGTTAAATCAGTTTCTACTGACACTTCTACATGTTCCAAGATGCAGTTATAGTAGATGATATTAAAATGTAAGACATTTCTGTGTGATCTTAGAGGAACGGTAATACTGGATCCAGGTGGATGGTCTATATAACTCCTCTAATATTGCTACTTTTTCTATGTCAGAGCTCCTCAGACTGTTCTATAATAGGCTCAAAATGAAGCTTTTTCCTAGTGGGTTAATGATATGAAGTGCTTCAGGAGTTGAATTCTCCCTTTCCTTCAATTGGTGAAAACATGAAGGTAGCAATCCTGATATCTGATCAAAGCTAGACTGATCTTCAACAAGGTTTTAACAGTGCAAATGAGAATAAAATGAATTTATTCCTCTGCAGTTTCCATTTAAAACACTTGGGACAACCCATGATTGAATGGATGCAGTGAGCATCCTTCAGTCATACTTGAGAATGTGATGAGGACTCTGTCAAGGTAAAATGGAACAGCAGTTTACTTCTTTTCTGAAAGATAGATTTTTAGAAATGAATGATTCTTCATGAGAACACTGGATGACAGACAGAACAAAATTTCTTTAACCTGCAGAGATAAAGCTGTAATGCCAGTCTTACTTTCTCAGCTGTGACCATGGTAAACCAATTACTTATATTAAGTAAAAAAGAGCAATTGGTTCTATGGAAAAATTTATCATTGAATTTCATCTTTATTAAATATCTTTTGCAGCCACCTTCTTAAATAAAGTCAAACTGAGACCTCTGATAGCAAAGGAATTATCTCTGAGCACACGTTAAAATCGCTGGATTTTGCACAGATCTCCCAATTTTTGGAACTTCATAAAGTGGTTGGCAAGCTACATTGCCTACATCTCTGCCAAGAAATACTATTTTGATACACATGAAAACCAAGATTTATATAATTCATTTCTGTTATCAGAGTTGTGTGAAGAGATCATTTAATAATTTTTGGGCTGATCGTTTTATTTATAGACTATCTTTGTTCTATGTAATAGGTTGTTGCTGCAGCTTTAGAATGGAAACAAACTTAAGTGTGTTGCTATACTAAGTGGGGCAAATATTTTCATTTTAAATTAAAGAAAGTAATAGAGATTGTGGTGCAATGTTATATACCACTTACTTAATTGATTTAGTTGATTACTAAATGCCATTTATTGCTTTAGGAAACTTAAAGACCACACCTTCATCCAAGCATGGATTCTAAGGCAATGTATAAAAAAATTCAAAATGTCAATACAATATTAACAACACAAATCAAAACAGCTTAATAAAATCTGATAACAAACCAAAAGTATCCAACCATCTAAAATAATACACTGAATTTAGTGCAACCCAGTCAGATGGGCAGGGTACAAATAAAATTATTGTATTATTATCTGATTCCTGCTAGCCTAGTAGGGGAGCCAGTAGGTGAGCACTCTCTGAGAGAGGTCGGGACAGGGGCCCAAGCCCTTGACCTCATCCCTCAGATGCTCCCCGAGGCTCATGCACGGCCCTGGCCCCTAGCGGGGATAAATGGACAAACATTTCTTTAACGGAATACCCCTAAAGGCAGCAGCAGCCATGAGGGGCAGGCCCAACCAAAATCCGTAACCCTCCACCATTCAATTTGAACCAATGCCTAACCGCAACCTTAGAAGTTGTGACATATTGCAATGTGTTAGGCAAAACCACCTGGCAAAACCACCTGGCACCAGCCAATCAGCCAAGTGAGCAAATTCCTACCAGGCCCCTGATCCAAAACAGGCGACACCATGACAGGCGCAGCAAGACCAAAGCAAAGAATTCCTAAATTAGAGGAGGACGGGCAGGAGATTTGTTGCGAGCAGCAAAAGTGGAACTGAAAGCTGCTCGCTCAAGCATATAGGGCTAAAGCTGTCACTCATTCATTTGCTACATGCAAAATTCCCCAGCAACAGCACACCCACCAACCACACGTGGCCATCCAAACTGACCCGCCTCACCAACCCTGGGCTGTCTTGTTAACCCTTCCGCAACCCATGTTCTCCTTTAAGGGAAGAACCTGCTTTGCAGCCCATACATTAATGGAACTTAACTACTGTACTAATCCATGTACCTGTGTTGTTCATTTTCCCTGGATTTTCCCTGATTGCTCTCAGTATGTTGGATCACATAGAGGGGCCATCTAGTCCAGGATCCTGTTTCCAGAGTGGCCAAACAGATGCCTATAGGAGCCCCACAAGTGCTCTCCACACCAGCAACTCTCAGCAACTTCCAACACTGGAAGTACTACACAGCCATTGTGGTCAGTAGTCATTGCTAGCCTTCTCCTTTATGAATCCAAGACCCCTTTAAAGCTATCCAAATTGGTGTCCACCACGTCTTACAGTGGCAAACCCCTTAGCATCACAATGCACTGTGTGAAGAACCACTGTGTGGTTTTGTCAGCCTTTCCATCCTTTGTTGTTGCTTAGTCATTTAGTCATGTCTGACTCTCCGTGACCCCATGGACCAGAGCACACCAGGCACTCCTGTCTTCCACTGCCTCCCACAGTTTGGTCAGACTCATGTTGGTGGCTTCAAGAACACTGTCCAACCATCTCGTCCTCTGCCGTCAGAGTCTTTTCCAGGGAGTCTTCTCTTCTCATGAGGTGGCCAAAGTATTGGAGCCTCACCTTCAGCATCTGTCCTCCCAGTGAGCACTCAAGGCTGATTTCCCTCAGAATGGATAGGTTTGATCTTCTTGCAGTCCATGGGACTCACAGGAGTCTCCTCCAGCACCATAATTCAAAACCTTTCCATCCTAGTTGCTCCTAATTTTCCAGCATGCTCTTCCCTAGCTTCTTAGGTTGAAACCAGGCTTATGATTTCCAGCACCCACCATGCTGCCTTTCAGTTAGTAAACAACAGATACTATAAATTTGCAAACGATCCCTGACAGTTGTGTTTTCTTTGGGAAGTGGTTTCAAAGTTGGTACATACTGAGGCTATTGTTTTACCAATCGATAAATTGGGTGCCTTTCTTTGGATGTTTGCTTTTACACTTACAGTATAAGGTATGTTCAAGCCACTCTTTGGTGGTGGGGGGGAGAGCTGCACTTATGGAGTGCCATTTGTGCTGTTCATCCTCTAGTATCTTATAAATAGAAGTGCTAAAAGCAAACAGCTCAGATAATTGAATGTGAAAGGTTGTAGAAATATAAACTCGGTCCATGATTTCTTTATTTTCTTTTTTTGCTGTCTGCCACCACAGTACTTTGCTTTCTTTCTTAAGAAAGCAAGTGAAATGAACTACTTTTGATTTACAGCCTGTTGCCATTTATGATATTTTAGCCATATAGAAAAGCTTCTCAAATATTCCTTTAGTTGTGAGGCTAATCACACACACCTCACATATAAGTCTGGGTCTGTCTGGAAGGGGGGGGAGGTATTCTGAAGTTTGATACCTTCTGATACTCTTATTGTTTTTTGCCATGCACCTCTTACTTAAAATACAGGACCACAGAAATTCCTGCATTAAGTGAATTAAGGAAATGATGCACACAATATGTGCAACTTTGCCATTGCATACATTTAATTTACCTATCCTGACCCAGGATCAGAGGCAACATGCCTTTGAATACAAGTCAGTGGGGAACTACAGTGGGAGAGAGCTATTGTGCTCATGTCCTGCTTGTGGGATTTCCATAGGCATCTAGTGAGCTCCTGTGAGAAGCTAGATGATGGACTTGATAAGCCTTTGGTCTGATCAGGGGGACTCTTCTTACGCTCTTATATTCCTATTCACCAGGGCACCTTTTCCTGATATTCTAATGTCACTACACACCCACATGGTTTCCTACCCAAAGATAGTGATAGTTGTGGTAATGGAACACACTGGTACTAATTTTGACGGTTCAAGGCCCACCCCATCACCTTCTGAGTGGTCCACTTGTAGAAGTAATTGCTGACCAGGGAACAAAAGGAATTATACAAAATACTGCCAAGATTGTGGCAGTATTCTTCTTTCTATATGAGCACAATGATTCCTCCTTTCCATCTCTTTTCCAAAGGGTTGAATGACTGGGACCAGTGACTGAGCTTGTTCATATTCTGATTTGCTCCATAACGTTTTGCCTGCATTATCTGATACAATGAATTCTCCACAAACACAGCTGGTACAGCACGACTTGATGACTTCTTCCCAGTAAACATACAGGGATGTGTCTTAAGCTATGTCCCTTTCTCAAAATTTAAGGTGACCTGTGATTCCAGATGCATTAATATTGGCTGGAACCAGTATGTTGTTTATGCAAACAGCTACTGCCTGCTGATCTTTGAGTGAGAGAGCATTTTGTATGCTGGTTTGTCTAAATGAGGCTCTGTGAAGCCGCTACGGTATATTTAGTTTAGATAACAAAAAGTACTATATCTGTTTGTCCATTTCAAATCCTCTCTTTCCTAATGGCTTTTGACAATATCCTATAAAAGTGAAAGAAGCAAAAATGGAGGGGGGGGAGAGTAAAAAGGTAAATCAATATTTCCTGTCCATTGGATGAGCACAATGGAGAGATTTCTAGATAAAATGTCACAGCGCATGTATGTGTCTATGTCTGTTTGAGAATGATCAGTATGTGCCTTTAGGCTGGCAAAGTATATGGTCTGAATATCATACTAAGCTTTGACTGTGTCTTGTGGATATAGTACTGAAAGAGAAAGATGCTCTCTCAAGTCCATCTGTTAAGTCCTTATTTCCTGACTTTTATTTAGCTACTCGGGAGATGACAAAGGTTTAGTTTTCTGTGAGGAGCTAAGCCTGTGAACAGGGGCAGGGGGGGAAATGTGCTGCTGTTCCAACCAGCATTTGAAACTTGCAGTCAGGATGGTTGTGATGGGTGTACAGAATGAGGCGCTGAGGAAAGAGGAAGGCAGGCCCAGACCACTAATGAGATAAGTACCCTAAGGGATGCTACCAATACAAGCCTTTTCCACAGACCTGAAGCAATGTGTGAGGTGCATATTGCAGAGATTATTTGAAAATGGAGTGCAAAGCTTGAATGTGTGACTGGCATTCAAATGAGCATGCAGTCGGTTGCTGATAACTCTGCATGCCGCTTCTTTTAGGTTTGGAGTCGATTGCTTCAAGACATACACACAAACGGGAGAGAGAGAGAGATCTCACACATTCACAACACACGGTGGCAACTATTGCTGGCAGTGGCTAGAAATATATTCTTCCACTTTTATCGTAACACTCTTCTACATGATGAAACTTGACTGTGTTTTCTCTCAGATCTCTTTTGGATGCTATTGTTGGAAAAGAATGCAAATAAATCAACTTGGGTTTTGGTAGTCAGGGCTGAAACTGGCATCAGTCTTTCTAAAAATGAATCAACAGGGGCCATTTTTAGGCATCCACCCCCCGATTACAATGAATGTGTGGAAAGGTCAGCCTGACCTCCCCCCTAAATCTAAGTGTATTAATCTGAATGTCTTAACTGAGCCTTCTGCACATACAGCTCTCACAGCAGTTTGAATGTGTGTTTATTCGACATGGTGAATCAATAAGTGGAAGGGCTGAGAATGAGTAACTGAAAGGGGCTAGGGTCTTTGACTTAGCTGAATGCATTTTTTAGTCTGTATGGCCAAAAAAAGGGTCTTCCTGTATCTTTCTATCAACATTCTAGTCCATAGGATTATGCACTCTAGCATAACAGAACAAGAAATAAAGGTGCCTACAGTTTATAAATAAATAAATGAATCTTCTTCTTAAAAACCTCATTATATGTAAATGTGACAGGCAACTAAACATTTCGCATCCACATTTCACACAGCACTCAATAATAAAATTTAGGTAGCAATAACATACCGTAATTTTCTAGAAAAAAGAATAGTGAAATATTTCCAAAGGAAGAATGACTTTGAGAGATTCTGGATCTGGTGCAACAAGTGAGTAAAAGCTCTAAACTGAGAATCCCCTAGTTTACATAATCAGATACAGTGGTACCTTGGTTCTCAAATGCCTTGGTACAACTTGGAACCATAGCTGCCAAGTTTTCCCTTTTCTTGCGAGGAAGCCTATTCAGCATAAGGGAAAATCCCTGTAAAAAAGGGATAACTTGGCAGCTATGCTTGGAACCCAAACACTGCAAACCCACAAGTAAGTGTTCCGGCTTGCGAACTTTTTTCGGACACCAAATGTGCTCCGTTTTGAGTGTCACACTTCCGATTTGAGGGCCACACTTCCGTTTTGAGTGTTACGCTGATGTCTGTCCATTTTTGCTATTTATTTTGCGTTTTTGTTTTTGCGACTTTTTGTTTTGTTTTTGTGACCGTGTGGAACCCAGTTCAATGACTGATTGATTGATTGTGTGACTGTAGTACATTGTTTATTGCTTTCATTTTATGGAGCAATGGTCCTGTTAGTAAAATCCATGTTAAATTGCTGTTTTAGGGGTTGTTTTTAAAAGTCTGGAACGGATTAATCCATTTTGCATTACTTTCTATGGGAAAGCACGCCTTGGTTTTGGAACGCTTTGGTTTTGGAATGCAATTCCGGAACGGATTAAGTTTGAGAACCAAGGTACCACTGTATGCCTAGCAAAGCTGAATTAACAAGGGGCCCCAGACTTCGAGTTCTTTTGTAAGTACCGGTAACTATTGACCTCCTAGAAAGAATGTTAGGAGGCAAAACTAGCAGGCTGCTCCCACCTTTCAGTGTTTTTAGTCAATGAGTGAAGTCAGAGCTGTGATTGATGGATGAGTTGTTTCAACACTAGGAGATAGGAATCCCAGGTCCCAAAGAGCTGAAGAAAGCAGTCACATCATTAAAAAATATATAAATGCAAATGATCAAAGACCCACATGGAATACAGATAAAAGGCATAATGAGTCCACTTGATTTTTGACTGGATTGGTAACGCTCAGATAAATCATTCATCCACAGATTTGATTGTTTTTTTCATGTAACCGCAGGATCACAATACTTTTTACGTAAAAAGTTAACTGAAATTCAGAAAGATATAATAAATGGAGTTGCAAGGTTAATCACTTACGTTACTAGAAACCACTTTCTGAAAAATGTAATGGTTAAGCTGTACTAAAAGCCTTAAATGATACATCCCTTGATTCTCGTGTTCCCTATACTCTAGGGAACTGTAGCAGAGAAGCCATAGTGCTTTGATTTTGCTTAGAGAAGACCTTCATTTCACAGATTTCTCTCCTCTGTTTCCTGAGACGACTGGCATATTTTCTCAGGTAACAGTGCTCGAAGTGGTAATTAAACTCACATTAGTTCTACTCCCGAGTTTTACAATAGCTTCCAAACAATATGCTGAGGAACAAATAAGCACCTATCAGCTTCCTAATGAGAAAGTCAGGCTGCCTTAAAATGTTTTTAAAATGCTATTTAAGTTGAATTGTGGATGAACACATCCGACTTTCAGTCAAATGACACCCAAGTGGGGTGCACTGCCAATATAACTTCTGCTGAGCATTAGGAAAGGAAGGGATAAGTTAGAGATCCTTTGGTGATTTTCGGTAACATACCTCAGCTTCAAATGCACTGATTTGTAAGCTATTCTACAAGGCAACTCATGCGTATTGGCAAACTCATATGTGCAAGGAAAACTCATGTCACTGTAATTTGCTAGGTCAGGGGCCACCAACCTTTGGAGGCCTGTGGTTATATGTGCGAACTGAAGAAACTGTCCTGGGCACTACACACAAACACACACACACAAACACACACAAACACACACAAACACACACCCCACAACCTATTCTGTTAGCTGCAACAGAATGGTTCTTCCAGACCACTGCCAACATAGGGGTATTCTCAACCCACATGGAAGTAAAAGAGCTCATGAATTAAAAATTGCAAGAAACCACTTACCTGTGAATAGTCATATATTGTTGTCATGTGAATGCTAGGCACACAGGGACTAGCACATAAGAACAGCACTTTAAAATATGCCTGGTCTCACTGAACCTCATACAGGAAAGTGCTCATGTAAATCAGCTTGTGTTTCGTATTCTGTAGTTGTTCCAGTCACTCATATAAAAGGGTTCCTTTTAGACAAACTATCGATGTTCCTTTTAGATAAGTATCTATCATTGAGGGAGATGAAAGTTGTTATATTCTCTCTTTCCATTCATTTCCTATCTGTCCAAGTAACTTTATTATATATTATATATTATATTATATATATATATATATATATATATATATATATATATATATATATAGAAATAGAAATAGTATATAACTCTAATACATCCTCTTCCCACTTTCTGTCTAGAAGTGAACTTTTCATTTAAGTGCAATTTAATCTTTACGTTATGTAGATTTATAGATTTAATAAGATGCCGAGAGAAAATGGCAAACTTCACGAACTGCCTCTTTCACATATGAGTGTATTCCTTTTAAACATTTTTATACCTTGAGGTAGAAAAGCTTGTTCATCTTTTCACCGGATATCTGAATACCAACATCTCATTATGTCCTTGGGGTACCCGACCATTTCTGATAACGCTTCACAATTCCTGTCCTTCTCCTATGTAAAGACACTCAGCGCATAATTCATTTCCTCATATCTGAAGAAAGGTGCAAAGGAAGTTATTTTGGTGCTAAGGTTAGCATTGGCTCTGAAGCAGCCAATCCTTTACTTCTTTGAGAGGCGTTGTTTGCATAATATACATAGTAACACCGTGGTGCTTGCAAACCAGGAACAACTATCTAACTTTCCAGTAATTGGTAAGCAGAACCTTTTAGTACAGGGACATCAATTGACCAAATAAATAAACGAAAGATGCAGCCACAGGACCTCAGAGTTGAATGAGTCTTTTTCAGTGAGGCCATTGTTGGCCCATCTGCTCATAGGCTGTACTGGGGACAGGGGAAGAACAATCTCAGCAGAGCTTGGCTGTTGAAGTTAGGGTCATAGCCCGGGGCAGGCACAAATGCAACCATGTCTTCAGAATTCTTAATGATGGGGTTGGGGTCGGTTTTCCTACTTTTTCCTTCCATGCTTTAAGCATGAACTGTATTGACCTGTTTGGCATTGTGGGAATTTTCCTTAGTTTGTTATGGAGGAATGCATGGGCGTACCCAGGATCAAAACTAGGGGGGGCAAGGGGAGGGGCCAAGGCACGGAAGGGGAGGGGCCACAAAGTGGGCGGGAACGGCGAACTCGCGCTCCGCCGGGCTGTGCCCCTCCCTAGAAGCAGGGCTGGTGGGCGGAGGCGGAGCCCAGCCCAGCGGAGCGCGAGTTCAGCGTTCCCGCCCGCCGCGCCGCGCTCTCTGGTTCCCCGCCGCGCTTGGCCTTGCCAGAGGGCGCGACGGGGAGCTGGAGGGAGGGCGCAGCGCGGCGGGCGGGAACGGCGAACTCGCGCTCCGCCGGGCTGTGCCCCTCCCTAGCAGCAGGGCTGGTGGGCGGAGGCAGAGCCCAGCCCAGCGGAGCGCGAGTTCGGCGTTCCCGCCCACCGCGCCGCGCTCCCTGGTTCCCCGCCGCGCTTGGCCTTTCCTGAGGGCGCACCGGGGAGCTGGAGGGAGGGTGCGGCGCGGTGCGGCGGGAATGGCGAACTCGCGCTCCGCCGGGCTGTGCTCCGCCTCTGCCCACCAGCCCTGCTTCTAGAGTAGGGCAGCTGCCCTAACTTGCCGCATGGTGGGTACGCCCTTGGAGGAATGGGTCCACTGTGTTGAGCGTGTTTCCATTGGTATCTAACTCCATGTGCACCCATTGTTTCGTTTCATCTTCTAAGATATATGAGATTATGTGGAGCACTTCTTGGTTGGCAAAGTACTATAGTTGGGAATGTTGGGAATCCACCCTGGTGTGACTCCTCTTTATCACATATGCAGCACAATAAGACAATGACCCACCCACCCATCCCCCAACAGCTTATGAATCAATATGGCTAATTTGATTCAACAACCAACTCCTCCCTCGTACATACAAATCGCACTGCAACCAACCAGATGCAACCAACCAAGTTCTGACCCAGGGGTCAGCAATCTTTTTCAGCTGTGGGCCAGTCCACTGTCCCTCAGACTATGTGGTGGGCCAGACTATATTTTGAAAGAAAGAAAAAACAATGAATGAATTCCTATGCCCCACAAATAACCCAGAGATGCATTTTAAATAAAAGGACACATTCTACTCATGTAAAAACACGCTGATTCCTGGACCATCTGCAGGCCAGATTGAGAAGGTGATTGGGCCACATCCGGCCCCCGGGCCTTAGGTTGCCTACCCCTGATCTAACCCCTCCACTCTCTCACAATGCCACAAAAATGAATAAATATATAAATAAAGGACCTACCCATGTGATACTTACACAAATACCCTGCAACCAAATGAAATACCAATATCCCCCATCTCTCTCCCCACCCTCTCTCCTCTCTTTCTCCCAACCACGCAATGTATATAACAGTGTCTCATACCAAATGTAGATGAACTGCCACAAAGGCTCTATGAAATTGAAAGTGGAGACGCTATATGCACTTTCCATTGTTTATTTGTTTGCTTCTTACTCAAGAGAATCTTTAATAAATTGAAGAAGAAGAAGAAGAAGAAGAAGAAGAAGAAGAAGAAGAAGAAGAAGAAGAAGAAGAAGAAGAAGAAGAATTAACTATGACATCACCACTAGGCTGTTTAAGCACAGTCCTAGCACTGATAGGATGGTGCCATAAGGCTGTGATTCTAGGCCTCCATTTTCAGGAGTATTTTCAATTGAAAACAGAGGGACTTGCTTTCAAATAGCTCTAACAACAACAACAACAACAACAACAACAACAACAACAACAACAACAACGATAAATTTATTATTTATACCCCACCCATCTGGCTGAGTCTCCCCAGCCACTCTGGGCGGCTCCCAATCGAGTGTTAAAAACAATACAGCATTAAATATTAAAAACTTCCTTAAACAGGGCTGCCTCCAGATGTCTTTTAAAAATAGCATAGTTGCTTATTTCCTTGACCTCTGATGGGAGGACGTTCCACAGGGCGGGCACCACTACTGAGCAGACCCTCTGTCTGGTTCCCTGTAACCTTGCTTCTTGCAATGAGGGAACCACCAGAAGGCCCTCTGCACTAGATCTCAGTGTCCAGGCTGATCGATGGGGTTGGAGATGCTCCTTCAGGTATACAGCAAGCACAACAGGTATAATAGCAAGTACAACTGTGTACAGTGGTAACTCTGGTTATGAACTTAATTCATTCCGGAGATCCGCTTTTAAGCTGAAACCGTTCTTATCTTGAGGCGTGCTTTCGCTGATGGGGCCTTCCGCTGCGTGCACGCCTCTGCCGTGTGATTTCCATTCGTATCCTGGGGCAAAGTTCGCAACCAGGAGCAGCTACTTCTGGGTTAGCGGAGTTCGTAACCAAAAGCGTTTGTAACCAGAAGCGTTTGCAACCAGAGGTACCACTGTACATGCAATGTGTTCTGCACAAGCAGTGTCCAGCAGTGCCGTGCATCGCTGGCACTTACTAAAAGGGAGAGGGATAAGGCACTACGGAGCTCAGCATGGTACAGGTGTGATGACACAACTAGTCCGAAGCTCCTGTTGCAGTTCCGGCACCATGCTGCCTTGCCCCTTGCCATCTCCAACTTGATAAGTGGCAGCAGGTCAGGAAGCCAGGGGAGCAATACACCCGCTTCCACACTACCCTGCCAGCTACCTGCACTATTTTTTTAGACAGTATCTGCCCATGAGAAAAGATACTACTAACCTGTGATGCAGGCCACCCCATTCAGCACTCCTCTTAAAACAGTCGTGTCATGTGGCTGCCTGAAAATAATCTAATGATGCTGTGTAACAAAATCAATTTACACCAAGGTTCTTCATTTTGTGCGAAAAGCCTGTGCAAATAAATCACATGGTTTGCTTTCTTCTCTGACCCTGTTAGCACATTTTAAAGCTCTGTTGGTAGTTCAGGTGTTGGCGAATTTATCCTGAGTAATTCTTAAATTACAATTCCTACTCGCTACACCCATGGAGAATAAAGAATTGGTTTAATGCTGTGGTGCCGCATGTATTTGGGCAAAAGAGACCATGCATAAGAAATGTGGGCAGAACGGTAGCTTAAGCTGAATGAAATTGGTTTGCGTGGATGTTGCTGAAGTTGCTTTGCTATCAATAAGATCGGTGGGGAAGTAACTATTGATTAAACAGAAAATGTTGAAATATTGGTGTGGCATTCTACTAAGCTTTACTCAGAATAGACATGTTGAAGCTAATGGGCTTAACTCAGTCATGTTCATGAATTTCTGTGAGTCTATTCTGAGTTAAGCTTAGCTGTAGGACTGCCAACTTCAATAAGCCCTGTCCCACATAATTGATCACAAGATGCGGTACACACACACCATTTGAATGGCAACGTCCATTAACTTGGGCAGGGGCTACCAGAACTAACCGAAATCTCCCTTCACTGTAGTTATTGACCCTTCAGGAATGAAGTGTAAAGATGGTTCAAGGTAATTTCCGCCCTCCCTTCCCAACAGGTGGGCGGGGTTTGTGACACTGAGTGGGCTTACCTGGTCTGGTGCCTCCCACCTGGGTCAGGGTGGCTATCATCCCGCCCCTAGCCTGGGAGGACAATGGACGGCCGGGGGGGGGGCAAGGCAAGGGCCAGGGGAAAGAGGTCAACTCCTTCGGCCAAACCTCACTTTGTTTCTTCTCTTCCTTAGGGCCTCGGGTGGTGGTTTTTAGGCCTTGGCAAGGTATCCTTTAGTCTATCTTCAAGTTGGGGGAGGCATTTCATGCACCCCAATGTGGCGGTGTTTGCAGGGCCAATTAAAGGGTTGATTGTGGGAGTCCCTGGCCCTAGAGCGGTGGCATGTAGGTCAAACTCCCGGCTGAGGTAAGGTGGGAGGGCACGCTGTGTATGTTTGTGCTTTACAGTCCCCTCCCACTGCACCTCATTGCCCTGCACATCCTCAGTCCTGGACGGGCTGAGAAGGTTACATGCCAAGGCCTATGCCAAGTTTCCCACATACTTCGGTCTCTGGTCTCATTCTTTGGGGGGAATGCTTGCAAAATAAATAAATTGGTGCTCTTTAGAAGATACCCCTATGGCGAGTGCAGTGTGATATGAGAGAGAGTACCCCTGCAATGAAAGTATTCTTGTCCTTTCTGGCATAGGTTATTAAAAGTGGGTATAACAATGTTCATGCGAGTCTACAGAAAACGAAGAGCAAATTCTAGGATGGCATTAGCTTGTGTTGACATGTGGCTAAAGGATTTCAACAGCTGGAATTCAATTAGCTACATGGGGAAATGCCTGCTTTCTGGCTGCCTAAAATGCTGAAATGCACCAGTCGTGCTGTGTGACTAGTGCTTTAGTTTTATTCATTCACATTTAAGTAGTCTCCTTCTGTGTGGAATGTTGTTGTTGTTGTTGTTTAGTCGTTTAGTCATGTCCGACTTCGTGACCCCATGGACCATAGCACGCCAGGCACTCCTGGCTTGCACTGCCTCCCGCAGTTTGGTCAAACTCATGTTCGTAGCTTCGAGAACACTGTCCAACCATCTCATCTTCTGTCGTCCCCTTCTCCTAGTGCCCTCAATCTTTCCCAACATCAGAGTCTTTTCCAAGGATTCTTCTCTTCTCATGAGGTGGCCAAAGTATTGGAGCCTCAGCTTCACGATCTGTCCTTCCAGTGAGCACTCAGGGCTGATTTCCTTAAGAATGGATAGATTTTATCTTCTTGCAGTCCATGGGACTCTCAAGAGTCTCCTCCAGCACCATAATTCAAAAGCATCAATTCTTCAGCGATCAGCCTTCTTTATGGTCCAGCTCTCACTTCCATACATCACTACTGGGGAAACCATAACTTTAACTATACGGACCTTTGTAGGCAAGGTGATGTCTCTGCTTTTTAAGATGCTGTCTAGGTTTGTCATTGCTTTTCTCCCAAGAAGCAGGCGTCTTTTAACTTCTGTGTGGAATAGCCAGTAACAACTTTGTTTCATGGCAACATAAGACCAAAATAATAATAAAAAATAAATGTCCCCCAGTCTTGTTAATGCTTCTTTTTGTTAAGGCGAAAGATTATGCATCCTCTGTAGGTAAGATTATGATCCTAAGGACATTTAGTTGTTGGATATAAGTTCCGGTGAAATGCGTGAAACTCTCTTCCAAATGTGTGTGGAAAGGATTAGGCTGTAGAACTTTTCATCCAGCTTGGAAAGAAGGTTAACCAAAGGTTAATATCCTTAGAAGTGGAATTGATATTAAGGACTTATGACTACTACAGGAATCATTGGACATTTTAGAGTGTCTCTATTGCACTAGAAAATATCATTTTATAAATACACATCTATGAGTGCATCGATTTTATGAGTGCACTTTGTCAAAAAAGAAAGAAGTCCAGGAGAGTATCAAAGTTTTTACAGGTTATGAGTTGTTGTTTTTATTAGTGCCCACAAGACCATTTATTTGATTATGTATCCATGGTTAACCTTGGCACTTACATCATATATTCTCTTGCGTTGATACCAAAAGCAAACAGAAATCACGAGACCTGGGGAAATGGTAGTGGGCAAACTGGGGACTAACAAAGTTCACCAGCTCCTTGTCAGAACAATTTGTCAAGCAATCACTCCTCTTGAACCTCTTGCAGGCGCTACTTTTCTGTAACCTTCCAAAGGCAAACAACGAAAACATGTATTTTGCTGGGTTGGGGGTAAGGAGACAGGTCTAAGTTGAGACACGTTTAAGTTGAGTAGCAAGTCCCTTTAATAATTATTTGTATTGTTTTAAATAGTGTTTTAAATTTGTTCATTGTCCTAATATTTTATGATATGGCAGTATAGAAATATTCCCAGACCGACCGGGTGCCGGATTGAGAAGGCAGTTGGGCCGCATCCGGCCTCCGGGCCTTAGTTTGGGACCCCTGCTCTATAGCAGCATCAGAAACACCCATGCTGCTACAAGATTTAATCTCTGCAACAAAAAGAAAAAAAACTCTACACTTGCACTATATAAAACCCTAATCAACAGGAAGAAATATGATTTAGAATATGATATACAAAAATGGTACAAATAACAAATGATTTATGGGAGTCAAGTATAAAATCAACAGAAATAGCTTCTATGGATCTAAGACTTATTCAACAGAAAATAATATTCAGAGTCCACTGGACTCAAGCAAAACTATAATATGTTGATTAACTGCCCGGTGATGAGATTGTTTTGGTGCGAGGTGAGGATAAAAAGAAATTGTTATTTAGGGGAACTGAATTTAATTCTAAATTATATTCCGGAAACATGGGAGATTTCATGGGGTTAAAAAAAATGGATGCACCGTGCTATATTAGAAGCAAAAAAACTAGTTTTGATGAATTGGAAGAGCTGCAAAAAGATTCCGTTGAGCACATGGATTGATAATATGAACAGTTAGCTACATACGAATGAATTGCATGTTGACGCAAAATAAGAATTGATAAATATGAAGAAATCTGGAATGAATAAGCGATATGGCGGATAGTGGTGGGAAGTCGGGGGAGGAGAGAGAGGTGGGAAATATTGTTTAAAAAGGTGTAGTCATAGGTATATCGGAGAATTCAAATCTGAACTGTCAAATTGTGTTATTATGGTTTTTGTTGTATGTGTCTTTTGCGGTTGATGTTTGTATCGAAAAAATGATTAAATAAATTTAAGAAAAAAACACAGCTCAAAAAAGGCATTTCTTAAGGAAACTGGTGAGGGTTTGGTCAGATAACTAGCCCCAAAATGCTCTGTTCTCAAGAGGGAACCAAGGGAAAATTTGGGTGTTTCTGATTAGTTGCAAGTCCTTTCTGGATTTTTATTCAGAATCCCTTAGTTGACACTTTTTCAAAGTCAAAGCTAGAAAATTATGATAGTCTAAAACAGGGGTTCCCAACAAAATTTTCTCGAGGACCCCTCATCGAGCCGCTATTGTGACAAGGACCCCCATTAATTCCTAATCCTAAAATTAAAAAGTAAGAGACAAGTTAAGAGTCTTTTTAATTAAGAGTTTTTTACAGTTCTTCCTCTTCATCTGTAGGCCTTTGTCGTTTTAACGAACCACTTTTTAACCAACGGTCCATTTTTAACTACGCGAACTGTAGCTTCCGCGAAAAACAATGCTTTGTTTACAAACACTACTGTTTTGCAAAGAGGCAACGCGCGCCAGGGAGGAGGGAGGGGAATGGAGAAGACAGGGTACCTGCGCAGTAGCGCACAAATGAAGCCGACGCGCGCAAAGCATCTGCCTCTATCTAATTCTAGTTTTGTGCTAGACTCTGCTCATGCAGGAAGCGGCCAAAACAAAAAATCTGTTATCATACGAAATATATTTAATATATTTTTTATTCTAATAGCATCTTGCGGACCCCTCTGGCATAGCTCGCGGACCCCTGGGGGTCCCCGGACCACCTGTTGGGAACCACTGGTCTAAAACATATTGGCAAGCTGCTTTCCAGAGTTTGTTATCACCTAATTCCGTATAGCACAAAGCAGGAAAATGCTCAATAACAAAAGCTGATATTCCAAATCTCTTGATTTTGGACCCTCATTTTGAAATTCTATACCTCTTCCTGGGAGATCCTCAAATTAAGGCTGGTAAGGTCCTGAAACTTTCAAGTCAAACTCTGAGACCTTCTAACACAATTTGAAAATGCCATAATGATAGGCAAATGCATTATGTTGCTTAACATTCTCAACTAACGTTCAAAGCAGTGTGTTTCTTATGCTGAGTTTTTGATAATTCACTTCAGGTTCACAAGTACTTTGCATTTTATCAAGTGTACTTTGCGTCAGCAAGTCTGTTTATAGCTCTGAAAATGAAACAAATTTGCCTGACGTTTTATCACCAATCCCTTGGAGATTAGACAAAGCGAAGTAGTAAGGTATCATTGTGGAATATTCAAAAATGAACAAAGGCTTCGGCAGGCATCCTAAATAATTGCTGTCTCAAAGATTAAACATTGCTGTGAATTTCAACCGTATTTTCCACAGCTGATCGTGCAGCTAGCGTGTCATATACTAATACTTAGTATTTCTATATCTGGACTGCAATCATAAACCCGTTTACTTGGAATTAAGCCCTTTGAACTCAATGGGACATCCTTCTGAGTAGGCATGCATACAATGGTGCTGTTACGAAGCTAGTTCCTGTGCAGTGTCTCAGGAAACTTGGCAGCAACCTTGTAAAAAAAGTGAATGGTGCCTGCCCCCCCCCCGTGTCACTTGGAATGAAGCTATGTCAGAACAAAGCATCATTTCAGGGCTGTAGGACACTGTAGGAGTGTCAGTAAGCTTCATCCATCCCAAAATCCTCCCCACCTCCCAAGTCAGAAGAGAAGATGCTGTTTCAAACTTTCCCTCCCCCCCCCCCAGCATTTCATCAAATTTTGGTTGAACTTTTGGATATCTGAAAGTGAAACCCAATACTGTTTCTTCTTCTTCCCATCATATTGCAAATGAGAGGCTGAGACTGAGTAGTTATCTCTCGCTTGGACTACTGCAATGCGCTCTATGTGGGGCTACCTTTGAAGGTGACCCGGAAACCACAACTAACCCAGAATGCGGCAGCTAGACTGGTGAGTGGGAGCGGCCATCGAGACCACATAACACCGGTCCTGAAAGACCTACATTGGCTCCCAGTACGTTTCCGAGCACAATTCAAAGTGTTGGTGCTGACCTTTAAAGCCCTAAATGGCCTTGGTCCAGTATACCTGAAGGAGCATCTCCACCCCATTGTTCTGCCCGGACACTGAGGTCCAGCGCCGAGGGCCTTCTGGCAGTTCCCTCGCTACGAGAAGCCAAGTTACAGGGAACCAGGCAGAGGGCCTTCTCGGTAGTGGCCCCCACCCTGTGGAATGCCCTCCCACCAGAGGTCAAAGAGAAATTGTTCAGTGATAATGCTGAAATAGAATATAATTGTTTTTACTCGTATGCATACCAGCATTATATTGTCTGAAGCAAATGGGTTGTGCCCATTAATTTGTTCTACTCCAACTAAATCCACTGAAAGTAATGGATGAGAATTAGTCCTGCTGGGGGTTGGGTGAAGGTGTAGATTGGGTTGGTAAGCAACATGAGTAGGGGCAAAGCCCTTAGTACAGTGTTTCTCAACCTTGGGTCCCCAGATGTTTTTGGCCTACAACTCCCATGATCCCTAGCTCACAGGACCAGTGGTCAGGGTGATGGGAGATGTAGGCCAAAAACATCTAGGGACCAAGATTGAGAAAGGCTGCCCTAGTATGAACATAAGAAGAGCCTATTGGATCAAACCAATGGTCTATCTAGTTCAGCACCCTGTGGGAAGTCTGAAATCAAGGCACAACAACCTCCTCTCCCTCCTGTGATTTCCAGAAATTGGTATTCAGAAGCATACTGCCTCCCACCACGGAGGGAAAAAATAGCCATGGCAGCTAGTAGCTAATGGTCCATAACTACTGGTGAGTAATCTGTAATATATGGTATTATGATACCTGATGGTGGCAAATGATAAAGGGTTAGGGAAATTATGTAATAAGTCAAAGCTAAGGAAAACACTGATGTGTGAGACACATCAGAACAAAACAGAATAAGTAGTGGATGGGTTGTTGATGTTGCTATCATAATCAATAATAAGGCTAGTTAACTTTTCACTGTTCTAAGAGCTTGAAGGCACATTTTTGGTATATAGTTGTGGAGTGCTTTGAAAGGGAAGGTGGGGGCCTGGTCTTTAGCTGCTCCAAATTCCCACAGACTTTTCATTATACACTCATATATACTCTTTTCAGTACTCAAAATGTGACATTTCTCAAGTGTTATTGAGTGTCATGTTGGGGAAAATGCATTTTGTCAAACCTACATGCGAAGTCAACATTTCTGCTCCTAAGCCACATACCCTTTGAGTAAGAGGCTTTCTGTGTTGCACAGGGCAGAGTCGAGGTGCTACCTTGACCTGCACATTTTCAGGACACATTTGAAGTGCTTTCTTCTTCTTCTTTTTCCTGTAGAGAGAAATGGCCTCATTTTTTTCTTTCTTTAGATAAATCCTAACTTCCTTGTGAATAGAGTACTAGTAAACTGATTTGCAAGCAAATAGTACAGAAAATAGTACTAGTAAACAGATTTGCAAGCATAAGTGCACTGTTGACTAAAATGGGAGATGTTGTTGCGCCATTCCTTGGTGTGTGGAGTGTCGCAGGGCGCAATCCTCTCCCCAGTGCTTTTTAACATCTTTATGTGCCCCCTTGCCCAGATTGTCCAGAGATTTGGGCTGGGTTGTCACCAATATGCTGATGACACCCCTGCTCTATCTGCTGATGAATGGCCACACCAACTTGGCCCCGGACACACTGAACAGCTGCTTGGAGGCTGTGGCTGGATGGTTTCGTGGGAGCCGATTGAAAATAAATCCTTCGAAGACAGAGGTCCTCTGGCTGGGTCGGGATGGCATGGGGATGAGGGACCAACTCCCTTCTCTTGCTGGGACCCAATTAGTGCCAGCGCCTTCCATTAAGAGTTTGGGTGTAATCCTTGATGCCTCCCTTTCCATGGAGGCGCAGGTTACAGCAACAGCTAAGGCGACATTTTCCCATCTTTGCCGCATTAAGCAGTTGGTCCCTTACCTCTCCCGCCCCGATCTGGCCACAGAGATCCAGGTGATGGTCACCTCCAGGCTTGACTACTCTAATTAGCTCTACACGGGGCTGCCCTTGAAACTGTCCCAGAAACTCCAGCGGATGCAGAATGCTGCAGCGAGGCTCCTCATGGGGTCCCTGCCATGGGAGCATATTCACCCAGTGCTTTTCCAGCTGCACTGGCTCCTGGTGGAGTATAGGGTCAGGTTCAAGGTGCTGGTTTTGACCTTTAAAGCCCTTTGTGGCTTAGGGCCCTCGTATTTACGGGACCGCCTCTCCTGGTATGCCCCACAGAGGACCATAAGGTTCATGAATAACCATAGTTTAGAGGTCCTGGGCCCTAAGGAAGTCAGACTATTCTCCACCAGGGCCAAGGCCTTTTCAGTGATCACTCTGACCTGGTGGAATGTTCTGTCCCATAAGACTAGGGCCCTACAGGACTTAACCTCCTTCTGCTGGGCCTGTAAGACAGAGCTATTCCGCCTGGCCTTTAATTTGAACTCAGCTTGATCTTTTATTTCCCTTCTTCCCCCCTCCCCTTTTTATGAAGATTACCTGCTCTGGGACTACACAGCTAATTCTCCCCTGGCCTCCTCACTGGCCCAAGTAGGACTAATTTAGCCAGCTAGCCCTGGTAACCGACTAATGTTTATTGGATGGATTTCCCTTGATTTTTGAACTTTGAATTTTATTCACACTTTTATACTGTGTTTTATGCTGCTTTTATGTTGTATTATAATTAAGTGTTTTAAATTGGTTGTTAGCTGCCCTGAGCCCGGGTGTCTAAACCGGGAAGGGTGGGGTATAAGTAAAAATTTAAAATTTAATTAAAATTTTTAAAACTACTAATCCCTCCTCTTTGAGTTGAAACTCTGTGAAGTATGTAAAGGTGAACATTTCCACAATCTTGATTTCTTTACACATGTTCCTTGCTTGTGTCATTGATGTATGGACTTTTCTGATTGTACATGCATGAGGATCATCAGTTGGTTGACCAGTCCTTGCCTGTTTCAAGCACGGATAGTGAGCCATTGAGCCAGGCTGAAGAGAAGAGTATAATACCAAATGAGCGAAGTTGACTTTGGCCATCAGTGAGCAATGTATTGGGTTGCTTCATAGCATTATAGTCCAAGTTGAGTGGTGAAGCAAATCAAATTACTAATTCATCAGGTAGCCAATTTTCATAAGGATTCACTCCACCTAACATTTTGGGATAAAAGGGCCCAGTTAAAAAGTAGCTGTGATTGATTAGTAATCCCACAATAGACTGAATAAGCTATGGTTGGAATCGACATTAGCATTCAACTCCTTTAAAAAAAAAAGTTTAAATGGATGTACTGCGATGTCATTGTAGGATAATAAGAACACTTTATATTGAGATAGGAAAACAACAGAAAGCTTTCTAGGAGATGTTTTCTTCTAGGGGGCAACTTGTTTAGATTGTAAATAGATTTTTGTTCCTGTTCAAAAGCAGAGAACCTCATTATAATGTCTGAATATTGTTCCAAATACCTTAGGGGAGTTTCAAGTGGTTCATCTTCAACTTTTGCTTGTCACCTGCGGTCATACACTTCATTTGTTTTTTTGTGAAAATAAGGCATACTTAAGTCTCTGTGCTTTTGTGCACAGTGAAAGAACTAGGAAGCAGTGTTTTATTACAAAAACACAAGTAGGTTTCCTGTTTCATGTAATGGGTAGTTTCTGTTATTCAATTTGGCTTGCTTTAGATGTGCTACTTAATTGTGTGTGTCTGTATGCTTTGTACAATGCATTCTTGCTATATTCCCAGGTGAAATATTTCACTTTATTTGTTTTAAATGCATCCATTTGTTAATGTGTTAGGAATGCTGCAGCATAAAGGGAGAAACTAAACATAATACACAGGTCTGTGTACTATTGAGTCGAAGCTCCTTTTTAGACAGGAAATGCTTCTTGCAGAGAGGGAGTTACAATTGAAACACTCTGGGCAGAAAAAATTATGGGTGGGTGGATAATTTGGGTAAGGGGAGAAACAGGCAAGGAAAGATGTAGGGTGTGTGTGTGTGTGTGTGTGTGTGTGAGAGAGAGAGAGAGAGAGAGAGAGAGAGAGAGAGAGAGAGAAAGAGAAGAGAGAGAGAGAAGAGAGAGAGAGAGAGAGAGAGAGACTTTACTGCTGCAGTTGCATCTCTAATGCCAACTGCCCCTTGGGAAGTGACTTTCTCCCTCTTACATGGTAGTTCAACTAATGCTACACTCATTTGCATTCATCTAGTGGAGCCCCAAGTCTGCACCCCCACACACACACCCTAGAACAGTTCTGTTGCTTCTTTTGATGCTCTGCTGTTCTAGATTGATGGGATGCAGAATATTAAGGGTGCATCAGCATAGTACACACTCAGTTATCTTCCTTTGACTGTGTGTTGCTGGGGTTCTGATTTGGAAATCTTCAGATAAATCCTTTTTTTCTTGTCAAAATATATTTTGACTTTTTTGCATGCTGCCCAAATATCTGTCAAAATGACAATATTAATATGTCCTGCTTCTTTCAGACTGTCCCAATTGGTTTTTGTTTTGTTTTGTTTTAAAAATGACTTTTCTGCTTAAGCTTTATATTTAGAAATAAATCAAGTGCTGCAGAGAAGGAACTAGTGTTTGTTTTGATTTCATTTCATATCTCCCATGTTGAAAAAGATCATTAGAACCAGAGTGACAGGTGTCTTCACCCTAAACCAATGTCTTGCTTCAAAAAGAATCCTCTTCCACTAAAATTCTGTAAGGTTCGTATAATCCAACATTGCTCAAAGCTTTATTATGTTGTATTACTGGTAGCGGGCATGATGCTGATAGTGTTGCATCATATATTGGAATCTGTCATTCATTTGGGTCAGACCATTACAGCAATGAGTTCTCTTGAAGCTAATCTGCCAGCAGTGGGTGGGGCAATAAATGGTAGTACGTGGGACCAGAGAGGTACTTCACACTGCTGGGGAGTGCAGGCACAGATTGCATACTCCTGAACTTAGATTTTTAAAAAAGGAAAGTTACTAGGAGATTATGTATAAAGATGGAAGAATGTGTATATTGGCTGGGGAATGTACAAAATGCAGTGCAGTTGTGCAGAATCCCGTAAGCCTGTTGGGCATTACAGTTATTAGCTAAGCAATGTACAAAATTCAGTTGAACGATGCACATTCCCCAAAGCCCCTTGGAGATTATGCCTAGTGGCTGAATAATATATAAAACATAGTCAGTATATGCACATTCCTCAAGGCCCTTTGGGCATTGTGTATATTGGCTGCAAAATGTGCACAGTTCCATCTTCATGCAAGGACTATGTGCACATTCTCCATGAGAACTGGTGGACTTGCACAACGGGCAGTTGTTACACATTAACCACATTAACACATACAGTTTAGGGAATTTGCATAAGAGTCAGATGGGGTAACAGAGAGATTCATATTTCCCAAGGCCTGTTGGGGGTTATGCGTAACAGTTGGAGAATGTACAAAATTCAGCCAAGATGTGCATATTCTGCAAGGCCTTTTGGAGAGTATGTATATTGACTGGAAAATGTATATAATTCTCTCTTTTTTCATTGAAGGATTATAAGCACATTCTCCTGAGGCCTGGTGAATGTGCACAATGGCTGGTTTTTATGCATGTTAGCCGCTAAATTTACATATTTATTTACACAGAGTGTAGTTGTAAGTCTCTGTTCACCTTTAAATAATTCTTGAAGGACAACCTCAATCCCCTCAACCCCACAATATTTATGCGTCTGTGTCTGTGGGAGCGTACTCTTATAAAGTCTGTATGTGTTATACTTGTCTGCACACCAATCTGAAGATACAGCCTTCAAATATAAATTCATTCTTTCTGAAGAATTAATCTGCTTGAATGGTGTGGAGTTTTTTCCTGGGGAGCGTCAAGCCAACCTTTACAGAATATCTACAGAGCAGTATATTGCACATAGGCTAAGATACCTGATGAAACACTTTAGAAGTTTTTGATATCTCTCCCTGTTGAAGGGCTGATCTTTTGCCTGTTACCCTCAAAGGAACCATTGACACTCGTTATTAAAGATAAGGCATTTGAAATGATGCCCTCTCTACATTTTCATGCTTTTTAAAGATCAGTTCACAGAAAAGCTCATTGAGTCAACTGAAGTTCAATGTATTCTCCCCTCCCCCTTTTTAATCCTTATTTGCAGTTCCCTAATCCAAGGTTGAATGGATAACTTGTTTTCCTTTGAAAGAGATGGTCTTGGGCACTGGCTGGCATGATCACAGATTTCAAGTAAAGTATCACACTCCATAATGTTTATCTCAATTGAATCAGTTTCAGTCTCAGAACCACTTGATGATATTCAGACTTCTATATCTCCAGTCACTGCAATGCTTTGCTGCCTGGGATTCTTTTTTGTGGGTTATCTGCAAAAGGTACTTAAAATAATATAACTATCTCCCCACCACCAGTGCCCGCCCTGAGTTTATGAGTCTTTATGATATGCTTCAGGATAACATTTCATATTGCAGGATATTCAGGGCATGACATTTACCTTCACAAATCTTATATTTGGAGGTTAACAATTACTCTAGTTTATTTTTTTAAAAAAAATGTGTAGATTTCCATGTGCTTTGACGTTAGCAATGTGCTCTTTTTTCTGCTCAGTTATAAGGGGAATTGTTTGACCTACTCTTGCAGAGTGGCTTTTATGTTTCATCTTTCTGAGCAGAATAACCATGTTAAAGGTGACTTAATCCTTAGCATACTTACTTGGAAGTAAATTCAATTGAAATCAGCTCCTTTTTCTTCCAAGTAAATGTATCTGGGACTGGAATATAAGTAGAGATGCTCGAGTAATTTTATATTAGTGAATTCCAGTGTTACTGACATTATCTGCACCTGTAGGACTAATGTATAGACGATTAGTTAGTTATCCACCAGCTCTTGAACTTCACAGTTTTTGGCTCAAATAATGCATCAGAATATGTTTTAAAATGGATGTTGTTTAGACAAAAAATACATTTGAAATATGTGTTTCAATGGAAAAAATTCCTGCAGATGTTTTTAAATGCAGAAATGGAATGTGATGGCCATATTAGTGAACACATGTGAAAGAGAAGCAGACTAGAAATAGATTGATTGATTGATCCATCCCTTAATATAACATAGCTCTCCTAAACCCTATTATAAGGATAACGGTTCCACTGAAATTTATACGTAATACATTTCAGTTACATTATAGCCTTATAAACTTAGGATAAATCCCAGGATATATGATGGCAATTCTTCTTCATGTGATATGTACCTGAACATGAGTGCACTTGGCTGTCCATTGCAAATCATGCCCCTGATTAGCATTCCATTTTTCTCAACCATCTTCTTGCAGTTCCAGCCAGGTAGTACAAGCAAGATATTTCTGCAAGACATTTCTGCAGGCCCTTGTGAGTGCATAAAAGTGGTATATCACAGATTGTGTAGCCTGGTCTAACTACTTTGTTTTACCTAGTGCAGAGGGATATTGCACATCAAAATCTTAATTCCTTTAGAACTATAAAAGATAAAAGAAACAAGGTTGTCAGGCAGAATACTTGGATGTGGAAAAAAAATCTCACAAAAAGTAACAGGATGGAATGAGGAAGATCTGCTTACTGCTTCTTCAAAGTTCCAAGGCTCAGACAGATGTGAAAAGTCAGGGCTGAGCTGAGGCTTGTGGAGTAGAACCCCCAAGACAACCAAGGGCATGTCATCAACAGTGAACTTTTGCGTGTGTTCTGGAAAAGAGAGAACGAACAGAAGCACTCAAGACCCAGACCTAGCAGTTCACACTGGGGTTGACAGATTGACATGATCTGCTGTACAAAAAGCTACACACCAAAGGTCCAAGCATACCAGGAGGGAAGAGTTGCCTCCATCAACTTCTAGGAATAGTGTGTCTGTCTGTGTGTGTGTGTGTGTGTGTGTGTGTGTGTGTGTAATATATTCCACCAGGACTGCTGAAGCTGCTTCAGTTCAGAAGCCAATGTTATACTGCAGGCATGAGTAGAGTGCTCAAATAGACACATGCCTTCACACCATGGAGAACTCGTTCAAGCAAGTGTGTGCAAGGGCCCGTAACAAATACATTGTTACCTAAGGCACAGGAGAATTCCTGCATTGTTCAAATGGTCTTGCAGGTGCCCTTAACTGCCCCACAATGACACCAACTGTGCAAAGAACAACTAGATAGTCTGACAGGGGCTGGTTGTTGTATATCTGCTTACCTGGCTTCACCATGATGTCTAAAACCACTGCCTGCTTCACCGCTTGGCGAGGGATCATAAGTAGGTTGACCTATCATTTATGTGTAGTCATTCTTGAGGTACTGCTGAATGGTTTAGTTCACTTGAAATACAGGCTAATGCAACGTCAAACCAAAGCATATTTACAAAAACAAAACACAAAAAAATAACACCTTTTGATGAATTGCTGGGAAAGGAATAACAATGAAAATGTCATCAGAAGCTCTCCTTATGCTAATAACTGATAATTCATAAATGATTATACTGGAAAATTACACTGGAGAGCCTGTCATCAATGTGAAATAGTATAGATTTCAGTAAGAATTACGACTTGCTATTTACAAGTTTCTCCACGGCAATTTGTCATACTTGTCATTCAACTAGATAGCGACACAGGCTTTATTGGAATGTGGAAGAGGAACCTGCAAAATGATGTGTATTCAGTTTGACTTCTATTGGCTTATAAGAAAATCTAGATTCAGACTTTTTCCTCTCTCTTTTTTTTACCACAGAGATAACAAGTGCTGGAGCTTTTGCATGCATTGTGTTTGAATGTGTATGTGTGGCATGCATTTAAAATATTTATATTCTGCACTTTATTATTATTATCGAAAAGGCATCCCAGTTTCAATCGAAAAATTACTAAAACGCTAACTTAATAACAGAAATTAAAGATAAACACCAATAAGAGCAGGAAAAAAAAATAGCAGAGCATGTTGCACGGACAACAAATCATTCAGAGGCAAATCACATTAGTGTCAGCTTTATTTGATAGGGGAATTTTGATAAGTAGAAAAACTCACAGCATGGACCATCTAGGGATGGGGTGGGGAATCCTCTGACCCAGGGGTTCCCAACAAAATTTTCTCGAGGACCCCTCATCGAGCCACTATTGTGACAAGGACCCCCATTAATTCCTAATCCTAAAATTAAAAAGTGAGAACCAAATTAAGAGTCTTTTTATATTTTATATTTATACGTTTTTTACAGTTCTTCCTCTTCATCTGTAGTCCTTTGTCGTTTTAACGAACCACTTTTTAACCAACGGTCCATTTTTAACTACGCGAACTGTAGCTTCCGCGAAAAACAACGCTTTGTTTACAAACACTACTGTTTGCAAAGAGGCAGCATGCGCCAGGGAGGAGGGAGGGGAACGGAGAAGACAGGGTACCTGCGCAGTAGCGCACAAATGAAGCCAACGCGCGCAAAGCATCTTGGGGAGGTGAGCGTTAGTAGAATGCGCGCGCTGCCTCTTCGCAAAACAGTAGTGTTTGTAAAGCACCACCTAACGGCATACAGCAGAACTACTGCCTCTATCTAATTCTAGTTTTGTGCTAGACTCTGCTCATGCAGGAAGCGGCCAAAACAAAAAATCTGTTATCATACGAAATATATTTAATATATTTTTTTATTCTAATAGCATCTTGCGGACCCCTCTGGCATAGCTCGCGGACCCCTGGGGGTCCCCGGACCACCTGTTGGGAACCACTGCTCTGACCTATAGGCCTAATTAGACTTTCCCACAAGGCCATTTCACCCAAGTCACATCCACCTGCTCCATCCCTGGCATTGTGCATGATGTCAGGTGTGAGGCAGGTAAGGGGGGGGGGCTTGGTGAAAAGGGTATTTGTAGGAAGTACCTGTCAGCTGATTGGTGGTGCATGCAAAGTCCATTTCAAAAATGCAGGGCAACATGATGTTTTGAGAGGGGAGTCTCAAGAAGAGGGGAGTCTCTACAGAAGCCCCTCTCAGAGTTCTCTACCTTAGCCTGAATTTTCAATGGGGATTCTGAAGATCCAACTATCATCCAAAGAGTTGACAATCAGCATTCAAAGCACTGAATTATATTATTATATAATAATAATAATAATAATAATAATAATAATAATAATAATAATAATAATTTATTATTGGCCAAGTACATTTTCCAACATACTTGGAATTTGTTTTGGCTACATTGCAATGTAAACATACACACACTGTTCTACTCACAATACAAATAAGCAAAGAAACCCACCCATAATTGGCCTCCCCTTCAGCTACACATCTACAAATTTAACAATTTAATGGCACAAGGGAAAAAAGTATTCCTGTGCCTGGCCGATTTTGTATATGAAGACCTGTAGCGACGTCCAGATGGGAGTAAATCTAGCAGATGATGACAGGGATGTAAAGGATCTGCTGCAATTCTCTCTGTTCTCTTCTTAACTCTGGTAGCATAGATTGACTCTGTTGTAGGCAAGCTAGCACCAGTTACCCTTTCTGCAATTCTTACAGCTCGTTGGAGCCTTTTCTTGTCTGTCTTGGAGGCTGTACCATACCAAGCAGTAATAGAATTACAGAGAACAGTTTCAATGATGCTTCTGTAAAATTGGATCAACACTTCCTGGGGCAATTTAAATTACCTTAGTTGATGCAGAAAATACAACCTCTAGTGGACCTTTTTAATAATACTATTGATGTTGCTTGACCAATTTAACTTTTGAGAAATTACAGAGCCCAGGAACTTAAAGGACTCTACTACTACAACCATGTTACCAAGGATGGAAATTGGCGGCAGGAGAGAAGAGTGCCTTCTGAAATCAATTACCATTTCAACTGTCTTTTGGGCATTTAGTACCAAATTATTTCTGGTGCACCACGAAACAAGATGGTCTACTTCCTGCCTATATGCAAATTCATCCTCCTCCTGGATAAGCCCAATAACTGTTGTGTCATCAGCAAATGTCAAGATCTTAACTGATGGATCAGTTGAGGTACAGAAAACTGGGCTTTTGAACACCCCTATGATGTTAGGTGATTGACAGGTGAGCAGCTCCAACCTCCTGTCAAACTGGGCCTGGGTGGGGTGAGGAATAGAACAATTCAGCCAACCAGGCTAGAAAGGTTCTGTATCCTTGATCTATGGAGACACCAGAGGATCAATTTGCTACAAAGCACGCAAACTGCCCCTCTGTCTCAAAGGTCAAGTCTTTCACAAGAACTTTTGTTGCTGTTATTTTCTGAGCAGTGACACAGATGGATTGTTTTCTGCTGCCAGTGGAAGAAGTTTTAAATATTAACTGGGAGTTCTTAGCCTGCTATGCAACTTTTACATTCTGACTGCACAGCTGTAGTCAGAAATGCCACCCAGTAAAGGTTTTTTTTTCCGCAGGGGGAAAAAAAGCTTCCCTTTCTTTTTGTTTTAGCAATGATAAAAGGGGGGAAAGGATCTGTGAAAATAACTGCTGATAATTATGCCAATTACAACTGGGTTTTTACTCCTGTGCCAATTGCTAAAGTGCCCATTAAAATTGACAAAACAAAGCAAAACTTTCGGGGGGGGGAGGCAGATGTTTATATTTATTCAGCTGTAACTTGTTTTCTAATGTTGATTAATGACATGCATTGTTTGTCAAATGTGCTTAGGCCTAGTAACAAATATCAAGATTAATGAGTTATGAATTATTACCTCTGATTGCCTTTGCATTTATGTCAGTTAGGATCACATCAAGTCTATATCCCTCCCACATGACAGTGGAAAGAGCCTCTGCATACAATGATGCTGAATTTTGTTACTTCTCATTTGGCAAGTTTTAGATTATTTCGGAAATCATGCTATTTAAAATAATCCAGGATTATTTTAAACTAGTGGGAGAAAATTGGGTAGTAGCTGGGTTTCTTTTTTTCCCCTCCAGTGATTTTTCTCTCTTAAAAAGAAAATTAAAAACTTGTAGACAGACAGCAGTAGGAGCTGCAAGACCAGAACACAGTAATTTTATTTGGGAAAACATTTTTTTAATCTTAACATCAATGCTACAGTTCCTATACAGAGATAATAATTAACCACAGTGAGCTTTTAACTCACAATATTTTAAAATGTCTCTTAATGCCTAAACAAATTAGTTAACTCATTAGTTAACTCAGCTATATGAGTTAAACAGCATGAGTTAAATAAGTAATTAAAGATGGTGTTACATTCAATACTGGATTTCTTTCAGTCAACTTAACATCAGAATTGTTCACCATCTCAGATTCTTTGAATGCCAACCCTATCCGAAGTCCATAGAAAATGTTTTATATGATGAAAACCTAGATTTCTCTGTCCAAAACACTAGTAGATGTTCTTCATGGGGGGAGAAGTGAGAGAGACTGAAGTTTTCAAAACGAGGCATAAAATTCAAATGGAAGCAACTGGAACCTCTGAAAAGTTGGTTCTTTGAAGAGTAAACATGGATTTCAGTTTTTTAAGTTTGCAGACATGAAGGAAGCCTTCTGTACCTCCCTTCAAGGTAGATTCTTCCCCTGCAGCTTGGCAAAGGGACTGGTATTTTACCCAGTGGAGGCGATGTTTGTAGTTCATCAGAGTTAATACTTGGTGGGAATTAATTACAGAAGGCTTTCAGAAGGAACAAAGACAGATGACACTGCTGTTTCAGACTACTGAGACAAAAAGTAAGCTTTTTATTGAATAAAAAAGAGCAAGTGTGTTTTTATTTGTCTGGAAAAAAGGCGATACTTGAAAGCCTAATCAAACACTTTCATAAACTAAGGATTGCATGACAACAATAAAGAAAGGGATACAGGAGCAATAGAAATTGTGTGTGTAGAGAGAGGGATTTGTGCGAACAATAAGAATTTGATGCTAGAAAATATATTGGTCCTCTTGAGGCCCCAAATATAAGATGCTTGGTGATCAGGGCCAACACAAGACATACTGTGCCCTCAAATGGTTGCTCTGAGAGAGATAGCATAGCATCTTCTGTGACAATGTATGATATTGGGTTGGAGCATCACTAATTTTATTCCTACTTATTCCATCAAGATAAAATGTGGCCATTATGGTATGAATCCAGTCCAGGTGACCACTTGCAATATTTTTGCATTTGGGATACCTTGCTGCAGCTGCTGCTACCTATTTCACATAATCAAGAAATGATTTAAGGGCTTGCTCACAGGTTTTCGCACTTCAGATCAGGGGAGGAAGTGTGTGTGGACTCGTCCACACTTTTGCTTCCCCCATGCTTAGAAAGCATGGGTCCAAGCGGTTTTCTCCTTGCCCCACTCCTTTTCCAGGGAAAATCCACTCTTCAGCTCTAAGTTGGAACAAACTGCTGTCCACAGAAAACCTGACTGTCGTTTGCTCCAGTTGAGCACTAAAGAGCAATTTTCCCCAGGCGAATACAGTGTGACAAGAGGAAGTGTGGATAAGCCCTAAGTGGTAATTTTTAGGGTAGTATTATAGATTATATATATATATATATATAGTCCACATAGTTGGCGCTCTCCTCCACAGTGCACACTGATGACAAAACCCCTTGAAGTGGAGTCACACACCACATGGCTGAGCAGAGAAACTTTAGGCAACTACGCTAGTAAAATACCCTATTGAAGTCACCTGGATCTTTTTAGTGTCTTCTTATTCAGGGCATGAGATATTGTCCAATAAAACATCTGAGATATTTATGTCATCTCAGTTTGTGTTGAGGTCTCATAGAATTGCTAATTCCAAATGATCATGCAACTTTTCAAGGCATATTTATACTCCTTTAGAAGCATGTAGAAGCTTCTCATTGGAAATCTTGGAAATCTTAGGGAATCTCATTGGAGATCTTAGGAAACTGTTGCGTAAATCACATCATATGGCATCCAGCCCAAGCAAGTAATGGATTCTGGTCTGCCTGGGGCTTGATTAATCTTGTACTGTTGCTTCCTGCTGTGGATTGTACAAAAAAGAGAGTTTTCAAGTATTCCATAAGCCACAATACATAGACACCAAGCTGTGTTTTCCTTGGTAGCTCACCAGCTGTAGGGGGCTATCCTATGATCTCTTGTCAACCAAACCTCTTCCTTAGACCATTGTTATGCTGGTCTATGACTGTAATAAAGATTTGATTGATTACATTGTAAAATTACATTGCATATTAACATCAACCTAGCATGTTAATACAGAAATTGGGACTTAAGGGTGGGAGAGAGGAACCTAGGCTGTTACAAACCAGCACAAGTTGTGAAGTTAAGGGGAAGAACCCTAAGGAAAGCACTTCACATAATCTTTTTTTCTCTCCAAATTGTCAGCAAGCTCCCAGGCATCCTTCCACTTGGTTCATTTGGCTGAGAAGGTGAAGGCTGGCACCAGGCTAAGGTTTACATTTCCCCAAATGTCAACCTTATATAATGTGTCATATTATTGGCCATGTTTCAGAGTTGTACTTTGAGAATTAGATTTCCTCAGCTCCATGTACTTCAAAGGACAATTTTATTGTGATGATTATCATTTTAAGAGTGTTGTTAGAATAAATATTTGGGAAAGATACTTGCCCTTCTAGTGTATGTTTTGTTGGAAGCAAATGGTAATGGAAAATGTCATTAATGAATTCACATAATCTTGCACCATGTGCCAGGGATTGTACAGAAAACCCAATTCTCTCTTTTTTGAACCACTCAGTGGAATTGCAATGGGACGAAACATGCACTGTAAATATATATAAGAATATATGCAATAATCTTGCAAAGCAGGCATGGAATGGAAGCAACAGACAACAGGCTTAAATTCCTTGCTCGAGATGCTATAAGACTGTCTTTGAGGTTCCTTGCAATATTGAAAGCTTTGTACATCCTGATAAAAGGACTACTCCTTTTTAATGGAGCTCACAATCTGATTTCTATATTAAAAGGAAGTTGGCAATTAGTCTGTGGCTGGATATAAAGAATAATAAGAGAATAAAAAGGTAACAAAAAAAATTAGGCAGGTTTGAAAGAAATCAAAAGCGCTGAAAGAAAACCCCAGACTTGAAACATTTCTGTGTAACTGCTGAAAGCATGAAAGAGCTTTCAGCTTGTCAGATGCATGTTTGATGGAGCTGGGATTTCAAACATCTACTGCATTTTTATATTCGAGAACAATGCTCCTTTTTATTATTCTGCTAAGGAAAAAGCACTTGTTTCATTTATTTTGCCTGTTAGTAGTGCAATTCTTTGAACAGCCAACCTATTTCTACCAGCTACATCTTGTCTCTGTACTGCTGTTTTTGTGTGTGCGCACGTGTGCAAAAGATTGTTATATTTGTACATTAATTTAGCACTATGGCTTGATACTTTGGTGATATAATGGAGATGTTCATAGGATGGGATTGCAGTATCGCTCTCAATTATGAAGTCCACTCCCCTCCCCCTTTTAAAAAGAAATACATCAAGATTTGTTCTCTCTCTTTGGTATAGTTCAGCCAGTGGCCTTCATATAATAATGGTCACACTTTGCACTGAATGTGGCTCAGATAGTTAATGTGATCCCTTTGAATAGCCAGACCGGCATGGTGGATTTCTACCAGCTGTGTCGTGCCTCTGAACTGCAAAAAAATGAAGAAGAAGAAAATGCTTCTTATTAGAAAAATGTGATTATATTTGTACATTAATTTAGCACATTAGATTTATATTTGGTGATATAACGGAGGTGATTGTAAGATGGGATGGCAGTATCACTCTCAGTTACAAATCCCACCCACATTTCTCCCTCCTCTAATAAGAAATAAATCAAGATTTGTCCTCTCTTTAGTACAGTTCAGCCAGTGGCATTCATGTAATAGTGGTCACACATCGCACTGAATCGTCCTGCAGGTGCTAGAATTATCAGCTCACCTTGCTCTACTTCTTTAAGCCTGCATGTGAGCATTGATTAAACGAACGATAAGGTCCGTGATAGATCAATTTTTTTCCCACATTTTTAATTTAGGAGGTAAAAGATTCTATCACTGCCGAGACTGAAAATTATGGCTGAGATAATAGAGGTCTGACTCTAGTTGAAGTTAAAAAGGAAAAAGTTGCCCCTCAAATGTCAAGGCACCTCGTGGTCCAAGATGATTAAAACTAAACTGTTTGCAATATGAATCCCAAGGTGCTGCTATATCTCAGCTGCCATGACATTTCGCCTGTGACTTTTCATGGCTTGTTAATAATGTATAGCCACCCCAATATAAATTTCCAGTGACAGAACTGGCCTGTTAGAGTGGAGTAGTTAACAAGATTTATTCTGCACAGAAAATGCAGATTTGAATGGGGAGGAAATCAGGACGAATGTCAAAAGAACTTTTCACTGGGCTATCTTATTTCATGGGAACTCGGAAGCGACGTCTTTCATTTTGATTTGTTATTCTCTTCGGGGCCCTAATTATTAGAGGGAGAAAAAATATTCTTCCAACCATTTTCTTACTCTTGAGGATTAAGATGCATTCAGACAAATAGGAATCCCAAGCAAACGTAGTAATATGTCCCTGCCCATTTATCTAGACAGAATGTGCCTAGCAAACAGGTAAACGTTTTGGTGCAAGCGTGGTCTCAGTAACTTCAGTTGCTGTTAATTGCTCCTGAATAACCTCAGCAAACTCCTGTGTTTGAGGAAGACTGTTTTTGAGATGGTAGCATTCAACCTGGCAGTTATACAAATTATTCATAAGCTGTGAAATGTCACCAGAGAGATGAAAGGAGATGAGAAAAGGGTACAGGTGAGAAACAGAGACAAAGAACAATGGGCTACAGCAGGATATGGATTAGAATTGGATTGGGGGGAGGTAGTTTGACATTTGGAGAGTCGCAGGCCCAATATAAAACTGAAGGGAGTTGTTCAACCAGAAGACAGATAAGCTTTGTCGATAACCTCTGGATATATGAACATATGAAGCTGCCCTACAGCTGGGGAAGAGACTCTGTGCTTTCATTCTCAGCCTGATTTGGGGAGCAAATAATAGCTATGGCCATAAGAGCTATAGCTTTCAGTTTGGTATTTTATCAGTAGAGATGCAATTTATGTCAAAAGCACATTATTGACTAAAAAAAGACTTTGGGAATAAACTTAAAATCTGTCACTGTGTTCCCTGTTAAATCTGCTGTTTTGTGGGTTTTCTTCCGACCTTCTTAAACTGGTGTTCTACTCTGGCAGGAGTGTTCTTGCTATAGTACATGCTAAGGTCAATTAAATGCACACTTGCATTTCCTTTCATTATTTTATGATCATCCCAAAACTCACTGGCAATGCAACTGTTAGAGCAGCAATTTCATCTGACAGTGTTCCAAAGCAAATATACTCGGAAGCTGTATTCCTACCTACCTCTTATATTGGACACCAGGCACTGCCCTTTAAAATCTCCAACTGAAGTGGGAGATAAAGCTGCAGTGAGTGCTGAAAAAGAAAGATAAGAGGGATTCTGTTGGCATCTCACTGCAAATAGATGGATGGTTTTTCCAAGTTTCATATAAATATTAAACACTGTGAGTGGGACAGTGGAATCTGGTGAGCCCCACACAGCACATCTCCTGGGAAGAATCAGAAGGTATGGCATTTCTGGCAGGGGCAGCCCATCCCGTTTCGCCACCTGAGGTGAAATAGGATGGTGCTGCCCCGCTGTTGCCAAAGCCCTGTCCCCCAAACCACCTTTACCTGGATCATGCCGCAGCAGCCACAAAACAACAACGGTGGACTATAACAAGATATCATGAGATCTCAGCAGGCAGGGATCCTGTGAGGGTGCCTCCTCTTGGGGTTCTGCCGCCTGAGGTAGCTGCCTCAACCTGCCTCATGCGTGGGCCATCTGGCCATGATCTCTGCCTACAGAGCATACCCCATATCATCTCACAGAAGTGGAACCATCACAAAGTGATGCCCTGAATCCATCAAGACATCCCAGAAGAACTTGATGCCTGAAAATATGGAAAATCAACAAAATCAACAGTCCAGCAAAAAAAACCCCCATCAACCCCTAGGTTACAATAATGTGTGTAGGCCGTCATACTGTTTTCTGCCACAATGTTGTGTTGTAAAGTGAACTGAAATGGATCTTAAAAGCCAGTGTCATGTGGTTTTCCTCAGTGCAACTTGGCAGCCCATAAGAGTGGTTTCTGGGCCAAAGTTGAACAATGTGAATGTACAAATAACATAATAGGTGGTGGTTGTCTAACAAAAATTAGTCTAAACTAAGATTGAATATGTAAAAAATATATAAACAAAACATTTATTCAAGGGGGGGGAACCCAACTGTACTATACTGCACTATGTTTATATTGTACTATGGAATTTATTAAATCTTTAGGTGCCCGGATGGATTCTCTGGTCAGTTTTGTGAAGCAGACATTAATGAGTGCATCTCATCTCCTTGCCAGCATGGTGCCGGTTGTGAAGACCTTATTAATGGATACTTCTGCAGATGTCAGGAAGGTAACCACTGAAATGATATTTTCATGTCATAAAGGATTTAATTCCTGAAGGACTTTTGAATGCAAAGAACATTCTTTTTTTACATGCCAAGATAAAGCAGCGCATACTGGAAATTAAACTCTGGAGCTAATGCTTTTCTGTAAACAGAAAGTAATGCATGCAGAAACTCCTATTGTCTTGCTTCCAGAGTGATTCCGAGGTGCAAATTGATGTAACCTCTTGATCAAAATAGACACTTTTCAAGGGAAGCCACTGAATGCACTTAAAATATTGTCTGAAGTCCAAAGGTAGAATGGGGTGTTTTAATTTGCATTTTAAAGTGGTTAATTGTGCCATGGTTTGGACAGAATGATTAAACATTACTGTGAAAGAAAATGGTGAAACTAATTGTTTACACTTTGAATTAAGACAGTTCTTGGAATTGGGTTAGTGACTAGACACATCTAATGGGATCATTTCAGACAGTCTTCTGGCCCTCAAACATATCATCAGGTGCAGGGGGGGGGGGAGTAGTGGCTTTCTGAGAATAAATGCAACTAAATAAACATGTGCTTTGAGATTAATACCCTTGTTTAGAGCATCCCTGGCGTCATGTGCTTCCTCTTTCCCTTCACTTCCTTGCGTCTTCAGCTTGGCTGGAATGCAAATAACCACACAATTAGTTCTGCCAATTCAAAGGACTTCTGAACCGCTGTAAGGCAAGCAACTTACAAAACTGAGGGGGTGGGGGTCTTTCAATAGCATATTGTGCTATAGCACAAGGGACCTGCTGATCAAAAGTCATGTCTAAGGCAGCTCCTTGGATTGTGACCTTCCATGGCCATATGCCTATTGACAGCAATTGACCCTGATTTATGCAGCACACTTGGGATGTGAGGAATCTGTAACCAGGTATGTCAGGGGTGCCAACTTGAATAAAATATTGTGGGGGGGCAGGTAAACCCCACCTCACATAATCGATCACCTGATGCAGTGCACACACACCATTTGAATGGCAATGCCCCTAGGAGTTGACTTCTTTGAGATATGCCGACATTTTCATATTCATCTTAAAGCAGGCACTGGGGGTTTGTAGCAGCTTTAGAGATTGAGATTGGAAATATAGCATTGAGGGGAAGGCACCCAGTTTCTTCAGAGCCACTGCTCTGATCAAAATGGGAGCTTCCAGTGGCTGCTTTAGAAATGACAATGTTGATAGTTTGCCTCACTGTTGTCAGATGCTTAATGGGCACCATTGAGCCAGCATTAAGCACTTGGAAAGATTGAGAGATTTAGACACATATGATTAACACTCTTCCACTGTAATTAGTTTGATAGGGGGTGTATTATATAAATATATCTCACATATTGCATGTATGATATATTTGAGAAGCATGCCATAGTATTAATATTTTTTTATCTTGGCTTTCTGTTCTTAGGGAAACATGCATTTTTTATTGTTTTTTAGGACTGCATACAGTCCTAAAAATACAGCAAACAAGAGTTTTTTGTAGGACGTTACTGGTGCTGTTAGGTTCTGCATGAACAGGAAACCTCCCCACATGTAAGAAGCATAACATGCTGGCCCTAGCCCCCTCCCCCAACCTGCCTCCCTGCCCCCCCTTGCCTCCCCAGTCCTTGACCTTCCTGTGTTGAGGTCTGAGGTTTTTGCTTTGTTTGCTCCCATTCACTTGAGTACCAGCAGAATCCTCTGCATTGACCAGGCATCCATGTAATTTTGGGTTCTCAGTCAGATGGGGCAGAAGGCAAATGTGAGTACAAACTCCCTTCACTTCTCCCTGCTCAACAAAGGACCAAGCAGGCATGATGATGCACACTAGGAAATTGAAAAATAGAGACACTTGGTTCGTGTTTTATTTTTTACTATTATGTTTGAATGGGGGGGGGAAGAGACATATCAAGAGATTTGGATGTGTACACACACAGATAGAGACTTTTAACATGTTTTTTACAATAGCAAAGTTCAATGAGATACACTTTTTCCCTTCTAACAGGCTGGGAAGGCTTCCGTTGTGAAGAGGATATCAATGAATGTGCATCAAATCCCTGCATGCATGGGATTTGCATCCAGAATGAACCAGGCTTGGGCTACACCTGTTACTGCAAACCTGGATTTGTGGTATGCTATTGAAAATCTTGCTAGATGTGTTATGATTGCACATACCCACAGTCCTCTCTGCAGGTGGAAAACTATGTATCAAGGAAGGGGGATTTTGCCTGCTCTCCTTCTTGTGTTGCTCTGATTGAGTCCTCATCTGTTGTCTGAAATGGTGCAGTCAAATAGGTGTCCACCTCTTTATCTATTATTTCTGGGAAGATGCTGAATGTTTCCCTGGCAGGGATATATCTGGATTCTTCCATGCAGTTTGTCAAAGTTAAATTTGGAGTTTTAGGCTTATAGAAGCCCCAATTGAAAATCACCTTTGTGCTATAAACTGGCTCTAACAGCACCAGTCAAGTGTTTAGTGCTGCTTTGGTTTGCTGAGTCACTCTTGAGCTGTGACACACACACACCCCAATACCACAACTCTATGGCTGTGTTGTAAAAAAAAAAAGCAACTGTAGAAGAGGAAAAAGCACCCTGCATCCATAACCCAATCAAGTTGCAGGATATTCTGTTTCCTAAGGGTGCTCTGTGTATATCCATCCTTCCCACTTCATTAACCTTTTTTACACTTGAGCCAGGAATTGTGTCCATGTATACCAACCTGTTTCTTTGCCGTAGTGATTTTATCCTGCCTGTTCTACTCGCACCAGATCTTACCCTCTTACCTCGCACAGATTGCTCTTGCTGAATTTGGATTTCTGGCTAATAATGCACAACAAATTTCCTGTTCAGTAGATATGCATTATTTATTTGTCAGCTTTACAATAAATCTCCCAAGATATGCAAGCAGTTATTCAGATGAATCCCATTCTTTTCCTATTGGGGGGAGAGACCCGAATAGGGAAGAAACTGCTGTTAGAAGAAAAAAACAACAACGGTTAAGATCAAAGTGATTTACGTATGTGGTTTATTTAGTATCACTCCCCAATAGTTTAATTATATAATACATCAATTTGAAATCTCAAAGAGCTGAACAACTGCATTATTTCATCTCTGTCAACGCACAACTTGGACTTTTTAAATAGAAAAAGATGTTTTCGATAAATAAAAACAGAAGAAAGGGCCGGCTGGAATTATTTTGCCTGATAGTTCTCATTTGAAGCTTCAGACTGGGGCTTTCAGGGGACATTAGCCACATATTTTTGCGCAGAGATAAGCAAGGATAAGGGGGACTTTTACAGAGCAGGATATTCATGTTGGCACAAGGTTTTCTGGCCCAAACACCATATCATCGGACATGTGTGCTATATGGGTGGAATCCAATTGTTCCATTCCATGAGTAGAAGGACTTTTGACCCAGCAAATCCCTCCACTAGTGGATGGAGGGGAAAATATACTTATCTGTTCCTGCTCCCCAGTGCATTCCATTTCTGCCCCTTCCAGATAATCTGATCTGAATGGTTGAGGAACCCTCTGGAAGGTGGCACAAACCTGTGCGGAGAAGGAGAAATCTGAATATCCCCTCCCTGCCTCTTCCATTATTGGATGCCTTGCTAGTTCAAAGACTCTTCCACAAATGGAAGGAGTCTTTCTATTTGCATAAAGGCACAACTGAGCAGAAGCACACAAACACCCATACTTTGAACACAGAGAGAAGAAAGGGTCAAACAGTGCTAGTGCTAACTGTATGTCAAGACCAAAATGCAAGGCAGGAATTGCAAAAAATATCTGTGTGTATGATGTTGATTTGGAGATTTTCAGAAAATTCCATCCTTAGCCACAGTAGTATTTGCAACTCTTGCAATGGTGCTGTGACTAGTAGGCAGATTTTGCAATGAGTGCATACTCAATGAAAAGATAGGTATGCCATAGCAAAGGTCATCCTGTGGCTCCTTAGACAGGCAACACATTTCTTGATTCCCCAAGAGTTAACTTCAATTTCAGTGTATTGCAACCTGCTTTGTAAGGATGTGGCATCCTCATGCTGCACAAATCAAGTTAAAGTGTGGAATAAACTGTGTACTTTTCAGACAGTACAACATAAAGTAATTATAGCATCAGAACATATTTTTTGTTTACACCCTTGTATATCACTTTGGTTCAATCTCCGAGAAGCATATTGTTAACTTTAAAAGGCAGACAACTTGGGAACAAAACTGTTTTAGGATATAGAATGTGATAGGGACTGTGAGATGGAATCTTTATTTTAATATTGGTAGTTCACTCTTTGAACTGATTGGAAGTCAAAATGCCATAATTAAATTGCAATTGAAAAGCCTGGGTCTCTGTCATGAAATCAATAAAGGGAAAAATCTCAGTGGGGTTAAATTAATTTTGGGAAGTGCAGTCTGCCCAGCTGAAATAAGACAGTATCTCTTTCTTTTCTTTTTGGGTGACGGGGAGGCAGAATCAAAAGAAAGCAATAATTTGAACCATTTAATGTGACAAGGAAATGGAAATGGCCTTCATAATGACTTTTTAAAAACTTCTCCTCTAGGGCCGAAGCTGTGAGCTTAATTACGACGATTGCTTAATACGTACCTGCCCTGCTGGGTTTCTCTGTGTGGATGGAATAAACAATATCACCTGTTTACCTGCAGTCCCCCAAAGGGGACAAACCATCATCGAAATGGAAGGAGTGCCCCCTAGTGAGCCATTACAGAGAGGCCTCGCATCAGCCCATCCAAGCCTCTCGCCTTCTGACCTTTATATTTTTCAAACTTCCACAGGTAAGAAAGTACAAGTATTATGAATAAAAGACTGAGAGGTTCTAAATGAAATCCTGCCCTTTCAGTGTGTGCAGTTTTAAATTATTTTTATAAGGATTAATGTCTTCTGTATTCTGTGTTCTCATCTGTATCCTTTCAGGGTCCCCCTCCTCAAACTCTGAATTCTGCTCTCTTTAACTAAGCACCTGTCTTGTCTCTGTCAATTTGAATGCCATTTTTTGTTTGTTAGAACTCCTGGTGAACTGAATGCAAAAGCACAGGGACAATATCCCCCTCTCCACTCCAGCTGTTGGCCTACACTGTATAGAGAATTGCATTTTTTCCATAACTTGTTTGGCTTTTCATTTGAGCTTGGCTAATATGTGTGACTTCATATGCTCCCTAATACGTCTCTGCCCCCTCTGTTAGTGCAGTCCTCTTCAGACTGGAAGGCAGATGACGGCACTTTGAGAAACTAGCCTTTCCTTTCCCTGGCACGTATCTTTCTTGTGTGCATCTTTCCCCAACCTCTTGATGTTTTCATACATAAGAATGCCTGTAACAAGCTCCTCCGGGTTTTGCACATTTCCACTTTTCTTCTCACTCCTTTGTGCTTCAAATTCAGAAAGGAAAAGAATCCGCTAGCATGGAAACCATTAAAAATGGAATAGTGTCTTAAATGCAGTGGCCTATTTTGAGTGTCATGTGTCTGAGCCCATTCATTCAACTACAGCTCTTCTAAACACTGTGCTATTGAATAGCGAACTTCAAAATGCATGCTTTGTTCCCTCTTTCGGCCTGATCTTTTGCTGTTTTTCTTTCCTTTTTTAAAAATCTAAGTAATATTTCTTCTTGATGTAGATAAGCAAATTAAATGTGACCCAATTTGTAAATATAATTATCTTTGTAACTTTTCCAGCTTATTGTGGCTGCCCCTCAAGTTCTCAATGGTACAGATCTGTAATTTATCCTTTTTATATTGATTCTCAGGGAAAAAATTGATTTAGCAAATTTAATACATCTCTTCCAAGCAATGCTATTTGTTCTGGCTACAGCCCTCACCATGTGAATAATGTGAGGCTTTTGCATTTAGTCAGCTCTTGAGGTCACTAAAAAATTTCTTACACTTTTATTAAGAATATGATTTACGGAGTTGTATTTGTCTGCTCTGGGATGCCTGGGTGAGAATTAATGGTTTTCAGGTAGCAATGTAATTTGCTGCCGATCCAGCCTAGGGCCAAAGTTGTTCATTTTTTATTTTCTTCTAACTGCGCCCCTTACTTTTTATCCTCTAAAGGTCTGCAAAAGACAGACTTTCTCAACCATGGGATTCTCGCAACCTCTAGCATGGCTAAATTAATGTCCAGCATACCACTTGAAGGCACGGGACTAGGATCATTAGCCACCAATAGTGAGTCTTCAGCAGCATTCTTGCTCACTTCCTCAGCAGACATTCCCACCTCACAGTTGTTGGGATTTGCAGGTCCGTTTGCAACAAGAATAACGTCCGACGTAACAACTGAGCCATGGGCAATGATTGATAGTTCAGGAGATTTAACACTAGTCTCTCTCTCACAAGATGAGTATGATATAACCTCATTTATCACAGACTCCTTAATGACGGTTCCAGTTCCCTCTGTGCAAAGTTTGTCAGTAGGGAACCATCAGGCTCTTGCTTTATCTGCTACAGACGTGAGTTCAGTAATTAGTAGCATACCAGAGACCTTGATTGAATTAAATAGTCACTCATTACTCTCCCCCAGATTCCAGCCTGCCACTCTGGCAATTGCATTTTCAGTTCTCTCCATGTTGTCTCCAGAGGATACTAGAGAGCAATCGGCTGCTTCCCTAATATCGACAGGCAAAGACTGGATTTTACCAAAGCCCTCTGTGATACCTGTTTTCCCTCTTGAAGCAGCCATTTCAGAAAAGGTAGGCGGCTTTAGCTCATCAGTTATGCAGCAATCCAAAAGGCAAACATCCTTTGACCTCAACTGGCAAACTACAGGTTCTTTAAGCAAATTAAACCAAACGTGTGCAACGGGTTCTTCAGCTGACATGAAACTCTCCAATGAATTCTCAGATCAGGTTCTGCATAGCAAAGAGCCTCTCTTTCATGAGGTGTTCTGGATGAATTTGGTGTTATTAACCAGCTGCTCCACATTAATGAGATCTACTGCCGGTACTTCTGGGCATTCATTTGTTTCAGCTCGGGGAACGGCATCATTGGCAAAATTCACAGAAGTATCTTCCTTGCATCCTACCGAACAAAGCAGATATAAATTCACTACAGAGGGGTATTTCCTAACTAGGCCCTTGGAGGAACCAAGCACTGAATTCTCATGTGTTTATTTGGACTGCGTAGCAACTGTTCTTTTACAAACTGTCCATTTAGAGCCATCGTTTCCGACCATCTCAGCTTCTCAAAGATCAAACATGTATTTGAGTAGGAAATTAACTGACGTGGAACAGCTGGACTACACATCACATGATCCAGTTATGGAGATGTCTCAGTCATTGACTCAGGGTACATTGTTAGCTTTTCATCTGAGCAATGCTCTTCACGAAGAAAATGGCACCCATGTTGCATCTCATTCCAATAAGTCCACATCACATGAACCAGGAAGTTCAGAGGGGATTTTTGATTTGCACCTTGAGCATGCAGGCACTTCAAAAAGAGGCTCAGTGGTTGTTTTTCTTCATGGGCATTTATCAGCCTTTTCTGATATGGCATCCTCTTCAGTACTAGCTGACCAGCCACTCCCTACACAAACATACTTTGCGAAAATCTCAGCGACACAGTACCTTTCATTTTCTGATGAAAATCAGGCTTCAACTGTAATAGATGGTACTTCACAGCAGTATTTGAAGTGGACTGATAGTACAGATGAAGAACGTATGGCAAGTTCAGACATCCCCTTATCACAGTCACACAGCATGTCAGTAGTAGCTTCAACTGTCACCCCTTACCAGCTGACAATGTCTGGTGAGTTGCTGCTTTTTTTTCCCTTTTCCCTTTTACTTCTACTTGGTAGATATATTGTGGCCTGAAGGTTTATGGCTATCTCTTTGAGATGACGGTTCATATGAAAGTGTGCATAACATATACAGACCTGAAAGATCCGGTCATGTTTAAAATATTGGGTATTTTATATGTCATGAACAGTCGTTATTTTAGAGCTGCCATTTAAACCTCATTGTCATTCGGAGTAAACGTGGTACAAAACCAGTGTTTGGACTGTACTAATTTATACTTCAGTTGAGGGTTCATATGCTCCTACATAATTAGAAAACTAGACCTCAGACTTATGAATCAGTGGCAAAATATGCTAGAGCTGGATGGGAGTGGATTAACCTGGGTTGAGCACAAACTACTCTTAATGTAAACAATTTTTAAAATGGTAGAAAATGGCTCCTTTTGCAGTGATACTCCCCGTCCCCAGTATGTTTTGCAAATATATATACTTCTTTGATGTAAAGTAACAACACTTGCAATAAATTATATCTGAACCAGCCACATCGTGGGGATAGGAAGACAACCTAGTCTCCCCTCAGTGATTCCTACCTTATAGTAAATACTTGTTTGTAAAATACAGTAGATTGCTTTCTTTCGGGCTTTGGATTTCCTCCTGTTTCTTCTCCAAGTTTGTTAGTCCACATATGAGCTGGTGTGTGCTAATGCCTCCATTTTGGCAAGCCTGTACTCAGAATGGCTTGGTTTGCCCCAACTGATAAACTTTAATTTTTCTTTATTCTTCCAACCAGCAGACTTCCTAGACTTTTTCTTTCTATGCACCACTGCAATATATTCACCAAATGCCAACAAAACCAACTTCACTTCCCATCTGTAATGCTCATTATGTGTCCATTCCTGATTGGCTGAATCTCATTATATTGCAACCCCATCCAGTACATTATCCCTAAATATGTAGGATCTTCCAGGCAACAGTAAGAGTAATAACAATATGATAAAACAGTGGCTTCCAGGGAAAAACAATACCCTTTTGTTTCAGACTACATGTAAATTTATTACTCAGTTGGGTGGCCACACTGGTTCTACGCAGAAAGTGGATATGGTTGTTAGAAATTAAATGAGTTTGTGAAATAAATAATGGAATATTTCTTTATGTCTGCATTTTTAGGTGGGAGATTTTCACCTGCGCTTGCATTTTTATTTTTATTTTATTTGCAATTTAATCTTCAATAGATCCAAGTGTGAACCTTTAGATTTTGCTGCAAAGTTTACACAGATGGTGAAATGAGCACTAAGCAACCTGCTTAGCTCATCATCTAATAGCTGAGCTGGGCACTATATCACATGCAACAGTTTTTAGAAAGAATAGCAATACTTACTCATGGTGACATTGCCCGCTCCAGGTTTTTTGGCTCCCCCGCCCCCAAAGTAAAGCATTTTCAGAGTAACCGCCACCACTGCTGCTGATTTAGCTCAATCCCTACCAATAACATCCGGAGGGAGCAGGCAAAGTAAATGAGCAGCAACTTCTGCTCCACGTCCTCACTGCGATCACTGAGCAAAGGTGAATGTGCAGTAATGGCAGTGAGGAGGAGAAAGGCATTGGCATCTACAAGCTTACTCTCTTACCCTCTCAAAGGACAATGTGCCACATTGCTTGTGTTTATCTTTTCTAGCACAGTGTGAATGCTCTCTGTGTGTGTTTGTGTGGCAGAGTAAAGTTAGTACCTCTCTTACCGAATCCAAAACATTCAGCTAAATCAAACATTTGCAGCATCCTTTTGGCCCCAGATGTCATTCAACTACCATCATCTTCACCCAGCATGGTCAGTGGGCAGGAATTATAGGCGGTTTGGTCCAACAACATAAGGGGACCTAAGCTTGGGGAAGGCTGCTTTGAAGCAAAGATGTGATTTCTTGAATGTAAGCGTTGTAGATACTTTGCAAACTTATAAATAACAGAAAACTTCACAGCTCCGCCCATTCCTTTTGTTGTTCCTAGCTGCGGATACAGTTTCAGATTTTCATTTCTTCATGTACAAGTATTGTATGTAAAATATTCTGGGCAGAGATTTATAAGGGATATTTTCGCTTCAGTGACACCTTTGCCTTTTAATGCTGGTTTAACGCATGTTTTGTGGGAGTCAGCTTCTTTTATTACAGCTGCTATCACACTCGTTAGTCATTTAAGCCTTGTCTTTATCAATGCTGCCAGGTATGTCATTATTATTCATCTCATATTTAATTTTGTCTCCAGGAGCCATGGCCAGGTGCTTATTTTAAAGCGAGCCTTGTGTTACCTATGCTACACTGGCATTTAAATTCATTAATTGCCAGGATCAGCAGACAGCGTTTGCCTACACAAGTGATCGCTTTCACTCCCACCTGTCTCTGTCTCTCTGAGCTTGGCTTGGGTTTCTGGATTTCAACTTTGTAAGTTGGGTCATGGCCTCAATGTAGTAGGTTTACAGACCTCACTTGGAGCAGCCAACCTCCTCCGTGATATAGTGAACAGCTGCCACAGCAAAGAATAAAGCACTAGCCTAGCATGCTTTTACTTTGATTTAGGGAAGAACCGCTGCCCCAAAAGGCTTTTTGATGGGTTGTGGCTTTGAAGCACACATCACACTTCCACTGCTTCATCCTTAGTCTCTCTCAGTTTTACAAAGGACGCAAGTGTGGAAAACCATCTGATGCCCTTTGTTAACTATGGCCATTACACTAAAAATAGGATGTTTTTGCTGTTTTCAATTTTGAATACAGCCTGGCCTCATTTTTTGGGGGGAAGCACTCTTCTGCTTAGGGCCCCTCCAGGCTGGTGGGTTTTTAAATTTTCATTCTGTGTGTGTGAGAGAGGGGGGTATTATGTAGCATTTCATTGATATAACATTAGTGCATTAGTGATGGCCATATACTGGACGCTTCACACATCCTGCAGCTTTATTTGCCGGTTTGAGGTGCATTCCCAATATTACTGCAACGTTATTGTAATCTGAAAGGGCACTCTTGTGCTATAGTGCAACAGTAGTAGGACAAAGAAACCCATAACATTTGCATTACGAAAGCTTAAAAGATTTCAACAGGTTACAGGACAGGACATGCATCGATTGGAAATGAAGCAGTATGTCCACCCTGAAATATTTCCAGGTGGAAACAGTATTGGAAGTGGGACTGCATATAACTGTCCCAATACTATCATGAGCACAAACATCATGAATGTACAATGGAAAATATGTTTAGAGGGTTCCTTAGTTGAACTGTGTCTTCCTGCCAAACAGGCTTTGATACATTCAGAATTCAAGATCAGAGAGGCTTTATAACCACAAAAGAAATGTAGCTGAGCTTCTCCTTAGCCAAATATGTCTGAACATTTCATAGGTCATATACATGTGCACAATTTTTAAAGAGCAAGAATTTTATATGGAATATAGGTTTCACATGACTGATACACACCCAAGTACGTTCTTTGGTTGATTTCGTTAGCTTAAATTATTCTGTTTCTCCATGTTGCATGTGGACTGACATTTGGTGGTGTTTGGAAGATATGTTTGTAGTTAAATAGATACCCCCCCACATACAAAATGGATCAGATTTTCCCACTGTTGTCATTTATATGTTTAAATGTACCATTGCTCAAAGACCATTCAGCACATTGCAAAATCAATCTTCTGTTTTTACAGATTATATATATATATATATATATATATATATATATATATATATAACATGAAATATACAGAGTTCTTCTTTCTTCTTTTTGAGATCTATTTTACATTACCAGTGCTCTAGCCAACTGCACAGAAATCTAGCTCACCACTTTTCCACAAGCCTGTACTGCATACAAAATATTGTCTCACAACAAATGTAATTGATCTGTAGAAAACACAACCGGAAAAAGAGACAACACATGTGCTTATTTAAAACACAAAAATCTTTAATAAAAAAATATTTTTTTTTTTATTTTTTTTCAAGAGGCGAAACTTTGATTAGAGATGCTACTGAGTTCTACCACAGACAGAATTTAGTGACAAATCTTGGGTCATTCTGTTACAGTTCTGCAATTAATTACACTTTGCCACCTATATGCGAAGGCCCTATGTACAAAAGTGGTATCATCTGTTCTTGCATGAGATCCACAGTTATCATGTTGGCTCCTGGTTTGGAGATTTGAGGTGAGAAGCACGAGCATGAATTTTGTGGACTTAGGCACATAAGTAGTGAGTTAATCAAGAGCATTACAAGAAGTAAACCCAACAGCTAGATTGATCTATCAATCCCTTCACTTTTCCAGATGCCCACCTCAAAAACCTAACTAGGCACACCAGGTCTTCCCATTAGTCTTTTGAAGCCGTCTGGCCAAGTCATGCCCATCCGCCCAACACCTGATGTCAGATGCGGGACAAGTAGATATGTGGCTGAGCCAAAAAGTGGTTTGCTCAGGACTGGCATAGAACTATATGTAGTGCTTTGAAGCCCTGGCAATCAGCTGGTCAATGGGATGTCAGAGAACAGCTCAAGTCTATTTGGAAGCTCTGATGATCAGCTGATTGTTGGATTGCACAGTGATCTGAAGCCTCAGCAATGCTTGTGGTGCCAGGTAATCGTCAAGCTTGTCAAACATGGCCTGTGGGGAGTGCAGGAAATACTGGCTGGATCCACTTCCATACTCCTGCCCTATAAGAACTAAAAAGAGAAAACTTAACAAATGAAATGATGCATCACACTTCCCCCTACCCGAATGTCATAACATTCTCTTTGGTTTTATTATTTTATTTTAATCAGCCAGCGTGAGAGTATGCTATGTTCTTCAGTAAAATTAGGTCACTTTACCTTCACATCAGAAAAATATCCTTCTCTGGTTCTTTTTTATATATATATATTTCATTGAACAGAACAAAGAGCAAAGCACATCCAAATGGCACACAGTCATGAAAAGATTCCATCCGCCACATCTCTAGTATCTGTACAAATATTTAAAGTCCTTATTTGGATTGTTTCTCTCTCGGCACCTCTCTGGTGCTGGAGCTGCATTAAATATTTCCTTCTGTTCAAGGTTTTCAAGGTAGTTATTCAACAATGTTCATCACCAGCAAGAGGATGTGAATGTAGAAATATTTATTATATTAATTTTCTTGAGGATGGTGATGCAAGGGCAGGCATGCACATGTGTTTCCCCCAAAAGAAATAGAATGGATTGCTACTAAAGACAAATGAGGCATTTTCTGGCATAAAGGGAGAGAAATTTAGACTTTACAAGGAATGATAAAGTCTATAAACAATTGTGAGCACAATCCATCTAAAAACAGGAACATACGAATCCTATGAATCATATGATCAGTCTTTTCTGATCTTGGAGTACTGTCCCCATGCAGGGATAGGTCATGTGCTAAATTTGCCAGGACACGGCACCCTCCAGGTCTTTTCCTCTATTCTTCACCTTGGCTTTTATCCTTCCTTCCTTTGTCCTTCCCTTTTCTTTTGCTCTGTTCACCTCCTCATTCCTCCTTCCCCTTCATCTTACCCTTTTTATCTTTTCACTACTCTTTCCCCCCCCTCTCTGTCCTTCCGTCTTTCCACCTTTCTCCTCTGCCTCTCACTTTCCGCTCTTCTTTTCAGCCACTGCCCTTTCTCTCTGTGTACACACATTCTCTTCTCCTCCAACCAACAAAACATTGCCAGAGCTGACTGTCCTCTCCCACTTCTCCAATAAAGTATGTGTATTTACATTATTTTAGATTTGCAAAGGGACACCTGCATTGTGACTGTCTAGTCCAGGGGTTCCCAAACTAAGGCCCGGGGGCCGGATGCGACCCAATCACCTTCTAAATCTGGCCCGTGGATGGTCCAGGAATCAGCATGTTTTTATATGAGTAGAATGTGTCCTTATATAGTCCGGCCCCCCACAAGGTCTGAGGGACAGTGGACCGGCCCCCTGCTGAAAAAGTTTGTTGACCCTTGGTCTACTCCTTTTTCTGATCTTTGTAATCAACTGTGGAGGGGGGGAAAGGCAGAAGAGACAGTGTACAGGCCTGCTGGGGATCTTGCATACTGACTACTAGAGAATGTACAAAATTCAGTTGATATATGCACATTTCCCAAGGTCTGTTGGAGATTAAGGATATTGACCAGAAAATGTGCACAATTACATCTTCATGGAAACATGATGTGCACATTCTCCATGAGGCCTGGTAAATGTGCACTGTGGTTGGTTGTTATACACAATAACTACTCAACTTATTCCCCATACACACAGAGGGATGTATATGTGCATACACACATAAAGAGATATATATATTCCTATGGTTGTAATTCTGTGAATGTTTACTTAGGAGGAGTAAGTCCCACTGAAACAAGTGGCGCTTGTTTCTGGGTAAAAATACGTAGTTTTAGGCACACCCATGCAGTACTAGTCTGAGGCCTGAGGAGGGACTCTTAGAATAAAGTTATAAACTCAAAACTGGGGTGAGGTGGGCTCTGAGGCCTGGGCAAGTGTACCCAGCTGCCCCCCCCCGGGCCTGGGTTTAGGTGATACATTTCATTTATCCTACTATTGTATTTTAAGGCATTAAGTGTCAAAAATTCTATTCCAGACTTCAAGCTTCTTTCAATCTCCACAGAAAATAGTAAGATAAAGTGAAAATATATTACCAGTGTCCCACGGGCATTTTTCAGGCTAGTCTTATAAGTTCCTTTGAATTTCCCCCCTCTTAACAATACAGTACTTCAATTATGTGTAAATAAGTGGAAACAAATGTGAACCTTTTGTGCTTGCGTTACAATATTATCTCCGTAATAAGGGAAATTGTCAAAACAAGAAGCAGCATAGGATCGTTTCTAAACTTTAATATTTCAGTGATACACGATCATTTACAATAAAGTCTTTTGGTAAATAATTTATGAGGAGAGCTTAACTTTACACCATTAATATTAATAATTACTTATACAGCAGCAAGCAAACAACCAGACTTCAAAGCAAATGTGTTGTTCCTCTCCATTTTCAGCTGAGATCTGACCTAGATTGTAGGTTAGAGAATGCTGTCAACATTAATACAAAACTAGGGATTCCAATTTCTACAAAGCAGCATGATGATCTACCATCTCCCTTGAAAGTCTGAAATAGAATACTCCAAGTGATGCAGAACCAGAAGGCAGTCTGTGGCTTATTATTACTACTGTACAGGAAAGGGCCTGAAATATGTATTGCTTCAGCTGGACCACCAAAGTTTTCATCTAGTGCTACGTGTATGTAAGGCCCAATCTAGCAGCTCCCTGGATCTTTCAGGAGCTTCTGATGTGTGCATGGAACCAGGAGTGGTGCATCTCGTTTTGCTACCTGAGGCAAAATAGGAATGTGTTGTGCCGCTGCTGAAATCTCTCTTACCTGGGTTATGTGGCAGCACCTGCATAACAACAATGGCGAAAGTGGGTTCTGCCAAGATGTCATGTGCTGTGCAAGATTTCAGTGACATCTTGCCAAAAGCTGCTGCCAACACTGCTTTGCCACCGGTGGAGGAGGGGACAGGGGTGCCACTTCTGGAGCTCCCACTGCCCAAAACCTCACCCCACTTCCTTGGCATGGAGCTTCCACTTATGGAGAGGCCTTTCCATTCACTGCATTATTAAGTCACCATCCAGCCTGCTTCAGTGCCTGAGCTCTTTGGTGAAACATGGACCCAACTGCACAGCGTGCAACAGGCATTGGGTTCTCCGGGGGGGGGGGACCTGCCTGGAACCCAAAGAGCCCCTGCCAGTCATTGAAGGCATTTCTGAGCTAGATGGGCCATTGGTCTGATTGGCAGTTTTATTTGTTCAAGGCAAGACTGCCTTGTCTGGTTTGGCTCTGGACTTCACGGCCACCCATGACAACAAAAGGGCTGTCCCAAAATGTCATTGACCCAACACACATGGCTGGAAACCCTTTTGATAGAGGGCAATGAGCATGTTGAAGCAGGCTTTCATGTGCATTGTTTTCCTGTATTAGGAAATGAGAATACAGTTGCACCTGGATCTCTGCATCTGGAAACTCAGAGGACCATAGACACAATTGGGCCTGTTGGAACCGGTTCACACCGGTTGGAACTGGACAAGACTGGTTGGAACCCAATTAAGACTGGTTGGAACCAGCCAAGACCGGTTGGAACCAGTTCAGGCCGGTTGGAACCGCTTCCGACCGGTCTTTGCCGGTTCCAACCGGTTTGAACTGGTTCCAACCGGTCTGAACTGGTTTTAACCAGCCTGAACCATTTCCAACTGGTCTTAACTGGTTTCCAACCGGTCTTGCGTCTGAACCAGTTCCAACCAGCCCAAGCCATGATATTACTATTTCCATAATATCCTTACAGTGGTACCTCGGTTTATGAACACAATTGGTTCCGGAAGTCTGTTCATAAACTGAAGCGTTCATAAACTGAAGCGAACTTTCCCATTGAAAGTAATGGAAAGTGGATTAATCCGTTCCAGACAGTCCGCAGAGTAACCGTTCATAAACTGAAGCGAACTTTCCCATTGAAAGTAATGGAAAGTGGATTAATCCGTTCCAGTCGGGTCCGCGGAGTACTTAAACTGAAGCGTTCATAAACTGAAACATGGGTGTAATTGGTTCCGGAAGTCTGTTCATAAACTGAAGCGTTCATAAACTGAAGCGAACTTTCCCATTAAAAGTAATGGAAAGTGAATTAATCTGTTCCAGATGGGTCCGCGGCGTTCATAAACCGAAAATTCATAAACCGAGGTGTTCATAAACCGAGGTTCCACTGTACTTCTTTTGCAGCCTGACTAGAAAAATGTGTTTAGGATCAATGGTGAACGGTTACCTGCCTCCTAATTTCTAAATTAATTAATGCCCAGTTTTGAAACTAAGATTTTAGAAGCTGGCTAACTAATAGTATAAAATTGCTGTGCTTTTATAAATGTATAGATAGGTATATAGATAGATGGTGTTTCTTTTTCTAGGAGTATTTATTTAATAGTAACTTGATTTCAATTGAACTTTTTTAAACAAAACAACAACAAATAATTATTCTTAGGACTATGGCTTAAAAGATAAGGCTAGCTTTTGGGTAGCCCATTCAATAGCTTATTGTTTTGTTTAAATAATAATAATAATTGAGAACTCAACAGTAGACAATGGAATGTATTGAGCTAGTGCATTTTATATGAATTCATGTATGGAACTGAATTGCAGGACTGGAGTGTGCAATTGCAATCCTGTTCGATTGTTCTGAAAGTCCCCTTCTTGTTTGCAATAACATCTGAACATTATGATGAAAGAGGGAATGATTTTTTGGTTTTACCAACATCAAACTCATACTTCATGAAATCACAAAAACTTAAACACAAAACAGCTTCTTTCCCTTGTACTACACAAAGACTGCTATTAATTTCACTCAACTATAGATAAATCATAAGTGAAGTAGAAATAAATATGATTCTAATGTTTGGGAGGTTTTTTATAAAATTAAAAATAATCCACATTTGATTCTCTCATTCTTGGTTATAAATGAAGACATTAGAAACAATTAAATACACTTACTATCACCACAAAACACCCATGCTTTCTCTTCCTGTCTTCATAGAAATGGTTTCTATGGCAATCATGTAGTGTTCCATTTGAAGAGGAAGTACTGAAAAGTGTACCAGTGTCTTTGCATTCTCCTCTTTAGAAATGCAAGAAAATTAAATATATTGTGTATGGGAAGGGCTGTAGCTCAGTAGTCGTATGTCCGCTTTGTATGGACAAGGTCCCAGATTCAGTTCATGGTTCAGTTCAGTCCATGGCTGTTGTACATATGTTGGTGTTTGCTTGTTCATATCTATTCTAAATCACTCCACTGAATCTGGAACTTCATGTTAAAGGACAACACATGGTGCCACATTGTGTGAAGGTGCTATGGAATATTTGAGGGCTCCATATCCTTTATCTCTCTCATATGGGGCAGCTGAGGGATGGAAGAGGAAGAAGTTTGAGTATAGCAAGAAGGGAGGGACATTGACATAATCCTCTTCCTTTCCCCCAAAAGGCCTACCCCCTCTCGCTTCTCCACAGCACTGCAGAATGCCCCCTTTAACTCCATCTTGTTTCATCTGCCACTCCCCAATTGCTCCTCCTCTCCAGCTTTCTTCCCCACAGTCATCTGAGCTCTAATTCTGTCTCTCTCGTGCACACCTCAGTTATGTCTGTCAACAAAATCTTTCTGCCTGTAAAATATTGTGACAAATAGGGTCACACCCAATGGTGTCCAGTGCAGGCTTCTATCGGTGAACAGGAAGGCAGGCGACCCGTGTGAGTTGCATGCAACACTGTTTCTGCTCTGCTGCATTTTGGCTTTCAACAAATGCTATATTATTTGCTTTGCTGTCCACTGTGGCAGAAAAGTTACATTATTATGTAACTGCATTACTTTTACAATATTCTATATCATTCCTTTTTTAATTTTTAATTTTAAAATTGAATTTTAACATTGTATTAATCCGCATTATAATCTAATTGTTTCTTTTATACTTGCATTGATATTTTTGTTGTTAGCTGCCCTGAGCCCGGTCTTGACTGGGAAGGGCGGGGTATAAATAATTTTATTATTATTATTATTATTATTATTATTATTAATGCAAAAGAAGCACAATGCAAAGGGGGGTTCATCAATTAGGTAGCATTTGTGCACTGAAAATAATAATAATAATAATAATAATAATAATAATAATAATAATAATATATTATTTATACCCCACCCATCTGGCTGGGTTTCCCCAGCCACTCTGGGCGGCTTGCAACAGAAAAATAAAATAAAATAATCGATTAAACATTAAAAGCCTCCCTAAACAGGGCTGCTTTCAGATGTCACTAAAAATCTGGTAGCTGTTTTTCTCTTTGACATCTGATGGGAGGGCATGCCACAGGGCAGGCGCTACTACCGAGAAGGCCCTCTGCCTGGTTCCCTGCAACTTGGCTTCTCGCAATGAGGGAACTGCCAGAAGGCCCTCGGTACTGGACCTCAGTGTCTGGGCAGAATGATGGGGGTGGAGACGCTCCTTCAGGTATACTGGACCAAGGTTATTTAGGGCTTTAAAGGTCAGCACCAACACATTGAATTGTGCTCGGAAACGTACTGGGAGCCAATGTAGATCTTTCAAGACCAGTGTTATATGGTCTCGGTGGCCGCTCCCAATCACCAGTCTAGCTGCCGCATTCTGGATTAGTTGTAGTTTCCGGGTCACCTTCAAAGGTAGCCCCACATAGAGAGCATTGCAGTAGTCCACGCGGGACAGAAAATACCCATGTTATTTGCTGGATCGGTTTCCATTACAGATATGGGATGAAGAAGTGAACACCAGCAATTTCTGCTTCCTTTTCAATCAGAGTTCTCTGGACACAATTATGACCCATGTTACATTTAAACATAATATGCCCTGCCACATGGACACAAAAGAAAAGTGGTGGGAAAACTTCTTTCTTGTGTTACCCAACACATATAGGCTTTACATCAGCAACTGCCACTTTCCCTTAGATTTAGACTGAGCAATTGCAAAACGGTTTTCTTCCTTACAAGAATTCTCCATTAGGGACCAAGTTGCTATTGAAGCTTCATTGCAATACATACGGTTAACTGTGAATACTTGAAATGATTTCAACAAAGGTACCTTTTTTCCTATTTAAGGGTAATTACTAGGTTGTTGCTATAGGGATTGCTAAATGTATTATGCACCATTTGCAGTGTAACTGACTGTGGGTACCATACAAATGATACAGATGTTCTTGTGCCTAATTTGAAAAAGAAGAAGAAGAAAACCTTGCTAAAGCACCGATTCCACTGACAATTTTAGGATATAAAGTGTACATTTTATATATGGAGGGTGTGTGATTAACATTTAATCTGCTGTATTGGTAATGGGAGAGTAATCAGAAGTTCCATTCCCTTCCAAACTCTAATGGCATAATTTGAGAGCAAGATAATGTAGTTAAGGGCACAGTGTTTTTGAAAGAAAGACAGCAGAGAGAAGGAATGGTCAAACATCACATCCCTCCCCTTTCCACCGACAGAATCCATCACTCCAAATGATACCAATGAATGCAACCCATAGCCCACATCTCTACTGCACTGTTGCCACTTCTCACACTGTTCTGAAGATCCCCTACCACTCCAGAGCAGATTTTGGGGTGCACTGGAGCTGCAAAGGGAGAGGAACCAGCAGAAACCATCTGCTTACATGTTCCAGTGACAAAAGTTCCCTGTCAGTACAAGACATCACTGGATACAACTATGTTTAGGGAGGAATCTGGCCTGTTCTGCGTTTTGGGGTGAACTTTCTCATTTCACCCCAATTTGAACTGTGCATGGATTGGAACAAAGTTTGGCAAATTAAGTGACTTAGAGCCCTGCTGGATCAGCAAGTGGCCTGTCTAGTCTGGCATCCTGTTCTCACAGTGGTCATCCATATGCTTGTGGGAAGCCCACAAGCAGGATACAGGCACAACAGCACTCTCTCCTATTGCAGTTTCCAGCTTTGGTAATACGGCGCCCTGAGCAAGGACAAAATTTGGCGCCATTCTCCAAAATATTTACAATTTTCACAATTAATTCCTTTTGGTACAGTTGCTTTTTAAATGGATCTTCTCAATAGGGCAAGCTTTGAGTTGGTACCTGTATAAATATAGGTGTTTGTTGTTGTATGCACCCCCACAGTTGGCGCCCTGTGTGGAAAAACCGCCTGTACTGCCCTAAGTCTGGGACTGTTCAGAGGAATACATAATGAATTGCACATGCATACACACAGACACAGACACATATAAAAAGATTGCTGATTGTATGTAAAATTCCCAGGCAACTTAACTTTTCTCTCTTTTTTCTAATATCCTTCGGAAGGGGGATTAGGATTTAAAAAAGAACTGGCATGGGACAGAAATATGCCAATCTGTCCATCCCTAGCAAGCCACAGCCAGTAACTCTATGGGTTGTTGTTGTTGTTGTTGTTGTTGTTGTAAAGTAGTCTGGACTAACCTGAAAGCTTAGATCTCTCTCGTGCCCTCCTCAAAATTCTCAAGGTGTAGATTGCATGTGCCTTAACAGCTAATGTCTTGGGCAACCCTCACTAGCTTTCTTCAACGTTGCACCTTTTATAAAATTTAGTCCAGGCATCCCCAAACTCGGCCTTCCAGATGTTTTGGGACTACAACTCCCATCATCCCTAGCTAACAGGACCAGTGGTCAGGGATGATGGTTTGGGGGTGCCTGCCTTAGTCCCTCCACTTCCTGTAAGCTCTTCCCACTTCCAGCATTATGTGAGCAGCCAGCCAGCAGTGAAGCAATCCCTTTTAAGGCTCTCCTATGTCACAAATCAGAGGGACACGGGTGGCGCTGTGGGTTAAACCACAGAGCCTAGGGCTTGCTGATCAGAAGGTTGGCGGTTCGAATCCCCGTGACGGGGGTGAGCTCCCGTTGCTCGGTCCCAGCTCCTGCCAACCTAGCAGTTCGAAAGCATGTCAAAGTGCAAGTAGATAAATAGGTACCGCTACAGCGGGAAGGTGAATGGCGTTTCCGTGTGCTGCTCTGGTTCGCCAGAAGTGGCTTTGTCATGCTGGCCACATCTGTACGCCGGCTCCCTCAGCCAATAAAGCGAGATGAGCACTGCAACCCCAGAGTCGGTCACGACTGGACCTAATGGTCAGGGGTCCCTTTACCTTTATGTCACAAATATATTACAAGACATGAACATGACAATGCTGAAGGCTCTTCAAAAGCTGTCAAATTTATACTTACACACTGGGGGCATTGCTACACTAAGTGGATTTTTTTTTGGGGGGGGGCCTTAATTATCCTGTTGTTTCCCCACTCAGCAGATCTTTAATTCAGATTACTATATAAAGGTGGCAGGGGAGCATCCTTAATAATTCTGTGTTTGACGCTTTTCATTTAAAAGCACTTGATGGCTAACACTTAGCATTGTCTTCAGGGATTTCAATGAGCTTCTGGGTTGGCCTTAGGTAGAAGCAATGCAAATAATAGCTTTTAGCGACTTGTTATTTCCATGGTAACGCACTGGGAGCATTGACATTTCTTTTTAAGCCACGGGGTGCTCCCATTGCCATGGCGATGATGGATGTATACATTACCTGGAGAGATCAATATACATATTCACCCAAACTCCCTATGAGCAATAGGGATGGAAGGTGAGGCAGTTCTTAGAGCCTCATTTCCCAGAGCCCTAAAGGCCTGGGAATTATGATGCTGGCCACAAATGCACAAACCTATTTTCCCCCGGATGCCAGTTTGCAAGGCTGCTCACCTCAGGCATTCAGACTCTTGTGCCCTGAGTAAATCAAGCAGAAGTTTGACCATCCTAAATCATTGAAATACACATTGAGAAAAACTAGGTCTTTTAAAAGCTTGCTTTCTTGCACTTTCAAGACTTCCGAACTACAGACATGTTATATGTGTAGGCCTTGCTCAGAACTCATGACAGTTAGGGAAATGGCTTTGAAAAGTTTGCAGAACTGCCTGTAACTTGACCAATGCAAGTGGAAGGTCTCTTTCCATTCAACGAGAGAACTGGGATCCAGCAGAAGTGCATAAGGTATCCTCATTCTGGATCTGAAGTGCAGCAATCTTGCCCCGCTGAATGCCATACCCGTACACTATAATGGTTGGAATATCAGACTAGGACCTGTGCTCCTATCCCCACTCTACCATAAAACTCATGTTAATCCCCTTTAATTGTACTTTAATCTGGTAATGCACTTGAATTCCTCCTACAAAATACTGACAGTCTGGAGGTGACCATGATGGTGAGATGCTCAAGCTGAGTCAAGGCGCTCCCTTCCTTATTCATTCCAATGGGGAAGAACGGAGCACTGATTTCAGTACCACACCCTACTTCTCCAAACATTGCTGACCATTCATCATGTGTTGTGCATATAGTTCCTATCTGGTACTAAGGACACTAAATAATTGGATTCAAAGAATGTCATTTTCACAGTTTCCAATCCAGCAGTGTTTGTCTTCATAGAAGCCTGCTGCTGTATCAAACCTGGACAACTGGGACAAAAAAATGTATAGTAATAGTGATGCTTGGGACCATAGCCTGGTTATCTCAAGTTGGAATACTCAAAGCCCAGTTAAACAGAAGCAGACTATGTGTTTCATTCGCATATTAAAACAAAGTTATGGTAAGTTAATTATATATTCAACTTGATTGTTTAAAGCTGGGTTTTAATGGATATGCAGATTATAAAACCTGGCTTCTACAGGACAATTATGTGAAAATTTCTTTTATTATTGACGTAAATTACATTGTTATTGGTACATAAAATTTGCAGTATTTTTAATGTACTTAGAGGGGATATTTAGCCATTTAATTGGTATAAACCATTATTGCAGTTATAGTTAACTTGTACTATCAAATTCTAATTCTATTAATTTATTTATTGTATGCTCGGTAGTGTTATTAGCAATTTATTTAATTAGCTTGTTACAAGTATCCCGCTAAATCCCAGTTAAATATCTGAACATTCCACAGAGATTAGATGTCTTTTCGGGAATGTAATTACATTGTTAATTTACTGCTTATGTAACTTTGGGGTAATTAATTGGGAAGTCTGTTCTTTCTTATATTTATCTAATAAAACCTTAAGCAGTAACATCCCTTCATATACAACAATGTTAATATCCGAGTTTGAGGCCTTTGATAGCACTTATCAAAAGTTGGGTATACTTGCCCAAGTGTTCTCTCACTTTGAATCATAGTGTTTTAAGTGTAATGTGAAATCTGTCATAGTTTACAGTTGCTTGGAAAACGGGAAGACAGACATAAAGTGTTATTCCCAAAGTTTCCCGTCTTCCAGTAGAAAGCTCTTCCTCCAGCAGAAGGGAAAGTTTAAATGTAACCCCCCCCCCACACACACACAGAGAGAGAGAGAGAGAGAGAGAGAGTCACAGCATTGCAAGCCCATCTTTGGAGGTGACCTGACAGATGAGAATACCAAGCTTTCAGTATTTCCCCACCTTGCTTCCTCACACCTTTAACTGCTGTGACCACCTCCACCACCAGGAATAGCTCTGGCTTGAACAAGTTAATTAAAAACAAGCCCACACAACAACAGAGCACTTTAGCTTTCCAGCCAAAGGAGGAACAGGTAGGAGGAGGAGCAAACTGAATCAAAGGCAGGTGAGAAAGAGGCATGACTACTCCTTTGATCCAGTGTTTGATTCTCTGGTATGCTTGTATTTCAGTTTAATTGTAAAGATGGACTGAAGAATGCATTGACAGCTCTATTTTGATATTCCTCAGTCCTGGATGGCACTTGGCTCTTTGTACTGTATTCACCCAGTTAAGAGTGTATCAGTTGTCATTATAGGAGCTTGGGTCCTGATTTTTCCCCCCTCATGCAACTTTATAGAATGGAAGTTTATGAAGGTAATCTTGCATTTTGCTCAGGGCCGTCTTTACCTGGGTGTGCAAGGGGCGCGGGCCACCAGGGCGCCAAGTTCTGGGAGGCGCCCGTCGCTGAAGCCACCTAAGCTCTTAACTATCTACCTGTTATGAAACTATCTACCTGTTATGATCAAGCTAGAAAAACAAAATACATATATACCTAGGTATTACCAAAATACGGCAGTGTTTATCATTCACAACGGTGGTGCTTGACTCAATAACAGCGCTTGTCATTCTCAATGGTGCTGTGCACGCGAAATTAACTCTTACATCATAAGAGTTAATTTTGATCATAATAAAAGTTAATTTGGGGGCTAAACTAAATTTGGGGGCGCTGGGAGAATCTTTGCACCCCAGCGCCCTGCATACTAAAGACTGTAATGATTTTGCTACATCTGTTATGTAAGATCTGATTCCTAGTACAACTTGGCTTAGGTGAACAAAAACACATAGAACATTTTGCATATTTAGAAATGCAGTTCAGTGAAATCCCAAAGGAAATTCCCTAACCCTACTTTATTTATCCATTTTTTTAAAATAAAATAAAAATAGATACAAGGGAAGCAGGGGGTCTTGGACCTGGTGTACAACTTCAGTTTGTATAAATATTTTATGGATACACTGTGCCCTGGGATCACCAAGATGAACAAATGCTCTAAATAAATGACATATAAATACTAGCAAAGATTTTTCAAACATACCCTATAGCTTAAGCTGCAGAAACTGATTTTGGTGTTCCTTTCCTTGCCTACTTTTCAGTAAGACAATACTATACATAACAAGGTGGGGATAACCCATATTCAGTTCTTTCAAAGTTTTCATTTGTCAGACTTTTTTTTTTAAAGGAGGTAAACCATCTGTAGGTGTTTCAAATGTGGCAGTATAAAAAGATTTGGGGGTTTTGTGTGCAAAAAAGAAGCAGAGTGCTTTCCCTGAGCTTTAATGCACTCCTGAAAGAGCATGGAAATACTGTGTTCTATACCAACTCAAAAGCTCAGCTCAGTCCCAGGAGGAATTGAGTCTCTGTTGGCTCACATTGTGCTACATTCCACTCTGTGTAAACACAAGAGCACAGAAATAGACGGACAAACATAACAGCTTCTGGTGACAGGATGAACAAAACATTCCAAAGCCTCCAGCCTAGAGGTTTCTGCTATGGCATCTTCACCCCAAAGTGCAACTAAGTATATTCAGAAATGGGTAGTGAACACCACTACCTTGGCTCTTTGCAGATACGGGATCCCTTTACTTCTAGTTGTCATGCCGCTGCATTTGCTAGCTGAGCTCTTGTTCTGTTTAGAGACACCAGGATTTACATGCAAGGAAGTTCTTAGAATAGGACTCAGAATGCCATATTCTCTAGCATTCCCCACCATTCTTATTTCATGCAATTTTGTAATTGAGAAGTAGAACTTGGTGCAAGCAGGAAGAGCTGAGATTTCAACGTATGATTAAGGGCACTGTTGGGCATTGCTGGGCACATGAACAAGGACCCTCCCACTGCATGGCCATAATACCACAAGTCATCGCTACTTGGCATCAAGTAGTTTCCTGCTTGGCAGGGAGTTGGACTGGATGGCCCTTGTGGTCTCTTCCAACTCTATGATTCTATGATCACCACCTGTTTCCTCATCCACCTTTTTCCTTCAGTGATAGAGGGAAAAAGCAAGTGTGGACAAGGGAGAACATTTGTTGTCATCTGCTCATTAACTTATTGCCTGTTGCCTGGACAGGTGAGTAGGCAATGGTGGTTGGAGAGCAACAGAAGGAGGTGGTGGGCATGTAATCAATCTATACCCAACCTGAAATAATTTACTGAAAGTTTTTTGGGGGGCACAAGTCAAAGAGCTCTCTCCTCCCCACTTTTAACAATGAATAAGGATCCTCAGGGGAAAGCTCAAGATCCCTTGTTTGAGGAGCCCCGGGAAAATGAAGTTAAAATCAGGATTTGGCTAGGAGGGGTTGGAGTCAGGATAGGCAAGAGGAAGAGAATCATGGTTGGGGCAGAGTGTGACAGGATTTGACAGGATATGTGCAGATTAGGAGCTCCAGGGTCAGTCACAAAACAATAGACACTGCTTTGTGAAATGGACCGCCTCTCCCAATATGAACTGACCTGGACCCTGCAATTATCATCTAAGGCTGTTCTTTGTGTGCCTCCTGCATGACAGGCCCGGAGGGTGGCAACAAGAGAACTGGCCTTTTCCGCAGTGGCTCCCCACTTGTGGAATGATCTCCTCAGGAAGGCTTGCCTGGGTGCCTATATTTCATATCTTTAGGCGATGGACAAAAATATTCCTTTATAACTAGACCTTTGGCTGATTAACATTCCACAGCCTTTTTAATATGTTTGTGGTAGTTGGGTTGTTGGTTTTTGTTTTATTATGGTTTTTTTTTTGTATTCTCATTCTATATTGTTACGTTGTGAACCGCCCTGTGATCTTTGGATGAAGGGCTGTATAGAAATTTAATAATGAATGAATGAATGAATGAATGAATGAATGAATGAATGCTCTCCCTAGGGAAACATTCCTGGCACCCACACTGTCAGCCTCAGAGACCAGGCTAAGAAAGATGTTTAGGTAGGCTTCTGGTGAATTGACTGGGGTTGCATGAAGTCTGTTTTCCATGGTGTTCATCTCTTAGCCGAGAGGGGTAGGCTGTGTACTTTTTACAACGTTGCTGGGTGAGCACCTCCTAGATGAAATCTGTTTGTTTGTTTGTTTGTTTTTATTGTATTTTTGATGTGTTTGCTTTTGAATATTTGTAAGCTTTTTGTGTATTACAGTGGTACCTCAGTTTATGAACACAATTGGTTTCGGAAGTCTGTTCATAAACTGAAGCGTTAATAAACTGAAGCGAACTTTCCCATTGAAAGTAATGGAAAGTGGATTAATCTGTTCCAGACGGGTCTGTGGAGTACTCAACCTGAAGCGTACTTAACCTGAAGCATGGGTGTAATTGGTTCCGGAAGTCTGTTCATAAACTGAAGCGAACTTTCCCATTGAAAGTAATGGAAAGTGAATTAATCCGTTCCAGATGGGTCCGTGGCGTTCGTAAACGGAAAATTCGTAAACCGAGGTGTTCATAAACCAAGGTTCCACTGTATAAAAAAGCTTTGAGACTTCTTGTGAGGAAAGCCACAAGTGAAATTAATAATAATGATACTATTAATTATATTTGTAATGTTGAGTCTAAAGATGGCAACCTTTTCTTCTCTCTTGACACCTTTACGTTGTGTAATTTGCCTTACTAGGTTGAAAGCCTGCTGGTAGGGCCAGGTCTGCTTTAATTTTTGCATGTTCAGGATAGTGCACGGGGTAATGATGGCATTGATTTTCAGTCCCTAGCATGGGCTACCTGCCAGAATGTGGTTTTATTAGTCAAAATAGCAGAATAATAGCCAGTGAGTGCTCCTCCTGGCCTTTCCCCCTACACCAGTTTGAAATTGCCTCTGCACTGTTATGCTCTGAGACGATCGAAAATCTATCTCATAATGCAACTTCTGCAAGAAAATAAAATATGAAACATTCTCTCAAGTGTAGAGCTAGACAAAATCTTCATACAAAGTGCCAGGTGGCTGCAGTTTTAAATTACACAAATTAAGCAAAAAGGTTAGGTTCCCCTGCCCTTTCTGAAGACTGCAGATTACAGAGTAAGTTTCGCGAAATAATACATCAGAAATAATACATGATAATGCTGCCTTCTTTTTGGAGTGTGCTTTCGTTGAAGGCACTTTCGAGTCTGTGTCATAATGCTTCCAGGAGAGCATAACAGGTTGGTGTGTAAAATCCTCAAGACAGTGTTTCATCACAGTTCCCATCAGCTAAATGTTTGTGCAGTTAAAGTAGCAAATACCAGTATCTTCAATATACAATGTTCCTAGTGGGCAAAGTCAATTACTTAATGGTCTAAACTGTATCCTACTGGTTTTCATCTCACCCATTGAGCTTGGTGACTTTCTTTTTTCTGGTAGGCTTCGTGTGCCTTGAACAGTTTTCTGACAAGCAGACATCTGCCTAGTGAACTCCATACTTGGCAAAAGTATTGCAGAATTAACATACTCTTCTGATGCCTAAGAGCTAAGACCATCCTCCCCTGCCCCAGTGTTGATGATTGGAGAGGGGTTTAGGATGCAGTACTGTTGCCTCTGCCAGCCTCCATTGACTGAGATTAGCACTGGTGATATGGGAGCTCCACTGTGGCAGAGGCCCAGCCTCTGCCTGAGCAGGCAATAATCTTCCACTTCCAATAGTCAGTGGAAAGCTCCAAAAGGGAGCATTTAAGGACAGGGCACTGGTACATGCCTTGGCCAGCAGTGATAGCAGTTTGAAAAAAACCTGTATGTGCCAGATATATGTAACATTGCGATGGGCTCATGTTTCCAGTACTGTTTTCTCGCTTCCCCAGTCAAACTGAAGAATACATGTTTGTTGTTGCAAGCAAGAGAAAATGGCATAGATAACATACATTGTTGAGAGTATTGATAAAGAGCTACTGTGTGTGCTGGTTTCAAGGCCTTGTAGAAACCACAATGGGGATGTTTCAGATATCTGAAACTTGCAAATGTCCTTTCTGTAGAACTGCCTGTACTGAGTTTGTATCCTTTGTTACACACTGAAAAAGCCTTGTACATTCATTGTTTTGTTCCCTTTGGTCTTAACAGTAGTAAGTCAAGGCCTAGGCAAACAGTTTTTCTGAAAACACTCAACGAAAATACAGTTCAAATGAACCAAACCTGGCCTTGGAATTATTATTTTTAAAGCCTTTGTTCTAATGCATGGTAATAAATACCATTAATTGATATTAGATTAACATTTGCTATGATGGTTTATTTTGTTCAATTAACTAGCACAAAATACAAAATCTAGAATCTAATGTTTATTTTCTTCTTAACTAAAAGGATTTTGGTCAATATATTGAAAACTTGCACAGTGCTAAAAAAGAGCAGTACAGGACCATTACTAATTAACTGATCAGGAATAGGACTGCATAGCCCATGTTCTGGTTGTTGTTGTTGTTGTTTAGTCGTTTAGTCGTGTCCAACTCTTCGTGACCCCATGGACCATAGCACGCCAGGCACTCCTGTCTTGCACTGCCTCCCGCAGTTTGGTCAAACTCATGTTGGTAGCTTCGAGAACACTGTCCAACCATCTCATCCTCTGTCATCCCCTTCTCCTTGTGCCCCCAATCTTTCCCAACATCAGGGTCTTTTCCAGGGAGTCTTCTCTTCTCATGAGGTGGCCAAAGTATTGGCGCCTCAGCTTCACGATCTGTCCTTCCAGTGAGCACTCAGGGCTGATTTCCTTCAGAATGGATAGGTTTGATCTTCTAGCAGTCCATGGGACTCTCAAGAGTCTCCTCCAGCACCATAATTCAAAAGCATCAATTCTTCGGCGATCAGCCTTCTTTATGGTCCAGCTCTTACTTCCATACATCACTACTGGGAAAACCATAGCTTTAACTATACGGACCTTTGTAGGCAAGGTGATGTCTCTGCTTTTTAAGATGCTGTCTAGGTTTGTCATTGCTTTTCTCCCAAGAAGCAGGCGTCTTTTAATTTCGTGACTGCTGTCACCATCTGCAGTGATCAAGGAGCCCAAGAAAGTAAAATCTCTCACTTCCTCCATTTCTTCCCCTTCTATTTGCCAGGAGGTGATGGGACCAGTGGCCATGATCTGGTACTTGCGGCCAATCTGAACATTATGTTAAATGCATGCTTTCAAAAATGCACATGGCATCTACTAGGCTAGGACAAGAGGCTAATAATTATCAGGATCACAGTATGCAGGGAGAGAAGATGTAACCAGATAATCAGGGAGAGAAGATAATCAGATATTGGCACTAGTGGATGATTTCCTCTCAGTTGAAACAGCATCTTCAGGGAACAAATTTCCTTCAGAATTGCAGCAGAGGAGGAAAAGATCAGTTTCCCCCTTTGGGTGCAACATTCATTTTTTAAAGCATGCACGTTAATTGCAAAGTAGAAGCATGCACATTTAAATACATGTGAAATCTAGTTTGGCCCTTAGTGTCTTGGCTCATTAAAACTTAGGCAGTCCTCTCTTAAGATTGGTCTTTTTTCCCTTTAGAAACTGAATGCCATCTTTAAGGAAGTGTAAAACGCTGGGAATAGCACACTGGGAAACAACATGGCCCATTTCCAGTACTTGACAAATCTTTAAAGGTTGTTGTTTCTAATAAGAGAAGCCTTGATTAAAGACTATTTCTAAGTTTGTTTTAAAAAGGTGAGACACACCAGGGATTTAATTTGACAAGTGAATGCAATTAATCCAGGAAATGTTGAAATGGAATTATTCAGACTCAATTGCAGCAAATCTTCAGCAATCTATAAATTTTGAACACACTTTTTTGTTCATTCTGACATTATTTCATAATAAGAGAAGTCAAAAATGTGCCAAAGGAAAAGGAAAATAAAATAAAATATGTACATATTATATCAGAAAAACCTAATGTTCTGGTTCATAGAAATGTAACTTCTAAAGCGTCTTGTCATTGTTAATTTATCAAGTAGCTGTTGTACCAGCATGCAAATAAGTTACTATTCTATAGTGCAGGTATATTCATATTTCCATCTGAATTTTCTTTGCTCATTGTGAAGCCATTATCTCAATTCAGGTTAGTTGCCTTTTAGGGCTATTTCTGCTATTTGTCCAGGGTTGTTAGCTTCCTGTTGCTCTTGTTAATTTCTTAGGAAACCAATGGAAATCTGTATTTTCATTCTTATGTGGAGAAAACAAGGATGTATCCTACATACGGTACATTTATTGCCCAGGCCTAATGTCTAAACATGAGTTTTAGTATTGATTCAAAATCCAGTAGTCCATGTGCTTGAACATCTAAATTATAATAAAGTATTGAGTAATCTTGTAAATTACCATCAGAATTGAGATTATCAAATTCCGGCTAAAGATAGATGTTTGGTTCTTTTTAATTAAACAAGCTTATCAGCACGCATAGCTGATTTTCCCCCTCCTTAACGGAACACCATATTTTCTGAAACCCAAATAAAAATATAAATTAGTCAAATGGTTGTTTTGCCATCAGATGAATACATTTGGCACATTATATGTCTGGTCACATGGCATTCATTTCTAAATGACAGAATTTGTTTTCTTGCCAGCTGAAGTGCACAACTTTGAGCAATAGTATTATGCCTATATATATTTATATTTATACCAGTGTGACAAAACACTCAATTCAGTGGTCTTTCTGCTAATTAAACCAGTGTGGGAGAGAGCCACAGCTCATTTTGCATTCTCTGGTAGGTTTTGGCAATATTCCTGGGGAACTGCTGCTAATTAGTGTCAACAACACCATTGAGCTGGTTTGGATTTGGTAGCTTTCTAGGTTCATATGTATGTTGTGTTTCAGAGCTTTTTTTTCTTTTTCCGTGTTTGTGTTTTTTTCCCATGGGTGCGGGGCGGAATTAGCTTTCATTTCATTCAACATTTCTAGTCAGCCTCAATTTGAAGATAAGCAAAGGTTATTTGCTTGACAAAAAGGCGAGCTTATGTGGCTCATTTCTCTGAAATGTACTAGAGTAGCATGGGACTGGGCCATAGCTGTCAAGTTTTACCTTTTCTCATGAGGAAGCCTATTCAGCATAAGGGAATTTCCCTTAAAAAAGGGGAGAACTTGACAGCTATGGACTGGGCCATAAGTAAAAAGCTGCCATGCAGACCTGGTGATGTAAGAATTGGGTCTAGGAAGACAGAAATTAAGCTTAATTGTTACATCAGTATATACACACTAAGCTGAGACTAAGTTCCATTGAATATAGTGGGACTCAGTTCTGAATAAACGTACATAGGACTACTTACCTTTTCTGTTCTAAGACATGTTTACATGCTTAATTGTTATACAGCACACTATGTTTAGCTCTTTATCATGCAGACAGCCTTAAAAAAGTGAAATGAGAAAAATAATAATTATTCTGTGCTCTAACACTTAAACTCCAGAGGTGACCTGGCTGGAAAACAGATGTGGAATGGCTACAAAGTGAAGCATTTGACATTTTCTGCACTATTATCGAGCAGTTTTCAAAGTATTTCTGTTTTCATGTTGAAAATGTCATCTCTTCAAGGTTGACATTTCTGACATTATGCTTAGGAATAAACGGCGTACTTTTAATTTTTCAAACAACAATATCTGCTGATCATAGCCACTTTAAGCATTTAGCTTTGTATAATTATCCCGGTCTGTGCTACCTGATCGTGAACATTTGCCCTACTTAACCCACCTCCAGTGCCACCATTATGACCCCTGCAGAGTCATGGCTGTTGTGCTGGTGTCGCAGTTGAGGTTGGTCTATTCGGGAGAATATAGTTTTGTGAAATAAAAATAAGAAGTAAAATAACAGACCATAACCGAAGTTTCCATATATTGTCATAGCAGATCTTATAGTTAGACCAATGGCACTGATCAGGAACTTCTGCTGTTTTAACAGTTGGCTATGTTTTGTTATTGGATTAGATTGTCCTGCCCCCTTCTCTTAAAAGCATCATCTATTTTAAGCCAGTCTTAATTCCTTTAAGGACAAAGGAAGAGTGTTAATGGACTACTCCAAGTGTTTCATGCTGCTCCAAAGCACTTTTTCCCCTCTTCCACCAACTGTAGCTGGGCCAAGTACAGGTAGAATCTTAACTTTGTGTATTTTCAACACAGCCAACTTTCTATATGTCACACTAGGTCACTTCATGCACTCTCAGATGTGGCAGATTCAGTGGAGGTTAACTTGCCGCCTCAGTAAACAGGTACCTGGTTTGGAGGTCCCCAAGGGATGGAAACTGTAGATAGCCCAGTTAGGAGAAAGGAGCAGATTGATAACCATCTCATGCATGGCCTGTGTTGCAACAACGGCCTGCATGTCCTATACCTGATTGCTCCTAAGCCTAATAGAGTGAACCCAAACTAACAAACCTAGCAGCATTCTGCTACACGCTGGAGACTTGTGGGGCATATAGACACTGTTTGCAGCTTTGCCCTGCTTTGTCGTTCACTAAATCTGATGTATTATCGATCTCTTCACATTCATACAAAGACTGTTTTCTGGTCTGAGAATCTCAGTGGGAAGCTGATGAGAGAGACTCAGGCAATTGTGAGTGGAAGTAGAACATTTTTTTAAAAAAAAAGAGAGTTCCAAAGCACTTCTTAAGGTGGAAATAAGGTTTGCAGCAGCCCCCTCCCCAAAATCTTTTGGAGAGGAGGTTTCATTTTGTCACTACTCATATAATTAACGTTTTAAAAAACCTTTTTTTTTTTTGCAAGTTTCATCTCAGCAAAGCCTGCTGGGTCAAGAGTCTCCCTTCAGAGTGGAGAGACTTAACTGGATGCAACCCAGCAGTCTTTATTGCCTTGTTAACTAATACAGCACTTTTCTTACTCTAACTTCAGCAACTCTTGAGTGCTCCAGAGAATTTAATTCTTTATCAAGTTTCTTGACTGAAAGCAAGGTACACATTCCTACTGAGTGGCTATATATCATTTAGTCATTTCAGTGAAAAACAGCCATTTCGGCAAGATTTAAAATTAAAGAAGTCATGGATTCAGGAACTTTGTGGGCCTCCCCTTTGTCCATAATGGATAAGAAAAAATGACTTTCTGATCTAGATGGAAGCACTAAAAATAGTGCTTTGTGCAATGGAAATTGTATAGTTATATATCTCCATCCTCTGACTGACACATTCAATTAGCTTGTCAGTTCTTGGTAGTAGATAATTCACCAATGAAAGCTTTATATTGGCCATGAGACATTTTTTCTTCTCTTTTGCTTTTGTGTACTTGTAAAAATATTAATAGTTTTCAGATCAATTAATATGTTCAAGTGCAAGATACACACATACATATCCTGTGGAACAAAAAAACGAAACTGTGCCATTAGAAGAATATACGGGTAGCTATAATAATATTGAAACATAATTATCCCTAACATGGTAGTTGATAGTGATGTTGCATGCAATATAAAAATGAGTAAAAATGTGCCACATTATTCATCTGCCTAGATCTGAATCAAGGACTGCAGTGATGAAAAATACTTTCAGAATCTCTTTCGGTTCTTAAGTTCCCTTCCCGAATTTCTTAGGAGCATTTATTTCTTTGCTGCAGATGGATATGTTTCAGCAGGGTGTAGGATTTATGGGGCTGCATTCTTGCACTGTATTAATATGGGCTTTTGAGAAATCTGCAAAGTATTTGCAGAATAACAGTTCTATTTCGCCTTTTGATGTTCATTAACTTGGCGCGCTTCCATCATATAGAAAATGGCATCAGCACTAATGTATGTGTCCCCCAGGATACTTGTCATCATGTTATTCGTTAGCTGCCTTTTTACAAAAGTTGAATGTACTCTACATGCTGCACTAAACAAAAGGGGGTATTAAAAAGCAATTAAACAGGGAGATCTTACATTTTAGAACTCCATTTTTTTAACTCCTCACTGTTCGAATGATTAGAAGCATTTTAAGTTAGAATTTCATGTGTACTTAGTACGTGGTTATAATTGTGAGTCGAGAACCCGCCACCCGCTTGGGGAAATAAAGACACACAGACACAATGTATTATAGTTAATGGGTGGAAAAGGCCACAACTTTATTGGTTACAGCATGTGAGTGGTATTGGCTTAGGCATTGGATCAGACAGACTAGATGACTCCCCCCGCTCAGCGTGGAGTCATCAACGGTTAGCAACCATAAGGTGGCGCCTGTTGATGCAAATACAACTGAAAGCTCCCCCTGAATGGAGATTGAGGTTTGCCGCGGCTGCAATAAGTGCAACTAAACACTGCCCCCAAGCCAGCCCTATTGGCTTGCTACCAGAGGCGCAGCTCGGCAGCGAGAGCAGGTAGGCAAGGGGCCGAAACTCCCCCTTGCCTACGTGGGAGCGGCTTCCACTCACAACCTCTCCCCTCTGTGAAGAGGAGAGACTCTACAACAACTAAACAGGGTTTAAAAAATAAAGTAAAGCATAGGGTGAAGGGGTCCAAAGATGGTTAAAAATCCTTGACCAAAACCCTGTCAGATCCTTTTTAGAAGGATTGGACTGAGAGTGGAGGAGAGCTCTTGCATCCTTCCTTCCTTCCTTCCTTCCTTCCTTCCTTCCTTCCTTCCTTCCTTCCTTCCTTCCAAAATTCATCCCATCGTAAATGTGTTGGAACATAGGAAGAGTCTTGCTGGACTCTGCCAAAAGCACATATGTTCTAGCACTTTGTTCTCACAGTGGCCAACCAGGTGCCTATGGGAAGTCCCCAAGCAGAACCTAAACACAACAGCACTCTGTGTATGAAGATAGGCTTGGAAGCATTCATAAATTCCAGATGAAACTTCAAAAGCAAGGGGCTCAGTGAGACTTAGTTGTCAGGAGGAAGAGCTTCTGCCCTTTGCTTTTCCCCATGACTAACAGCATCATAATAAATTGTAATTAATGCTGGTTATGGTAGTCAGCTTTCTTTGGTGTGTGTGTGTGTGTGTGTGTGTGTGTGTGTGTGTGTGTGTGTGTGTGTACTGTATATACAGGGTGAGTCCTTTAAGGCCCTGTGGATACAGAGTACACATGTTCCACGGGGGCTCTTTTAAAAGACTCACCCTGTGTGTGTGTGTGTGTGTGTGTGTGACAGGTTAGCAGCACATACATATATTAAAACAAGTCCTTACTACTCATCAGCCATGACTATTCTGCTTGAGCCTTTGACAAAAAAAATGCATATAATGTCCCAAATATGAGTAGAACTGACCTAAATTTAAGAAACAGTAGTTAGCCACCATATATATCGCATACAAATTACTGAACTGTGTTGCATAGTAAAAGCAAAAGCAGAAGAACTCTAGTCAATGCTCTTGAATCCATCAATAATGTCTAGGAGTTATTGCTACATTGGCAGACCACATTCCTTTAAACTGATCTCACTCACTCACTCACTCACTCACTCTGTGTGTGTGTGTGTGTGTGTGTGTGTGTGTGTGTGTGTGTGTGTGTCTGTGTCTGTCTGTCTGTCTCTCTCTCCCTCCCTCCCTCCCTCCCTCTCCCTCCTTCTAAGTATTTTCACACTTACTCAACTGTAAGAACAGTTGCCTTTCACTTTTTTTGTACAGTACTCAAAGCGTTAACAAGAAACTGAACATCTGTACTTTTTGGATCTATGGATTTTCTTAGACAAATTGCTGTATCTCCAAAGATTGGCATTCAGCATGCAAGCTGTGATGGATAAAGGAAATCTGTAGTTTCACAATTCTAAATAATTCTCCATCCTAAGCACTACAGAACATTGGCACACACGATTGTTGAAACAAATCAGGGATTAGCTTGGAAGAAAAGCATCTGAGACTCATTTTATCCTCAGCGGAGCAGATCAGACAAAAAAAGGTTTCGGGTTTTTAGATCAGAACTCCTGCCTCTATTACCTCATGGTAACTCTTTGCATAATTCTGAGCAATATAGATTCCTCTTCACTGCACTCTCATTTTCCTTCCTTTGACCATTATGAACATCAACCAGATTTGTGGTTTAAAAGTTGAATTTAATATGATCATGTTATTATGTGCTCATAGAACATGAAATAATATAATAATCTTACTATGTTTTGATCAACAATTTGTCCCTGTGAACTAGCGCGTCAAAACCAGTGTCAGAGGTTAGCATCATCAGGCATCTGAGGCCAACACCTTAGGAGGACCTCAGAGATGACCTTCAAACCCAGCCCCCACCCTGAATACCCAACACATTATGCATCTGTTTACACTACAGAGAAGAACGGAGTGATGACTTGTAAGGCCATTACGAATCCAGTCAGAGAAAGGATAATGATCACTGCCATCCTTCTGCTTTGTGCGAGGAGACAATGGTTCAGCATTCAAGTCTCCTCCAATTTCATACCTTTTGAAGGGTTGTGAAAAGTAGCGAGGGTTGTCATTGGAGCTCAGTGCTAGCCAGTATTGACTCTTCTGCTTGGATTCTAGTGCATGGGTACTGTTGTTGTTTTTTGTAATGGACTGACGTCCAATTAATTGAACCATTTCCTACAGTCTGAAGAGGTGCAGCGTAAGCACAGGTTTATCATCTCAATGAGAACAGAAGCCTCCACATCTGAGGCCTTTTTGTGTGTGTAAAGAACATTGGATTCTCATGATGCCCTTGAAAATGACAAATATTCTGCCTGACACGTTCTGAAAGACAGGCTTGGCTCTAAGATTGTTCTTTAAAATGGCATGAAGCCTCTTTGGGATTATAGGAAAATATCACTGATTTTGGTGGGTTTAGCTGACATCTTCAGTGGGTATAGAAGCAGAAGTTAAATGTCAGCTCTATTTCTGAGCTGCTGTTTGAACCTTCGTGGTTTCTCAATGTTCCTGCAAAATGTATAAATTCTAGCTGGCAAATCACAAGCAAACTGCAACAGTGACTGCAATGTACTGTCTTGTGCAGCTGCAAGGCTTTACAAATAGTGGGCTGGGTGTCGTGGTCACGATCCTGAACTGCAGTGTGGAAAGCTCCTTAAAGAAACTTACTAATGGAATTCTGTTTGCATTTAAATAAGAAGTCACCTAATTCACACTTCTCAAACCAATGCAGAAACCGAAACCCAACTATCCTTTGAAATTTGCACTTATCCTAATGTTGCAATACAGTTCTCCAACAAAACAGCATGTACAAAAATGCATATCTTTGGAGAGGGATGTGCATAAATATGCATCTATTAGTTAAAATTAACATACAGAAATACATTATATTCCAAATGGTAAGATCAATGCGTTTTGAAAGCAGAACAGCTAATGGAATGGAGGCATGGGTACAATAGCAATGATCAATATATTCAAAATAAAACTTGCATTTTCTGCTTCAGCATTTGTCCTCAGAGGGGCAAATCAACATTGTTCCATTTTGATCATCTTTTGTTTCTCAACACATTGCCGGGCAATTGAAATTAAGATCATAACAATCAGTTAACAATCAGATGCATCCATGGAAATAAAACATCTAAACCTAATTAATCAAAATTGCAGTTCATCTGGGAGAGTTCAAGGTTGATACGAGAAGGAAAAATACAGCTTCAGTAGCCTCTGTGGTAAGGAAATTAACAAGGCAAATAGATGAGATAGAGCATAGTCTGAATTGGATTTAGTTCATGTCAAACTGGCCATCCATTTCCCCACCCCCCCTTCCAAGCAACCAAGGAAAAGTTAATCACTTTCAGGTTCCCCAAGCATCTGACCAAACACTTTTAGGTTTCTCATGTCAATGGAAGAGAGCATGTGTGGAGGCTGGACTGAACCCTACATTTATTTCTTTAAGTACACTTCATATTCAAAAAAGCTTAATAAAATCACTTTGACATGAACATAGGGAACATCTGGTTGCATTCTGCATTTCCATATTGCTCCTCATTTGCAAATATAATAATAATAATAATAATAATTCCATATTATTAGATAAAATTTGTCCTTATTTCATGAATTCCAAATGGATTTATCCATCATGACTTTCTGTTCAAAGCTTGCTTCTGTCCTTATTTCTCTTGTACACATTACAATTTTTTCATGCCACTCTAACCTTTTTCTCAGTTTGTTTAAAAAAAGTTTCTGAAATGTAGCTCTATGCTTTTCAAAATCATTTTTATTATGCATGGCAGCTAAAAGTGCTCGACTCAAAGCACCTAGGTTTTCTGAGAAATACAGCCACATCAAAATCTGTTTCTATGCCTGGCTGGCAGCGGCAAAGAAAGTAGAAGAAAGGAACTGGCAGGTCCCTATTAAGATTAGTTCATTTCTCAAACACTAGGGATGGATGAATTTGTCAATTTTTGGTCTCTCGGTTTCTCATTTTTTCCAATCTTAAATTCAGTTCTCCACATTTCTGCAGGTTGGGGGACGGCACACATGTAAATTCATCAGCATATTACTGTGATTTTTTTCCCCTAACAAATAATTTTTGTATGCAACTTTGCCTAATATACACAATTTTGCAAAGATATTTCCCCGATATAATTCACTTCCATATGCTATTTTCATAGATATATGCATTTTATGCACACTTTACCCTACTTTATTTTTTTACTGGGCTGGGGAAATTAAGAGAAATTTGAATTTCAAAGGACAGTTGTGTGTCAGTTGATGTATTCTTGATGGTAGGTTCACCTTTAAATGCAAACTTAAATTAATTTCTTCACCCGCCCACCCCGCCATCTCTGTCAAATATTTAAAGAGATTGTTTTCTACTTCATATTGTTTGACCTAAATTTACTGACTAGAGAAACTAGCATGTGAAGTGTTATCCCATATAGTAAATGAGATCCCATATAGTAAATAAATGAAGATGATCATTTGCAGGGCTTTGAGACACAAAGGATAGAGCAGTGTTTCTCAACCAGTGTGCCTCCAGATGTTTTGGGACTACAACTCCCATCATTCCTGACCACTGGTCTTGCTAGCTAGGGATGATGGGAGTTGTAGTCCCAAAACATCTGGAGGCACACTGGTTGAGAAACACTGGGATAGAGCCAAGGCTATCCCCACCCCCTTTATTTGGGGTGGGGGTGTCTTTGATGCCACACAAAGAACTTTTTGTTTTCACTGGCTTTTAAAATCTTATGCTTGTTTAGCTCAATTGCTTTATTTTTTGCTTTTTAAAAAAAAATATTTCAAATCTTAACACAGAGTTGTTTCAAAGCAGTGTTATGCGTATTGTATTATGCATTTGGTGGTTGTTTTAATTTGTTTTATTTTGTGAGCCACTCTGAGAACTCTTTGGTTATAGGAAGGCAAATGAGTCATGTATGCAAGTAAGTTTTAAAAAAAATCAGTTCAGATTGTCTCAGATGACAGGGGAGATCTAAAACACCCATTGAAGCAGCTTCCCAAGCCTGACATCCTAATCACATCTACCATGGAGTAAGTCTCATTAAACTCAGTGGGAATTACTTCTGAGTAGAGGTTCTTGGAAACTGAGCCTTAAGCCCTGTCACATATTTGGAGAATCCCTTGATAAACCTTCTTTTAACTTCGGTTCTGTGAATTTTGGCTTTGAACTTCACAGCATCCATGTATGTTCATCCATTATTTCAACCAGAGAGTGATTCAGATTCTGTCTGATTAGGCCTGGTCTGGGGCTATGGCAGGAAGCGCACATTCATGCCCACACATTCATATCATTGAACAATATGGTGATTTATATCCACCGAGATATCAGTTGAGTTATGCTGCACCAGGCTGGATTGTTGCAATATGCTCGTGTAGTGCTTCCTTTAATTTGGAAACACATGCACCTTATGCTTGTATTAGAGTAAACAAGGAATCTTTACCAGCATACATGTACCATGGCATAGCTGTCAATTTTTCCATTTTCTCGCGAGGAAGCCTATTCAGCATAGGGGAATTTCCCTTTAAAAGGGGGAGAACTTGACAGCTATGTACCATGGGCACATGTGGGCACATACAGAAGTGCATTTTCTGAAACCCTGGAGAGCTGCTAAAAGTCAGATAAAACTGAGCAGACAATACTAAGCTAAATGAACCAATGATCTTAGTATAAGGCAGCTTTCTATGCTGCTGTGGCTCCACACCAGTGCAATGCATTACTGTCCATAAGCAGCAATTTAGTTATTTGTGTGTGGAGACCTTTTAACCAGGCCTAGAAATAAATTCAGACAGGACTCAAATTTTTGGTTTGGTTTTTGGCAGAATTTAGGCTACAACTTTTTTTGATTACAAAACAAGCATAGGCTCTGGTTCGGCTAGCTCCCTGCAGCCCCGCAGGCAGCGCTGACTCTGGGCACCAACCGTAAGTCAGCCTTGGGTGAACACTTGGGACAGAGACAAGCAGGGGTGTCTGCCACACCTCCACCCAGACGAGCCCTGAACTCAGGCTCAGGGCACAACCCCGCACGGGGAAGACCAACCATGAGTCTGTGGATTCCTTCTTAAAGGAATACCCAATGCATAGGGATGGCTAGGCATCCTGCCACCCCTATCCAACTGAACAAGAGCCTATCTGCAACCTTAGAAGTTGTGATTATTTGCTACGCGGCAGGTGAAACTAAAATGGCAGCAGCCAATCAGCCAAGTGGGGAAAATTCCTGCCGTGCCCCTGTCCCAATGACAGGCGACACACGACAGCATAGTAACGTCAAGCGCAAGCCCTAAATATAGGGAGAGGTGGGCAGGTCTTTTGATGCACTGGCCCCAAAGAGGAAGCTCAGGGCATGTGCATCGGGTTAAGTAGTGGTCCCACTAGCCCAATTGCTCCCAAGCTCATGGGACCACCATAAGGGTGTTGTGGCCGCTCCAATGTTCCCACCCACGACACAAGGCCTGATTGCCAGGTTGCACCCTTGTGAGGGAGGACCCGATCATTCCAAAAAAGAAAAGTACCCTGTCTCCTCCTTTCTTCTGTGTGCCATGGCAAAACAGGAGGTCTCTGTTCCTGATGATATAATACCCCAAAGTTCTACTATGTGTCTTCAAGTACTGCGTGGCCTATTGATGCTCAGCATTTTTATTTTTTTTAGGACATGATTTTGCTTTAACGCTATATTGTAACAGTTAAATTAACTTGTAGAGAATGAACAAAGATAAACAGACAGGTGGACAAATGGGAATAACTATCAGTGAATCTCTTTATTTTATGTTCTCTGATTTGTGTTCTGAGTAATGCTTTTGTATCATCCTGGGCCTTGGAGGAGCATTTGAATGCTTCTAGAAGTTAATAAATTTTATTGCTTGTTTAAACAGCACCCTTGCCATTATGAGACCTGCTCCTGTAAACTACACTGAGGAAATCCATTAAAGAAAATCCATTCAAGTGCAGATTGTAAATAAACTCTAATTTTCTCTTGAATCAAACGCTACAATCTTATTCCCGTTAGAGTCTTCATTTTCAAGTTGGTGATATCACCGGACAACACTTGTTTCTTTCACTGCAAGCTGAAAGGGAACAGATGTTGGGAATATACCACTCTCACTCTAGAATGGGGCTGAATTTGACACACACACACACACACACACACACACACACACACACACACGGGTGAGGCCCTGTGCAGTTTATCCTGGAACAGAAGCTGTTACGAGGGAGATGGGCTTTAGCATCCAGCAGGGAGTGGGTGGCTGCCCTGCAGCTGCTTCTTCTCTTCTATTCTGGCAGCACCTTCCCTCCCTATATAGTGTAGGCTTTGCTAGTCATTGTTTATGGGGCTCAGTAGGAATTTTGGGGGGGAAGCCCCTGATTGGCCTTTGGAACTCCTCCCTTTTTTTTTTACCTGCATCACACTGTAGGGTAATTCTAATTGGCTTGGAGTGGCTTCAGTTGGCATGAGCACCTGAGAAAATTTTGATTGGTTATACCCAAGGTATTATTTGGTTAAGGGCCCTCTATGGTCACCTCCCACAGCCTTTGGCTTAAGTATTCTTTCGGGGTGCCCTTTAGGCATGTGCTGAATCCTGATACAAAGATATAACTAGTGAAGCTGGCATGAAACAGTTATAATATTACCTGCCTTGGTTGTACCAGACAGTAGCCACTTAGCTTCTGCATTCTTGATAAATTTGATGTTTTATTTTTTCCTTCAAAAAAAAATACATCTTAAACATGGCACACAGTCAGGTGTGGTGTATATTATAGAAAAAGGCAAGTAGCTTTATGTTTCCAAAGCCCACATGCTTACTATGGGGAGCCAGGCACAAACATGGGGTGCCTGCATCTGATGCACACTGGTGTGGACTTGTGAAAAACCAGCAGAGACTAACGCTGCAATCCTATACCCACTTCCCTGGGAGTAAATGTATGGAACTCAATGGGTTTGTTGAACTCATTGAAGTGCTATATGTAGGCTTGCACTGTAAGGCTGCAATTCTATGCATGTGACCTGGAAGTCAGTGAGATGTACTTTTGAGTACACTGTATTTTGCATCTCTCCTTGTCTTCTGTAGGGATTAGATTTGTGGAAATAGCACACAAACCTCCTTAACTAGAATTGCCTAGAAGTTGCTTTGCACACTGATATTGCATCTCTGCACTGACATCTCTTTCTGCAGTGTCAGCATAATGCTGTTATCTTTTGTGATGTCGTGTCAGCACAGGTGTCTTTGTACTCTATCTTTTATACATATATAGTCAATCCTAGGTGCAGAAAAGTGTATCTAACTTCTTTATGGTACTTCCTTTGGTCTAGTTAGTTCAAGTGCTCTGGCACAGTCAACAGAGCAAATACTCTTATGTCACTAGATTCGTGCATACAATTAATGGAATTCCTCAACATAAATTGTTCTAATTATATTTGAAGTAGGAGTCTATTACAGTTGGCTTATTTGTATTTTGTGTGTATCTTGAAAGGCATATTGCAATATTGCATTCTGGGTGGTATTGGTGAATAGTCTACCTTAAACTAAGGCTTGTGTACAAATTACATTACCCACAATCCAAAGGTACCCTGTAGTTTCTTGTGAAATATTGCTGTTTATCGTGCTCCCCACCCCCACCACCAGATTTCATCTAACTTGAAAATTGTAGCCATGTTGAATTTGCAGTAAAGCACAGGGGTGTACATTTAAGAGCCTGACCTTTCCTTCCAGTAGACGATGTGTTCAACATTGTGTCCACCCAGCTGCTGGCATCCCCACCCTAGCTGCAATCCATGTCGCCCCTTTGGCTCTGTTAGTGTCAGAACCCTGATGTTGGTTGGGCTAAAGTTTCAGAGGATCAAGAAGTGGCAGGGGTGGTGGTTAATATCCAACACTGGATTTTGATCTCTAAACTCCATCCCTGATGTCATAGGATAAGTGATTATAGAATTGCAGCCTCAATCACCATGATAATTATGGGAGGAGTAGGAAGAGGAAGGGGACGAAAGAGGTGGAATTACCACAGTTTTCTTTTCCCTGATGTCAGAAATGGAGATCCCATCTGTACTATGGCCCCCGAGATGCTTTTCCAATGACTTTTGGATGACACCTTAAATTTCCAACTAAACTCAGACAGAATTCTGTGTACGATTTTCCATAACTTTCAGTGATAACCCATCATTTCTTCATTTATTGGTTATTCCTCTTTTCCACAGCAGTTAGCAACAATTACACACACACACACACACACTGTATATTCCTGCGTACAATACTACTTTTTAACCCAGGAGAATCTTCTCAAAAGTCGGGGGTCGTCTTATACGCCGGGTCGTATTTCTTATACGGCGAGTGTATCTTGACTGGAAAAGTTGGGGGGTCATCTTATACGCCGGAATATACGGTGTGTGTGTGTGTGTGTGTGTGTGTGTGTGTGTGTGTGTGTGTGTGTATATATATATATATACATACACCAACCCAAAGCATAAGGTGGCATTTTGCATAGCAGGACAACAAAATGCACAAGCTCCTTTTGTCTTTGTTTGGCTGTTTAAAGCTGACATTCCTGAACATGGGAAGTTTTTGTTGAAAACAGTCATTGCTTATTTTGTATAAACAACCCCCTAGAAATGCTTGTGCGTTTAAATGGTCTAGCAGTAATGCTGAGCTGCAAGAAAACTAAATAGCAAATAAAAAAAGCAATAAGGCTTTAAAATCTAGTTCGGGGCCACCCTCTGAGCTGCAGACAGTACAATATTAAGGCCAAACTACATATTATGTGCAAGATCTCTGATCTCCCAACAAATGTATTTTCACTAAGCAGCAGCCTTAGAGGCGCCAAAATTGGATTGAAGCAGCAGTGCTGGGAGAAAGGGATTTAACCCTGTCCTATGTACTGTCTAAATCCCCCTCAGCTGCTGTGTAGCCCACTGTGGGAAAATACAGGCACCTGCATTTTTCTCCCCGAGGGGGCGAAATTTAGATTCAGAAAATGGCGGGGAGGAAAGGTTGCCCTTCCTTCCCCCTGTAGTGCTGCTCTAATCCAATTCACACAAAAACCTGCACACACCTGCACCTACCCAGCAACACACCACCAGCATGACTGTGCTAGCTTTTAAGTGAAAATGACACTTTGGGAGATCAGTCAAAGATATCCTGCATAATGTGAAGTTTAGTGCCTTCCAGTGAAGTGAATGAATTAGGATACGCGGGGAAAGTTAGTGTATCTCACCTTCCCAGGTCGGTTTTCTGTGTAGATTCCTTAAAGCTTTCTGCCCAGCCTGGCAATGTGGAAGCATCTAACCCTTCCTAATCTTGCCGCAGCTTTCTGTTTCTCACATGAAGTCGGCTGGTGGTTGCTAGGCAACCGGAACTGCCAAGTTCCATATGGAGGCTAGATATTAATGGCCATTACACACTTCCCTCGCATCAAAATTAATAGGGAATAAAGTGTTACAGCAAGGTTGGGTTTCTGTGTGTGTATATGATAGAGAACTTGTGAACCGGGCAACAATAATACTGGCCAAAGGGGTTAATCCTGGCAAGAATGTTCCTAGTTTTGTGTGTGCATAAGCCTGTGCCACTAAGAAACATTGGGGAAAGATAAATAGCATTAGGTCAGAAAGATTTTATTTATTAGTCCTACATATCTATATTGATTATTGCGGCTTTTGTGGCCTGTCAAGAGATAACTGACAAAAATTTGCATAAAAACATGTTTAATAATAATAGCAGCAGCAGTAGTGGTGATGCTATCATTTCTATTATTTTGCTTAATGTTCCTGCCTGTTTTCAAGAATTAAATGGGAATGAAAACATATTTCAGCACTGTGGAATAGACACTTTCACTAAGGCTCCATTACCAGACCAGATAATCTGGTAAAGCAGTTAGATAACTCTTAACTAGCGAGAGGTGAACTGAGTTGAGATTACCTTGCCTCTCTAACAGAAGCTGGTAGTCATTCTGTCTCTGTGATGCAGTTTCAGAGGAACCAAGTCTCATTAAAGCAGGGATGGTGAATCTCAGGGTCAGGGGCCATATACTGTCCTCAGGACCTCTCTATTTGACCCTCAGATGGCTCTCCCTAGTCCACACATCCAACATCCACTGCACTGCCTACTTTTGCATTGGGACCTAGAAGCTGTTCCTGATGGAACTGGGACTGAAAAAGGGTCCCCATCAGTGTATTAGAGTTTTGCTCCCAAGTAGTCGGGAGTAATAGAAACCATTTACAAGAAAGCTGCCCTATTCTGAAAGTTCTACCATTGTATGCTCTTTCTGACTTATCCCATTGGCTTTTCCCACTTAAAGAGTAGCGCTGAACTCTGACTTTTTGGCCTAGTTCAATTTACACATGTCATCATTGGACACTTCCCAAGGCCCACCCTCCAGCAGAAGACCCATTACTGCTGGGAAGTTCATTGTAGGCAATACAGGCACTGTATAGTGTCATACTGTATTCCAAATGTGTATGTATATTGAAATTGTCTTGATTACTTTTTGGAAATGTTTATACCCCCAGGATTGTATCCTCCTTAATCATGGATTATTTTCAAATGCTGAAGAAGTAAGCCAGAAGCTATACTTAGAATGGGAGCTATTAAACAATAAGTTGATAAAGAATTATCTTAGACACTTTAATTTCTATATTGTTCAATTAACCAAATAATTTCAAAGTGTTTTGCATCCACTTATGCAAATATTGCAATTTCCATATATAACAGCAAACTCCCAAAACTTCCTCTTTCTTAAATATTTCTTATCTATTGATAATTATTTTTTTGTCTTTCACCCCACAAGGTATGGAAGGATCTTCTCATCAGTGATTCAGTTGATAGGTGGTGGGATCTGCCAGTTTCAGTACCCTCAGTTTCTCATTTTCCCAGTCTCTTCATTGTGCAGCAATATGCATTAAAAATAAATAAATCCTTAAGGGCTAAGGAGCAGGACTTTTTCTTTGATAGCAACCACTCCACAGAATCAACAGCTAAGGGGAAACATTTATCTTCTTTCACCAACCAGTGAAAATTTACCTCTTTCTTCAAGCTTTTCCAATATCAGTCTGATTTTTAAATTATTATTACAGTTGGTATTTGCTGCGTTGTTCGTTTTATCTATTTTTTTAAAAAAAAGTATTTCATTTGCTGCTTTATTGTATCTTTTGCTTTGTGTGACTATATATTATTATTTTTCCTGCACAAAAGCAAACAACAAATTCAATCAATAATAGTGAAAATATTATTCTTCAGAAATATTATAGGAATGTAGCAGTAATGGATGACAGAATTTTCTTCTGCGTTTGTGAGCCTAGAGACAATCTGTTTCTATTTTGGTAAAGCATGATGTGAAAGAAATATTATGTTGCTGTAAAAGAAAAAGAAAAACGTAGGTTCTTTTTGCATGCTGCTTTGTCCATTTTTATATCTTACGAAAGCTTTCTGGTTATCCTTGCTATGCAATATTTAAGAAGGGACTAGGATTTTGATTTTATTTCCCCTCCAGTAATCTTCATTGGAACACAACAGAGATAAAGAGTTGCTGTGGCTTACTTTCTCTGTGTGTTTCATGCAGATTCTTTTTTTAAAATCCAAAAATAAGAGTTAGTAGTTGAGGGGCTCTGTTTATCAGCTATTTCAACATAAATTAATCTACATCACTATCAGCCAGTACCACAACACAATTAGGACAAACCATTTCACTTAAGTCTAATTTAATCCTATTAAATCCAACAGAAATAGAGCATTTTGAATCAACATCTCCACCAACATCCAAACTGAATGTTCAAAAAGAAAACCAGTTGGGGTTCCGGTTTCCGCCGGCAGGAATGGCGGACCTGTTTTCCATCCCTCTGACCTTCGTAAGGAATTTGGCGGTTGCTAGGGGAGTAAATGGCAACCCCCTACCCTCTCCGGGGGTTACGGAGAGGGGCCGCTGGCCCGCGATGCCCCCAGACCCACTCCGACTGTTTATGGAATGGGGGGAGCTTGGGCTGAAAAGCACTTACGAGGGCCAGGACTCCCGGACGCTAATCTGCATGGCGGGGATTTCCATGGTTAAAGAAGATAATTAGGCTTAAATCTATGGACATACTTCAGAAGGAGGGGAAGAAGCGCTGTTTACTGCTGAGAAATCTATGCTGCTGAGGGAGAGGAGTTAAAGGCTGTATATCATCTGGAAGAAGGATTGATGGGGACGGAGCGATAAGGGAATGGAGTTTTATTTTTCTTCATATGAGTTACTTCGTACCTTCCCAGACGCGATGTCCTGGCTTGTTTGGAGTGAAAGAGAAGCAAAAGACTGTGTGAGTTGAACTTTATAAACTGTTGTTACTGAGCATATTTTTTAAAGATGTGGAGTTGCCGATGAGAAAAGCCCCCCCCCCCCCCTAGTCGGACGGAAGGAGTCCTGGACGCGTTCAGAGGATTTATGAGCTGTGACGCACTTTGAATTGGAGCAGCGACCTGAAGCTAAGTTCAGCTATAGGGCAAGGAGATCCATTAATTTACCAAGAGTTTATGGTTTGATGTTTGGGTCTTCTGCCTGGAAAAGCTGTAAATTTTATAAAGATCGTTAATCTTCATGGCTATGAGAGAAAACGAAAGTGATTTGAGCTTTTTAAGATGGCGCTGCTTCGAAGCAACAGGGAGCTACAGACTAAGAAGATTTATGGGGAGGCTGGACTGATTAACCCACACAGGAGAAAGAACATTTGTGAAACCTTGTTTGATATTTATCTCAGCAGCTGGGAAACAATCGGTTGAAAGTGGAAAACATCTATGTGACTGTAAGGGGAAGATCTGAACTTGGAGGACGATTTGAACTTTAGAAAAAAGACGGCAGTGGACGGTTGCGAGGAATCCCCAATTTCTTGAAGCATGGGAACCCAAATAAAAAATTCTTTAGATGATTTGGCATAACATTCGGTTTGATTGATATATATATGTGTATAATTTGAAATAATGAATGTGATATAATTGGTTTTAATTGGAAAATTAATAAAATATATTTTAAAAAAACAAACAAAAAGAAAACCAGTTAACAGAAACAGCCTCCCCTTCAGTGCAGTCCCCTTCATTTAAACAGCCTGTGCAGCCTATTCCACAGTGACATTTTGCTGCATGGTTGTGGAGCTGAAAGGAGAAGCTGTAAGGGAGTCAGCCTCAGACCCCAGTGGTGATGGTAGACCACAGAAGCCCATGTGTTGGTAACCCCAAGGCTGCCCTTGGGCTTGGTCTGGAAGCTCCAGCTGGTGAAGAGTGTGTCAGCAAGACTTATAATGGGGGCACATAACTGCCAACATGGGGCACCATTGTTAAAACAGTTGCACTGGTTGACCATCTACTACTGAGCCAGATTCATTAATTTACGAAGGCCAAGTCAACTTAGGTTATCCCAGCTCAGTCACTAAGACCATCTGTAGGAGCATGGCTGGTTATTCCATGAATTGATCAGGCTCATGTGACATCAACATGAAACCAAGCCTTCAGAGTTATGGGGAAAATGTTCCTCCAATAGAGATTCAGCAGGCACCTTCTGTATTGACTTTCAAGTGTTTGCTGCCATGCTTAAGCAAACAATTAAGAAAAAAACATTTTCCATAATAGACAGCTGGTAATGATTTGTTTTTATTATTATTTTCTTTACTCTTACTGCGTTTAAATGGTTGTGAGAACCACATTGATTTTTTTAAAAAATGAAATTGTGGTATATAAATATTGCTAATATAAATAAATAAAACAGGAACCACATCTGCAGGCTGACACAGTGCAGAAGTGCTATATGTGAGCTGAGGGCTCATTCTCAAGTGGGGCAACTGGTGCATCATAGAATCATAGAATCATAGAATCATAGAATCATAGAGTTGGAAGAGACCACAAGGGCCATCCAGTCCAACCCCCTGCCAAGCAGGAAACACCATCAAAGCATTCCTGACAGATGGCTGTCAAGCCTCTGCTTAAAGACCTCCAAAGAAGGAGACTCCACCACACTCCTTGGCAGCAAATTCCACTGCCGAACAGCTCTTACTGTCAGGAAGTTCTTCCTAATGTTTAGGTGGAATTTTCTTTCTTGTAGTTTGAATCCGTTGCTCCGTGTCCGCTTCTCTGGAGCAGCAGAAAACAACCTTTCTCCCTCCTTTATATGACATCCTTTTATATATTTGAACATGGTTATCATATCACCCCTTAACCTTCTCTTCTCCAGGCTAAACATACCCAGCTCCCTAAGCCGTTCCTCATAAGGCATCGTTTCCAGGCCTTTGACCATTTTGGTTGCCCTCTTCTGGACACGTTCCAGCTTATCAGTATCCTTCTTGAACTGTGGTGCCCAGAACTGGACACAATACTCCAGGTGAGGTCTGACCAGAGCAGAATACAGTGGTACTATTACTTCCCTTGATCTAGATGCTATACTCCTATTGATGCAGCCCAGAATTGCATTGGCTTTTTTAGCTGCTGCATCACACTGCTGACTCATGTCAAGTTTGTGGTCAACCAAAACTCCTAGATCCTTTTCACATGTACTGCTCAGCTGAATCAGAGTCCTGCTCAGTCCAACAGTGGGCCCCTCAGGAGATGGCATGGCAGAAATGGCCTAAGCTGCCTTTGCATTTTTTTATTTTTTTATTTTTTTAAAAAAACCAAATCAAATTGTTTCAGCATTCCTTTGTTTGGTTTTTCTCTTCTTCTTACTAACAGCAAGTTGTAGACGGAGCCTTCATCAGCATATATATGGCTCTGAAGCCTATTGAGTGTAATCATGGCTCTTATTGTTCTTCTCTAAGAGAAAAGGGATAGAACTCCACATGAGTTTTTAAAATGGAGAGGTTCATTTTCCTGCAAGGCAAATAAGATATGTTTATTCTATGGCAGATATTTGCATGGGTAGAAAGGCACTGTGTTGCACAAGGCAGTGCTTTTCTTCTGGTGGTACTCAAGGGTATGTAGTACCAGCAGCACCTTTTTTAAAAGGTTAAAAGTGAGCACCTTTTCTTTCTTTCTTTCTTTCTTTCTTTCTTTCTTTCTTTCTTTCCTTCCTTCCTTCCTTCCTTCCTTCCTTCCTTCCTTCCTTCCTTCCTTCCTTCCTTCCTTCTGAAATGGCACAAGGTAATAACAACACCCTCAGTGCCTTAGCAGTCTCTGCCATCTCCCAAAGTCTTTGGGCTGCTCTCGGTTATGATGAAGTGAGTGCTAAAGAGGGTTTATTCTTTGCCCAAGAGCTCCTTATGGGCTCCACTGAAAGCAGTTCTGGGTGTTAACCACACTTTATTGTTGGCATAGCATGCCACATTAGAGGACATTTCAACTTTGTGAAGATAAACACAACCATAACTCTCAGCACGATGTCACGCGGCACAGACTCCTCTGACAGAATAAAACATAGGTTCCTTGTAATTCTGGGTTCATTGTGTGGAACCGAAGGTGAGGAGTATTATATCGAAGTAGCGCTGTGTCTGGAAACACAGCAACTAAGGACCATTCCACTACTTTTGCGTGGACAGGCGGAGTCCCCCCAACCCCAGGTGACCCCCTAGCAGAATAATGACTCAAGACAACGTGCTATGGGACTTAAATTGGCCACAACTTTATTAAGTTTCAGGTGTAGGGAGACCTTGGCTCAGGCATTGGGCGTTTATCCTTCCCAGTCCCCAGCCGGGGATCTGGGAGACTTCAGAGTTATCCAGAATGTGTGGGGATTGGGCTGGCTCTGGAGAACATATGTTCAAGCAGAGACCCTGCCCCCTGTTTTGCCGCCATCGGAGGGGAGAGCAATGACAACCTCTCGGCGTATGGCCAATGCCTCCCCCCTCAAGACCCCTTTAACGGGGAACCCTGGGATCACCACCGCAAGGGGGGGTCACCGCTTAACACACACACACCCATTTAGGAAGATAGACTTAAAGGATTCCACCCAAGGCCTGAAACAGCCAAAGTTGTGATGTTTTGCTACAGGAAAGGCAAAACCTGTCAATGCAGAAAAATTCCTTTCCAGCCCTTCAACAGCGACCCTGTTGTAGCTTGTGTACCTGTGGAGAACAGGTTAACCTGCAAAAGAAGACTTAACTGAGGGAGGGCAGGGTGGGAGAAGCTCTGAAGCTAACTGGTGCTTCACAGGTAAGATTCACCTTCTGTTGTGTGAGCAGGGTGGTCGCTCCCCTTACCTGGCCGATCCCCTGGCAACGCCTCCCCAGGCGGGATTGGGCGATTGGCTGAGGTAGGCAGAGACCTCCGAGTATCCAGCCTGGGGAGGATGAAGCCAGCCCAAACTACCAGGAGCCGCACTGGGATCCTGGAGGCTGCGTGCGACCACGCAAAAGGCGCCGCCGCCCATTTGATGTGGGGAGCGGTCATTATGTTGTAAAGCAAGAGGCTATCCTGAAAGCAACCTAAGAATTCAAGTATAAGCCGTAAATAAAGGGGGAAAGGGGGCATGTTCCAAAGTGATTTGCATGGACTTCTGAAAAGTGGATCCACAAAAACCATACTTTGCACCAATAGATGTTTGAGCAGCTGTGAAATATGCATTTTCAATGCCCATCTAAGAATGTTAGAAAGAATGTGGATTTCTTTGCACTTTTTGCTATTTTGTGTTTCTTTAAATTTATTTGTGTGTGAGAAGGAAAGAGAGAAAGAGATCTGTATTTTTGCAATCTGGAGATGGAATAGCTGGTTCTTTGCTCGAGTGCCACATTCATCTTCATGTGGGCTCCCTTTACAGCTATAACTAGCCTAAAAGGTAGCGCGGGGGGGGGGGGAGAGATTTTGATGCTGCAGCATTTAGTGTGCAGCCCAACTGATGGGACTTACTCCCAGGTAAGAGACTATGAGATCTAGTCAACCGGTTAGAATAACAACAACAACAACAACAATTTATTATTTATACCCCGCCCATCTGGCTGGGCTTCACCAGCCACTCTGGGCGGCTTCCAACAGAAGAATAAAATAATCGATTAAAGATTAAAAGCCTCTCTAAACAGGGCTGCCTTCAGATGTCTTCTAAAAATCTGGTAGCTGTTTTTCTCTTTGACATCTGATGGGAGAGCGTTCCACAGGGCGGGCGCCACTACCGAGAAGGCCCTCTGCCTGGTTCCCTGCAACTTGGCTTCTCGCAACGAGGAAACCGCCAGAAGGCCCTCGGCGCTGGACCTCAGTGTCTGGGCAGAACGATGGGGGTGGAGACACTCCTTCAGGTATACTGGACCAAGGCCATTTAGGGCTTTAAAGGTCAGCACCAAAACTTTGAATTGTGCTCGGAAACGTACTGGGAGCCAATGTAGATCTTTCAAGACCGGTGTTATGTGGTCTCAGCGGACGCTCCCAGTCACCAGTCTAGCTGCCGCATTCTGGATTAGTTGTAGTTTCTGGGTCACCTTCAAAGGTAGCCCCACGTAGAGCGCATTGCAGTATCCAAGCGGGAGATAACTAGAGCATGCACCACTCTGGCGAGAAAGTCTGCAAGCATGTAGGCTCTCAGCCTGCATACCAGATGGAGCTGGTAGACAGCTGCCCTGGACTCAGAATTGACCTGTGCCTCCGTGGACAGCTGTAAGTCCAAAATGACTCCCAGGCTGCGCACCTGGTCCTTCAGGGGCACAGTTACCCCATTCAGGACCAGGGAGTCCTCCACACCTGCCCGCCTCCTGTCCCCCCCAAACAGTACTTCTCTCTTGTCAGGATTCAACCTCAATCTGTTAGCCGCCATCCATCCTCACACGGGAGAATTGTTTCACTCACATGCAAATATTTTTCAGTGTAGGCTGCTATCCTGTGCTTACCTGAAATCACATCCTGTGCTTACCTGAAATTACATCATGCTCTGGCACAGGAGGGGGGTTGGAGAGCAGGCGGTAGCAGGGCTGGTGCGCGTCCTGGGGGCGGGTCACGCTGCCACCAGGGGCGTGGTGCACATTCTGGGGGCAGGGCGCACTGCCTACGGGGGTGGGGCACCCAGCACGGGCGGGGGGCAGCTGCGATGGAACCCTACTGGGATCACGCTGCCGGGGGCGGTACGCTCTTCCCACACTCCTTTTCCTCTGCCAGTGCATAAGCTTGCCTAGGGTTATACTGCTAATGGATTCACTGTGCAGGAGTAAGTCCTGTTGAGTTCAATAGAGCCTACTCACTCTATAGTAAGTGTGCTGAGATCTGCACTGCACAGCATGCAATTAACTGAATAAGATTTCCTTTACCATCTGAGAGCCCTAAAGCCACTCTGGAATACTATGAAAGTTAGAGAAACATGGGTTGTATTCAACATAGCACTAAGGATATTGTTCCTTCAGTGCAAGCATTTATGCTTGCTGACAGAAGACTCTCCCCACTCCTTTCCCTGTGAGTTGTTCTGTAGGGTCTCTCAACCCTCTGGAGAAGGTTAGGGGATTGGGGGGGGGGAGAGTCCAGTTGACATAGTGGTAATAATTGCACTGACTAGTGCAACAATTTATTCAAATGCAGTCCTTTGTTGCTTTCAGTCATGTATCCATAAAAAAGCAATAATGGCATGTGGTCACGACTAGTAGTATTCTACCCATTGGTAACACTAGGATTACAATGAAAGAGTTCATATATAAATGTGATCAGAAATGCTTTTATGGTCTAATTGAAAAAGTCTTGATAATGCACTTCAGGAAAAGAGGTGTTAAGACATTTAAAAGTAGAATTCTGTGATCTGATAATAGGGTGGATGTTATATATCACTCTAGACCTATTTTGGTCTTATTTCTATATATTTATTTTTTTATTCAGATATTTTGCTTAATTATATCAAATGCAACAAATATTTCTGTGGCATTCTATAGTACTTCTTTATCCTAGGAGCTATTTATTTCCATGGACCTTACTGAACAGTTTAAAGTGCAGATGAAAAGCTTTGATGAACCTGTTGTACCATTATGAACCTCTTCTTTCCCAGCACTTCTTCTGCTCTGAATTAATAATATTCATAAGCATGTTTGCAACTACTACTCAATCAAACTGGTTCAGAAGCTAGTTAAAATGATTTAGAGAAAAGCACTTGTTTAGTACACACAGGCCCCACTCCCTATTTGCATATGATCTGCAAAGAGACTGCAAAAATTATGAATTGTTTACTAAAGATTGATTGCTGGCTTGGCACATGTAGACTATTTCCTGCCCTTGTTTGTGTTGTGTGATTGCTCAAGTCATCTCATTAACATGGTGGCCTTTTTCTTCCATCACTGAAAACATGGATGATACGTCTACAAATTTGAAGAGGGAAGAGGGTAGCCAAAGACATTTAACAAATGGAACATGGTAACACTTGCAGCACATGTTCATAAGGATATTCTTCATGCTGTCCAACATAAATAAGTTGGAGATGTCACTGAGGTTTTTGTTTTGTTTTGTTTTTTGCCTGAAGCGATATAATATTTTGTGGCATTTGACCTTCTTCAGAACCACTAAAATCTTACTTTTGTGTAAATGGAAACTGATCTGTGCTTTGCATCTGCTTCTGTGTAGAACCAAAATCTGTCTGTGCACAACCATGTTTTTACTGCTGAGGCTTAGATCCACAGGCTTCCACTGAAGGAACATAATAGATAGTTGTACAATGTAACTCAAGACAAGTTTGAGGTTGTCATTTAAGCAACAAAAGCAACCATTCATTGGTAGTTTACATTCTTAAAGGTCTTAGTAAAAGGGAATATTTGATTTAATGTCAGTCATTCGACTTTAAAGCGCGTGTGCACGCGCGCGCACACACACACTAAGCCTTTTGTGAAGCCATTCTATTTTGCATCATACTCTTTTTGCCTCTAAAAGTCTCTTCCCCCTTCCCTCATTTTTGCAGTCCCCATTGTGATGGGGTCTAGTGAGCTCGACAGTTTAACTTTTAGTGTAGATCTCATGAATGCCATCATAGTATGCCAGCCCTGTATATAGTGCTATCTGCAGGTTAGGAACACAGCAACACCCCTTCCCTTGGTTCATTTAGCTGAGTCTGCACTCATTGGCAGCAGCTCTCCAGGGGTTTCAGGTAGGGCTTTTCCCTAGTCCTACCTGGAGATGCCAAGGATTTAACCTGAGACATTCTGTATGCAAGGCTGGTGGTCTGCCATGGATCTATGGCCCTTTCCACAGTTTGAGAGGGCCCATGAGCCTGGTGGGGTCTTTGCTGCTGCTGCTTCTGCTGCTGCTAACACCAAATTCAGCCCTTCTTTGCCTTTGGCCCCACTCCAAACCATCGCCCAGTGCGAGAGGGTATGGTGGGCAGGAGATTCTGCTCCTTCTCCTTGCTTCAGTAGGGCAGGAGAAAAGGCAATAGTAGCAAGGAGGAAGGGGATCAGGAAACTCCGGAGACCTATGGTGCATCCCTTGCTGGGGGGGATCTCTGCACATGATCAACGATGCCTACCTGTGATGTTGCTTTGACTGTAGCTTCCTGAACTCTAGGGCATTTAAGCATGGCAACTAAGTACGGCACTGAATGCAAGGAGCCCTGCATGGCTAGGTTTTCCCTCCCCACCCCATGTGGGGTTTAAATCAAGCTGTGCCTTCTTCAGACAGTGGCAGTCACTGCTACCAGCTGTGTTGATGGCCACCAGTTAATGGTCTTTTAAAGAGGATTAGATAAATTCATGGTTAAGTGTTTGTTTTTTACTCCAGTGATTTTATTAGACCTTTCAGTGGCTGCCGATCCAGGTTGTTTTTAGATCAGCCTGGGAGCCGGGTGTTTCCATGGCTTCCAAAGTGTTTAGTATCAGGTTTTTCTGTAGGTGTGTTGAAAATGGGTAGGGTGTTTAGTTTGAACTTCTGCATGTATGAGTTCCAAAATGCCCAATTGGCTTTATTTTGTGAAGTCAGCTTTTTATTCAGTTTCTATCCAGTTTCTTAATGACGACTGGCAGTAAGAGTTAATAATAGTTAAAAAAACGAAACTCCGCCGAATAATAAAAACAAAACTGAAAACTAAAGAATTTCATGTGTGAACCAGCTAAGATAAAAACTCTCCTGCTAAAAAGAGGAGGGCATGCTTATAGGGCTATGCCTATATTTGTAGTTTTTGTGTTCTCTGGTTTTAAGCAAAGTGCTGTTTTCTCTCCTGTTTCCATTTGTAATCTACTCAAGTAGAAGCAGCTAGGTTTTTGAACATTTAATGTACTGTGAAATTCTGCTCAGTGCTACTTGGGTGACTACAATCCATCTATGCTTTTATCAAGCACCTTTCACGTCCTCCTGTGATATGGGGTGCAAGGAAATTAAAATGTCAGAATAAAAAATTCGTTGTTCAAACAGTCATGAAGCATGAGCCAGGAAGCCACTACTTCACATCTCATATCAGTCATAAACTCGGAAGGTGGTTTTAGGCAAATCCAGCTTCTGCAGCCATTTGCAATCATAAAAATGAACTACCTTACAGGGTTGTTGTATACTTAAATAAAGTATGTAGAAAACATGCATGGTATTATACCAACAATGAAGGCAGTGAAATTTCATGTTGGAAAAGTCACACAAAATATTCAGCTCATGTAAAATCTTTCCAAGGGTTTCAGTTTTCAAAAAAATTGTCCACAAACACTAAGGGAGATTATTATTTTTTACATATTCAAACACTGTACCAGTTGATCCCATAGAAAAACCACGTAGCTGTTCTTCTGAAATTTGGGGAGACTGATGCCCCCAGAAGAGGCAACATTGCCTGAAATCTTACTCTAATTCCACCCCCAAATTTTAAAAAGTTATGGACATTTCCTTTTTTAAAAAGGACATCCATGTCTGCACATTTCATCAAAAGAAAAAAGACTCTAGCTAATTTTCAATAATTCCCAGTAGTGGAGAAATGAAGCAGCCTTGCATGAACCCTTAGCTGAATTGGGCAGCCTATGAAGCACCTCAAACCAAGGCAAACTGCTTCCCAATACACCAAATCAGGGTCCAAACAATATATTGAAGTCTGTGCACACCTCTATATCTGACATAAGTCAATATTGTCCTGGGCAAATGGACTTATCCATGCACCATTTAGCTGTTTTCCAGTGTTCCAATTGTTTTGTTCCAGATATTTCTTTTCCTTGCTCCAAGCTACCAAGTGAGAGTGCTATGTAAAAGGTTAGAGGAAATGCTAAGGGTTTTGATATGTAGAACAATAAACTCAAGGGCTTGTTGAGGACAATTTAGAAGCGATTAGATGCTACTAGAGGGCAGGGCTTGTCAACCTTAGACGCTGTGCAGAAGGAGAAATTGCAGCAGGTGAAGCTTGTAATTGCATAGTCCTACAGGGCTGAGAAAACCTACTGAAATTCCCTTTTCTGAACAACTATTATGGCACAGAAGCCTTTGAACTTATTGGAGCTCTTTTCTCCTTGCTTTGATGCTTGAGGGGAGCTGAGACTGCCATTTGATTCCAATGTATACATTGGGTGATGGCTTCAATGATGTGAGTTCTGAAAGCACAAGGATGTGTCTCTTACATTTGGTTGGTTTGTTAAATACCAGAAATACTTTCATTGTGAAATCCAGCTATGGGCTGGATCCAGAGTAATCCAGTTGTGGACAAGCTGAAAACAGCCTCACCATTTCATTGTGGTTTTCACAGTTGGTGAGCAGGAGACTCAGAGAACACCTGTGCAGGCACAACAAAGTAGTGAGTAGTGAGGGTAGCATCTACATTGTGTAGGGATCATAGGAGCCAACACTCAAGGGCCAATGTCCCTTCGGCCCCCACAATAAAATATTAGAGGGGGCCAGCCCCCCCAAGTTGATGTCATTGCCATTCAAATAGAGTGTGTGTGATTGATCATCTTGTGATTGATTATGTGGGGTGGGGCTTACCTGCTCCTCCCCATTTATTTGCGTTAGCACCCCTGCTAGGGGTTGCAGTTGTAGGTGGGTTTCAGAAAATGAAGGAAAGTTGTTGTCCACAGTTTCTACATTAGTATTTTCCCCATCACATTTTTGCCAGCTCTGAAAGCATGAGTACAGTTTCCCTATCTGTCCTTAGGTATTTTCCCTCAGTTTGCCCTTACATGGGGCCTTATAAAGTTAACTGGTTGGAGAACAGGGAGTGGCATTTAAACCATAATTCTTTGTAATTGAATTTGGAACGAAAAGGAACTTGCCTCTGTGTTGCCTTGCTCCAGACTCTTGGCATTGCTGCTCTAAAAATTTTCATCAGTGTCATGTTAGAACCAAATGTGCTGAAATCTGTGATCTCCTTTGAAGCCCAAAAGCAAGACATGCCCTTCAAAAAGCAGTCAAATTACAGTGTCACATGTTGAAGAGGACTCAGTTAAATTCAGGACCATTTTTATTTATGCATATGTATACCATACCTCATACATAGTGGGATTTTCAAAGATCATAGGAATGAAATGTATGAGGAAATGCACTGATACATATTTTCAGAACATGAAATGTTCTTTCTATTTTGTTATCTTTCAGCAACCCTTGAACATTCTTTGTGAAAAGATCTAAATAATTCTAATTCTGTGAAATGAGAATATTTCTCTGCTTGAATAAGCTGTTAAAGTGATCATGACTGGCCCATTGACCAACTGATACTTAGTTGCTTAACTCAGTGGTGTCAGGTCTGAAGATGTGCCTGACTATATATGTGGCCAGGTCAGTGGTTTCACTGGTGGTATCAATTTGACATTTTACAAAAAGGAAAAGGAAACATTTAATACTATGGATGCTCACATTGGTCAATATCCACAGTTGCTCAGTTTTCTCACATGTGATTAATGGATAATTCAGTACCAAAGGAACCCTATTGCGTTCACCTACTGTGTGCAACCACCAGGAACAGGCAGCTCAGGGCAGGTAGTCCAAGAATGTTACAATGAGTGCTGTCATCCTTGCTGCATAATACCGGTAGGCAGTAATCAGAAGGTACCATTCTTCCCCATCGTTGAATTTCTCTGCTTGTAAAACAATCCACTTGCTGATTCCTGCCTGTTTTTCAGTGTTGAATGCACAGGAACTCTGCCAACAAAACCTTTAGAGTCCTAGATTCTATTTCTTTGCCTCAGTAGTAGGTAATCAACTAATGTGCATTCTTAATTTTCCCCCTTCCTCAATAGATTCTAGCTATATCCAATACCAAGGGAATTCTTACATGGAATTTGAGGGTTTTCATTTGCAACCACAAAACAACATCAGTTTAGAATTCCAGACCTTCAGCTTCGAAGGAATCATTCTTTATATTGAACAGAACCCAAGAACAGTGGGACATTTCGTTATTCAACTTTCTGTCAGACATGGGACCTTACAGGTAATGTTTCAAATTATCATTTAAAGTACGGTTTGAGCTTCCCCACACCACACCACCAGCAGTTCATACATTTGGGTACCCATGGATGTTATTAAGTGTTTAGAAACAGTTCTTTTAAAATGGTGGTGGTGGTGGTGATGTCACTGTTTAAATTGCCCCCTTTCCGAATCCTGTTACAAGTGATAATTATGACACCTGGGGATAATATTCATGCATGATAAGGGAGGGAAGCTATGTGGGCATTGATAACAACAGTTCACATGAAAAATGTACAGGAATAGAATGTGGCAGAAGAATGTGGTCCTGCTTCACGATTGCTAGTTCATGGACTCTCAGATGAAAACAAAATACCAGTAATGCACTGAGTTAACCTATTAGGTACATCATAAATATATTAAAGTCCTCAATATCCCAATTATTCAAAGGTTTAATAAAAAGTACATCCACATTGTTCTAATGACCCCCCCCCAAAAAAAGCCCATCTTGTGTGCCTTAATGGAACTATCATTTCCAGGACTCCCTTATGGAGGAACCAAGACGGACAAACTGGTTTCCATTTCTAGTGTGGATTTGCCTAAGACTGGCATTACCCGATCTGGTGCTCTCTAGACATTTTGGATTACACCTGGATGGCACCAGTTTGGCCTAATTGATCATGTAACAAAGGGGTTTTTTTTGCATTTGCATTTGCCAGAACACAGAAATGTACACTTTTTTCATATCATATACACATTTATTTCTTCCTGCACATAATCCACTAAAGGGACTTGCTTTAAAATTATCTTGCTGTGCAGCAGTAGCTATAGCAGTATTTATTTGGAGTATATTTTTATTGCACAGTAAATGGGTAGAATTTTCAGTTTTCCTGGACTGAGACTAAAAATCATGTCTTCTCATAGTTCATACGTATAAGAACTGCTCATTATCTTGACATTTATAATGAAAAGATTAATAAAGAAATAAGCCCATGTAATTGCGGAGATGTGGCTGTTCTAGAAAATTTTGAATTGAGCGAAATTTTGTATCAGAAAACTTTCAGATGCCGCAGCAAAGAAAGCTAAATATTTGACACTGCTAAGCTCGCCTGATATTGAAGTTTGTCATCAATTCATTGTAACCCAAGGAAGTTATTCCTGTGAGAAAATAAACCCCTAGAAAAATGTCTGCCTCATGTCACTGCGCGGATGTTAAAAAAGGAGTGTGCAGTACTGAAAAACACATAAAACCTACGGGAAGCTCCCAGTGTGATTTGTGTCTGTATGAGAAGAATCATGGCTTCCACAAGCATTGTGTGAAGGAAGAGCCTTCAGTCCCCAAATCCTATTTCAGAGCACTTGTGATTTACTTATTGGCACACAGACTAATAGATCAGCTCCTGCTTTTCATTAATTCACATTAATGGATACCACAGAGTGCAATTAAAGGCATGATTCTACACAGCACGCATTGCCCAATGCTTTCCCATTTGCACAATGGGGCTTCTGCTTTTTCCTTTCCCAACCAACTGGAGCAGATTTCGAGGGCATGCAGCGGGAGCTGCAGAGGGGAGGAAAAGGAGCAGGCAGGTGCCCACTTGTGCTATGTTTGCTTTCAACCAGTATATACAAATAAACTATACACAACACAGGTTTATAAAGTGTGGATTAGCAAGGGCGCTGACTTTCAGCGCCATTAATGTTGAAGGTAATAGCCTACGAAAGGATCATCAGAAAATGAAGCTGATCTACTCATTCCTAATCTTATTTGCAGCAAAGGAATCATGGATTTCCTTTTCAGTTACTGGCTTAGACATCTAATAGCAATATTTATATTTTGATCAAAGTTTCTTGGTGCTAGCTGGCATGGCCCAGAGTTGCATATGCACAGGAATTGTCCTTCTCTGTCCGTTAAAAATATGAGCTTCAGTGTGCATACAAGCATCTGCCACTGAATGCGCAATGCGGTTTTGCCTTCACAGATGAACAAGAGAAACCCCTGCATGCATGTCTGCCATGGGCCATGGGAAAGGGAAGCATTTCCTCTTGTGTCCTGATTTCACTCATTCATGTTTCAGCTTTTAAAAATTACTGATGCTTTGCAATTACAATAAATTATCTCCCCCTCCCCACTTCCTTTATTCAGTACCAATTTGTATGCGACAGCGTAGGAGAAATTAGAAACATCAGTACTAATGTGAGAGTGGATGATGGACAGAAATACAGAGTGCACATTAGGTAAGTTTATTACTTATTTCTTTGTTTTGCTATTCACAGTGTCTGAGTTCATCTTGGAGGATAATGAGCCAATTGATCAGTTCAGTCTGCAAGGTTATCCTGGTTTACACCCTGAGATGCAGACCTAACATTAATGAAGTCAATTGAAACTTGACCTCGACTTCAGCAAAGTGCAATACCAATTATCATGGGAATGATGTAATTAATTAAGATTTGTGACTTGTTCCCATCCCAGAAGGATCACAGCAAGAAACAGTTATTTTCAAAGAAACAATATTCCGCTTGTAGGCTTATCTATAACCTTCAGCGGCCACTGGCTATTCCAAATAAATGGGCAGTTGATGTGCAAGAGTTTTACAGCCCTAACTAGGATTTCCATCCAAACCAGCGGTGGGAAACCTGTGGCCCTTCAGATGGCGTTGGACTCCAATCCCCAAGTGCTGCAGCCAACATGACCATAGTTCAGGGCTGATGGGAATCACAGCCCAGGAATACCTGGAGGCACACAGGTTCCCCACACCTAATCTATTGTTGTTGTTGTTGTTGTTGTTTAGTCGTTTAGTCGTGTCCGACTCTTCGTGACCCCATACTATTGTCACTATTGTGACATCTATACTATTGTCTGAAACCAGGTCTTCAAGTAGATTTGCAAACTCTGTTTTACTTGTCATTAACCATTGTTCAAGTTGATGCAGAACACTGAACTGGGGTTAAAGTATAAAGCCAACAATGGAGAAAAGGGACAATGTGCTGCACAGAGGGGAACAGAGGAGCAGAGGAAGCAAAGGTTTCTGAGGCTGGCTCCTGATGCACTAGCACTATGCTTGCACCAGACCACAGTGTTGAAGTCCTGCTGACAGCTTGGTGCCCCTTCCCCACAATTAAGCACATGGTGTCACCTTATTTATTAACCTGGGACAGTATGGTACAGTGAATTCCAATGGAGCAGAATACTTAAAAATTCAATAAGCAAGTTAACTGAGCAATAAGATAGGGCAGGAGCGTATTGTTCATTTTTTAAAAAATGGCAGTGTTGGTGCCTTAAGACTGAGACCATAAGGCCAGGTGCCTTTCTCCACCACTGCTTATCATTAGTAGACACTATCACACACCATGAAGTTTCTTATTGGAATTATAAAATGTTAATTTTGAGAGAAAGCGTGCAGGGCAGATAGAGCTAACAGCTTTTAAAGGTAAGACATGAACTCTGTCTGGTTAGATTAAAACCATCTCTACTAGTTTAAAAATGCTAATGTTGGTACTAATGGGTTTCGTTCGAAAGAATGAAAAAAGCTTATACTTTTCTTTATAAATTTGCTGCTTGTGTACTAATGCACATCTCATCCTTGATGTTGCAATAGCCGGTTGCCCAGACAATGAGCACAGTGATATTTAACACTCTGCTTAGGGGCAAATCTCAGTTTCTACTTATGTGTCCCCAAACCATGGCTCCTCCTCATACATTCTGGCGCCAGGTAGAGGCAACTCTCTTCCCCCAGACCTTTGAGTAGCTTTAGTGACTATTTGAGAAAGCAACGACAGACAGATGAGTTAATGCTATGCGTTGAGTGTGGTTTATTGTTTCTACATTATTGCTTCCCACCCCAGGATCACTTGTGAAGAGAGGTGAAATATAAGTGTTACACAGTTTCTAAAGAATAAAGAGATATATGTGAATGGTTATCTCCGACAATACAATTACAGATACCTAGTTAGGAGAAATCCTCTCTGAAAGACATTCAGGCCTTCACTATCATGTGATAGTGAAAATGACCAAAAGGACCTACTATGGGTGTGTGTTACTAACCATTCATCTGAGCACAAAATCCAGCAAGCTCATGTTCTGGCAAATGCACATACAAAAAAACTAAGCTGGATTGAAACCAATTAACTCTCTCTGAATAGTGCAAAGTCATTCTTAGGCAGGCTATGGACTCAGCCACTGGTCAGTCAAACATTCAGTCCTCTCAAATATCAGAAATGTGTTTCCCACCAAACTGAAATACTGTAGATGGAATACCACAGGTTTGCCAACTGAAAATGGTAGCCTTCACATGCTTACAATGTGTAGCTATGGAAACATGGCGAGGGGCGGAGGTGACCCTTCCTTGAGGTGGGGAAGAAGCAGGTGCCTCAGGTGGCAGATGTGCAAGAGACAGCACTCTGCCTGCCTGCCCGCCCGCCCCTCCACTCCTGCTACTGGTGAAATGCCCCCTTTCACCGGGAGTGTTCCGTCAGGCTACTTTGCCGCTCATCTTTAATGGCCCTGGGATGGAGGAGGCGAAAAAGCCATGGTGCACTGGTTTCATGGTTTCTTACATCTGAACATGGAAAAACAGTTTAAAACTTATAGTCTGTACTTGATGCTCAGGAAACATACCGGTACAGTATATATACAGCACTTCAAATTGTTCACAATGCTCCACTTGCATTGTCTGGGTAGTGTTTTTAACAGCACAGTAAGGGTGGTCCGTATTTTTTCATTCACACAATGCAGATGGGACAGGGAGAGAAAGAGAGAGAGAGAGAGAGAGAGGGAGAGGGAGAGAGAGGGAGGGAGGGAGGGAGGGAGGTTTGCCTGAGGCCAGCTGGTTAGGTTGTGGCAGAGCTGAGATTTGAACAGGGGCTCTCCAGATCTGCAGCTCACTCACTTAGTCACCATGCTAGACTAGTCTCATGACATCCATGTAATGCAGTGGATTGATGCATAATTAGACTGATAAGTGTAATTAATTTGGAGTCTTTCTCTAATTAAGCAATGGTTTAAATGGATTGACGTAGAAGGTAAATAAATGAAAGCTAATATATTCTGGGTGTGCATCAAGATCAAATGGGAGCAATCAAGGAAGACGGTTAACTGGCTTTTTAAAAAAAGAAAGAAAGAAAGACGGCTCAGAGCAGCTGGTTCTTTCAGATTATAGTACAAGAAGAAAACTTCTGCTACAAGGTATTGCTTTTATGGCACACAGGAAAATTATGGCACATTATTCAATTTGATGTGGCATTATCATGTATGAGAATTAAGCTGCAATATTATCTGGGCATTAAACATGCTAATACCAAAGAGAAATTGCTGTGAAAGGGCCTTCAGAAAATCATGATAACCAAGTCCCTTTATTCCCAATATGTCTATTTCTATATTTTCAATTGACTTGAATAACCTGCGGAGTAAATTTTGGAAGTGTTATTTTGATCTTAGTCTTTTTTTTTTCACAGATGAATGGATTGGCAGATGGGCTAATAACCTCACTTCCTGGGGGTAATGTCACACATTAGTAAATGTCATAAATACTTCATCCTCCAAGAATAGTTTCAAGTATCTTTTTATTGGGGGTTGGTGGTGAGTGTACACAATAAAGGAATTGGATTTAATGGCACAAAACCCTCAAGCAAAGCCGTTGTTTCACATTATGCTGATTTCCTGAAACTACCCAGTCCTTTTTTTTAGAAGTGTTGACAACACACCAGTAACAATGAATTCAGGGTTACCAGAGACAAATAACCATGGGACAGATTGATTTGGGAAACAATGTAAATTCCCTCACTGTGTCAATGTTATCTGATGCATAGCTCGCAAATCTTGACGCTCCTGGGAACATTTTTCCACCGCCAGTTACACGGCACATACATCCCAGTCCAGGTCGGCAGGCTATGTTGGCACAGTTCCTTCAGTTCTCAGATTAACAGAATATATGAGCCCCCATTCACACTTGCTTCAAGCACTGTCAAAGAGTTTACTTCCTTGGGATGTCTTCCTTTGGCACTCCTCTAAGCATTTTAAGACAGGAATCATATTAGTGGGGTCAGAAGTGTGGTCCTTTCAGAGTTCATCCTCACTGGGTCATGAAAGGGACCCCGCTCATCACTGAGCATCTGTAAATTCAGTGCCTCCCCCCATAGTACAGTCCATGGTTTGCCTTAAGCCGTTTCTTAGTATATATCTTTGTGTATGTATTCAGTATACATGCATTTTAAAATATCCACTATACAGTGGAACCTTGGTTCTCAAACAGCTTAGTTGACGAACAAATCGGCTCCCGAACACCAAAAACCCGGAAGTAAGTGTTCCGGTTTTCGAACGTTTTTCAGAAGCCGGACGTCCGCTGCAGCTGTCGGCTATTGTTTTCGGGGCACCTGTGCCAATTGGAAGTCGAATGGACTTCCGGAATGGATTACGTTCAAGAACCAAGGTACCACTGTATAGGGGTTTTAGGCAATGCAGAATAAGATATGGTGATAGCCTTGATCCTTGAGAACAGTGGCAAATTGCACACCCAATGCAGTGTGTGAGGATCTCCCTGACTGACCAGAAGTTCAGTGGTTATCGCCTTTGACAGTGCTCACCTTACATGATAGATGACGGGAGGGCTTGTGAGGGGAACAGAATACAGTTTTATGCTACTAAGCCTGATTCATAGTATACTGATTGAAATTAATGAACCTAAGTTAACCCTGTCTATTAATTTAAATGGGTCTATTCTCAGTAGGTAAAGGACCCCTGGACAGAGGTGGAGCTTCCTGCTCCGGCACCAGGGGGCGGAGAGCAGGTGGGGCTAGGGTTGGCGCACGTCCCGGGGGCATGGTGCGCCGCCCACAGGAGCATCGCATGCCACCTGTGGGGCATGGCACCCCACCGGGATTGTACTGCTGGGGGCAGTGCGTTCCCCCTGCACTCCTCTTCCTCCGCCAGTGCCCCTGGAGGGTTAAGTCTAGTCAAACTTAACTATGGGGTGCAGTGCTTATTTAGCTTCAGCCCAGGGGAGCCAGCATTTGTCCACAGACAGCTTTTTGGGCCATGTGGCTAGCATGACTAAACTGCTTCGACCACAATGGGACACCATGACGAGTTTCAGAGCGCACGGAAACACCATTTACCTTCCCGCTGCAGCAGTACCTATTATCTGCTCATGCTGGTATGCTTTCGAACTGCTGGGTTGGCAGTAGGAACACCACTGGATACAACCTCAAACACACTTGAGACCAGACAAATTTGAGGACTGATCAGATCTATACTGTGGCCCCTTGGACACCTACCCAGGACCCAGGCCTTAAAAATAATGCATCTCAGTATTATTCAGTTCCACACTTTCCACCCAGCAACTCCCACACCCTTGTTTTCTTATACTATATGGTTCCAAAAATAGTCTTTTTAAAGTGCTGTAGGGATTCATTAGAAGAAAACCCTGTGTGTGGAGTGCTTTTTATTATCATTATAATATCCCATAAGTAATTATTGGGAAAGTTCATTTGAGTTGAGGAAGAACAAGCAATTTCTATTTCTACAAACTTAATTGAACAAGATGTATGTAATTGCATTTAATTGATCATAATGGAGTTAATAACAACCTAATAATGCCAATTAGTTGATACTATCCATTGTTTTATCGCCTTTCGAAGATAAAAGCTTAATGAGGCTATTATGCTATATTTTGACACAAATCACGTAATAGATCTTTTACAAATTGGGAGCATCAAAAGAGGAGTTTAGGCCTGAAGATTCAACATCATCATCAGAACAAATCTTTAGACTAGCATATATATTTTTTCTGGTTTAGGATTTATCATTGAGAATTAACTCACTACTGGAATATTTCTGTCATAGTTTCAAACTTTACTTTGTATCAACGATCAATAATTCATTTATATTATAATTAAAGTTCTGCCACTAATAATAATGATTAATATGCAAAAATATGAAATTTTTGTATCATTCAAGAATTTCAGTTACAGATTTATCTCTGCAAATGTTCAATTAGGTTTCATTTTGTCATTCATAGCAAATTACACTACCTTGGATCAGAATGCACAATAATGTCACTTCTTAGTTTTCTCATTTTAATGGACAAAAGAGTATTGTCAGTATCCTGTATGTTAACAGCAAGGACTCAGTTACATTAGTAAAGAAAAAGCATTTTATATATGTTAAACCGCTGTGACACCAGATGGCGCTGTGGAGTTCCATATTTTGCCAACGTGATTTCCCACTGAGGTTTACAACGCGTTTTCCTGAATCACTTTTTTGATGTGGCTAGATCCAGCCTAAATATGGATCCTTTTTTGCATTTACATCCCATTGAAATGAATGGGACACTGCTACCTTAAACATTATTATTATTATTATTATTATTATTATTTATTTATTTATTATTTCAATGTCACCAAAAGTGCAAATAACTTCATTTGGATTGGGACAACACTGTGTAGTGGATGGTACTTCAATAACATTAAGCTAACTTTGGTGGCAATATGCTTGCTCTATTTGCCCATAAGCATAGTTGAGAATGTGAATGACCAAGAAAAAATAAGAACCAGTTTGGTGGATCATTGGTTTCCTTTTTATGGATTCAAAATGATATTCTATTCCCAGCATGAGTAACATTTAACAAGCTTGGCAGTAAACGAGATCTGTTTGTTTCATTACCTTTTAAGCTATTTTGCCAGGCAATCCAAAAGATGTTTTCAGTCATTGCTGTCAAATGTCACTCAACAATAGAATGACAACACACGCAAGAGTTTGGGGACAGTTGCAAATGTACAAATGTTATTGTTGTGTTAAGTCACCCTTTATCCCTGTGGTTCATCAACTGATTGTCTGACCTTTCCATCCATCCAAATTTGAATGGCTTTGGGCACCAAATCCTGCTCTACACAGACCGAGCTCATCATCCAGGTTGCAATTAGCCAGCCAGTTTTTAATGATTATACTTGTGGAAGCACAAAGGATAAAATGACACAATTGCTACTGGGTTGGGCTGGGACATAATTACCAGCAGCTTAACCACCCAGGGGCACTTGAATGATTGTGCATGCATTCTACATTTACAATTATGCAAAAATGGTGTGTGTGTGGGAGAGAGAGAGAGAGAGAGAGAGAGAGAGAGAGAGAGAGAGAGAGAGAGAGAGAGAGAAGGAAAACCTGTCTTCTCACTTGACCTTTAAAACACCCTATGTGCTGATTGTAGAAAAAAGCATTTACAAACCTTGATGGAATATTTATACAGTATATGTACTATCAGGCAATTGTGTTAGCAGCAAATGTTAAACAATAATATCTTAAGGTTGATATTTTAATTTAGCCAGTCCCTGGAAGATTCAATCAAGCACAATCAAATGGTGCACGGCGGCACTCTTAACAAGCACAAGGTGAAAGCTGCTCACCAGCATGCTGAATTGCTAACAACTTGTCCTGAAAACATAAAACACCAGGAAGCTATTCCAGAATATTATTAGCTCATCGGCAAATGCATATATAACAGCTGTTATGGTGGGAAGTTATCATGCCAATGGCTGTATCTTATATCAATTGGAGGCCTGCAATTGGAGGCCTGCAGCCAGTGTCTGGCTGTCGATCCCAACCCTCCTGACACCGCAAAGCACGTAATCAATAGGATCTCTCTCCATTGAATGTTCGCCCTTTCACCCCCACATCGCTGTTTCCCTCTCTCAGTTTCTTAAGGGTTGCTGCATACATACTGTACATTTGTCTCGCAAATTTCTTCTCCCTTTCCCTGCCTCTTTCTCCCACTCATTTATTCCTCTGTCTTTTTTTGTGTCACTGCCCTCTGTCCATTCCTCTTCCCAGGCTGACCATGTATTGTTTGTGGACTGGGTTCAAGCAGCATTAAATGGCAATACTGATATGTTGAGGGTTATCAGTGCAACTTTAAATCCTTCAAACATTAAAATGCCAGAAGCTGGGGAAGAGCTTCTTGGGAGGATTGGTGCCTTATATCTCCAGATTCAAGGTGACTTCAGCCAACTTGCATCTCTCTCTTTCTCCCCTTCCCTCCTGCCACAGCCAACTTGTTTTTCCAACCCTCTCTTCCTAAAACTACTATTTTTCAAGCACACCTGCCCACTCCCTCTATCTTCTCCAAGCTCTGATGGCTGTGTCTTTGAAAACACTGATGAAAAGACAGGGTGAGGCATCAAGAAACAATCATTTTGTGTTTTAGGGAGGAGGAGAAAGGAATCATGATTTTGTTTTGTTTTAACAGTTTTATATTTCATAGCTACATTATTTCCCCCCTCTTTTTTTTAACAATATCCACAGCAAGCACTGTCTTTCCTTCCTATTGGCCTGTAAAAGATCAAACAGATGTTGGACTAGAATGCACTTTATTAATCCATTCATTCAATCAATCAATCAATCAGTCAATCAGCAGCGTCCATGTGAAGGACACTTTACAGAGACCAATTCTCTGGGTAAAGGAGCTTACAATTTGGCAAGGGACCTGAAGCTCTGTGCCAGAGGGTTCATGGAAAAGGTGGACTTTGAGTAGGAATTCAAAGGAGGTTGTGGAGGTGGCATGTGGCACAACAGGATGGAAAAGGTGCAGTCTTTCAAGGGAGAAGGATGCCTTTGGATGAAAGAGGATAGTGCAGCTCAAAGAACAACACTTTCTGTGTTTCTATGATACACAGGGGGGGGGAAGCAGTAAATTTACATCACACACATACTTAAATAATTGGAAAATCTAAGGCTGTGCCTGCAGGACTGGACTAACCATGTGCCATGTTGAGCTGTGTGGATGAAAGGATGAATGGGGAAGTGAAGAGGATTGTACTCCCATACATTACCCACCCTCCCAGCCAGTAGATTGGCTGGTCACCATTGCCAACACAGCTTCCCTTCTCCTGCCCACTCATTGCTTCTGCTGCTGATCTCCCTCCAGGCCAGTTGAAGATTCCTGGCTGCTGACAAAGCCATTGACGCACTAAGCAATCCCTCGTTTTGAGGTATTGTGGGTGAGGCCTGTGCTGCTGATAATGAGCGCTCACACCTTACACTGTGGGCAACCTTTGCGGGGTCGCGCGTGGCGCTTCGGGCTCCTGGGGACCTACCGGCTGATTGGGCTGGCCTGCCTCTCGGTGCTATTCTTTGGAGGTTCCCGCCAAACCTCAGTTAGTCATTTAGCACTGCTGGAGGTGGGGCCAGTCGCATAAATAGGAGGCAGAGTCGGCAGCAGCCAGGCAGTTGGCTCAGGAGCTTCACCCACCCAACCCTCCCTTAGTTTAATGTTCTTTTTGCAGGTTAACCTTTTTCTTCCTGTTTATCAGGTGCTGCTACGGTCTTTGACTGGTAGCTGTTGAAGAGCTGGGAAGAAATTCTCCTGCATCGGCAGGTTTTGTTTTCCCCATAGCAATTCGTCACAACTTTGGAGGTTTAAGGCCTTGGGTGGAATCCTTTAGTCTTTTCTTCCCTATAATGGGGGGGGGCATGAAGTGATGACTCACACACACCCCTGCGGCGGTGATTCCAGGGTCCCCTCTTAAAGGGGTTGTAAATAGGTGTCTCCGCCCATACACTGAAAGGTATGCTGGGCTGCCTGCATACACATGGTTCTTGCAGTGCACCTCCCATATCCCATTCACCTTGAGGAGCCCCAGTTCCCCTGGCTGCGGGGCTGGGAGGGATACACACCCAATGCCTAAGCCAAGGTCTTCCTACATTTGAAATTTTAATAAAGTTGTGGCCAAAATCATAATTCCATAACACGTTGTCATGGGTCATTATTCATTCTGGTGGTCTCTGGGGGCTGGGGGGGGGCTCCGCCTGGTCAAGCAAAATACTTTTTCAAACAACACTTTAAATTATAATAGTCTAAATTTTTCAGTTTTTCTAAAAGAATATAATAATAATAATAATAATAATAATAATAATAATAATAATAATTTATTATTTATACCCCACCCATCTGGCTGGGTTTCCCCAGCCACTCTGGGCGGCTTCCAACAGAAAAATAAAATAAAATAATCTATTAAACATTAAAAGCCTCCCTAAACAGGGCTGCCTTCAGATATCTTCTAAAAATCTGGTGGCTGTTTTTCTCTTTGACATCTGATGGGAGGGCGTTCCACAGGGTGGGCGCCACTACCGAGAAGGCCCTCTGTCTGGTTACCTGCAACTTGGCTTCTCGCAATGAGGGAACCACCAGAAGGCCCTTGGTACTGGACCTCAGCATCCAGGCAGAACGATGGGGGTGGAGACACTCCTTCAGGTATACTGGACCTGAAGTAATTTGCACCATCATGGCAAAATAGTTTTCTCTGGGTGTCTTTTCCCACAATGCCTCACTCTGAGAAAGGACCCCCTCCTCCGGGCAAGGAAGAACATGCTTTGTCAGCAATGGAAAGCAGCCAGGTAGGGAAGACAAAGATAAGAGGGCAGGTTAGGCAGGAAGAACAAAGTCACTTCATTTGCCGAACAGAGGTGCCATATTGTCTTGAGCATTTAAGAGGAATTCAGTTGTGCTTCAATGAGGGTGAGGATTGTGGACAGGAGGCGACACAATGGAATTAAAAATCCTCTCATGAGTTGACGTGGACAACCAACTAGGGTTACATCCACACCATGTATTTAAAGCACTCTTATACCACTTTATCAGTCATGGAGGATCCTAGGAAGTGTAGTGTGTTAAGGGTGCTAAGGTCACAGAGCAACAGTTCCCAGCACCTTTAACAAACTACACTTCCCATGATTCTCTGCAGCATGAGAGGGCTTTCAATGTGTGGTATGGACCAAGTGGAAACTCTGCTGTCCAAAGGCGACTGAATTCACACCTTATTTGCTCACAACAGCCTTGGTTACGTGGCAGGGCCTTGTTTCCCCTCAATAATTTTATTTTACTTTATTTTGGTTACTGCTTTTACTTAGACATCCTGTTGCTGCCAAAGCGTAAGAGTCTGAATCTTTTTTAATCATCCAACTGATCAAGCTTTAGTGATTTGACCTTGCTCTTAAGCAGCCCTCTGCTTTCTTGCTGTGCAGGAAAAAGGATAACCATAATGAAACACCAAACAGAGAGGCTGTTGCTTGATTTTCATGGGTCCTCACTGTGTTTCCTTTGATTAAGGGAGAACATTTCATGCGAGCTGGCTCAAGGAACATGAATTAGAGTTGTATTATAAAAGGAAAGAATAAAAATCACATCATTTGCCTTGTGCCAAGCGTTTTCAGTGAAGAGTGTTTGTATGTTTGCCCCTTAGCTTTAAGCTGGAGCATGACACACATTGTTCTCAGGTATACATACTAAACAACTGCATATTAAAGTTAAATTTTAAGTTAAGAAAAATGGTTTACAGAACGGATGAAAAATATCCAGGAGTTTTTTTGTACCACCCATCATCAAAAATATGTCAGGGCAGCATACAGCATATTCATATTATATTATTCTATGTTAGTGGCATAGAATAATATAATATTATTATATTATTATATTATATTATATAATAATATAATATTCCTGCCAACCTAGCAGTTCGAAAGCACGTCAAAATGCAAGTAGATAATAGGAACCGCTACAGCGGGAAGGTAAACGGCGTTTCCATGTGCTGCTCTGGTTTGCCAGAAGCGGCTTTGTCATGCTGGCCACATGACCTGGAAGCTGTACGCCGGCTCCCTCGGCCAATAATGCGAGATGAGCGCGCAACCCCAGAGTCGGTCACAACTGGACCTAATGGTCAGGGGTCCCTTTACCTTTACCTTTACCTTTACCTTTATGTTACTGGCATAGCATGGGTTGCCAGTGCCCGGGGCCACACGGATGGGTGGGTGAGAAAGAGGGAAATGAATGGAGTCTGCATGAACATTCAATGGCCTGACTGCATTCGCATCACCCAGGAGATTGCAGCTGCAGAGATAAGAAAATAAGAGTTGTTCCGTTGTCTGGAGAGGTCACTTCCTGGTTCACATGGAGAAGCCGTTTTTAACAGAGCCCAGTGATGGAAGTGTGCAGCTTTTTTCAGGCAGCACCAGCTGGTGAAATTTTGCACCCCTAACAATTTTGGACCCGGGGCACCTACCCCACACCCCGCCACGCTATGCCATTGTTCTGTGTGTCTCTTCATTTTCTATTTACAGCCACGCCGTTCCATTCCTCCTCGCAATGAAAGTCAGTTTTTATATTTATTTATTTATTTAGGAATATTCATACCCTGACTACTGACCAAAGTTCTTGAGGCAGCTTGCAATATGAAATAGACAATGCTGCAATACTCACTACAGAAGTTCCCCACTGCACCCACCTTTGTTCTCAGATGTTCCAGCATATGCCATTCAGCAGCTGAGTCTCCTGACCTAGAACTGACTGTTGTAGTGGCTAGATGTTAGTCTCACAAAGGCCAGGAGAGAAAGCACAGGGCAAACACAAATGTTCATAAGCCCTCACAGATGCTCCACAACTGAACTGCAGCCCATCCCCTAACAGAGAACCTTAATCTCCAATATGAAAATATACATTCTAATGATATATTCTAATGATATATTAATATTTCATTTAGACACATTTACCAAGGAACAGCTACATAAGCATTTTATTTAGAAATATTTATTTAAAGAATGACTTTGAGTCGTTCCCCCTTGCAACCATTAAGGAGCTGTTCTGTGCTTCTCTTTTCACACAACGATTTCATTGTAATTACAACTGCACCCCAAAGACATGCCAGCTTACAGCCTGATCATCAAACAGTTTATGTTTATGGAGGTTCAATATAAGATGAGCTGCTTGCCTCGTTTTCGTTCCTCCTTGACTTGGCAACACTCCAGTTTGTTTGCCTGAGAAGCGTTTATACAATGCATGGCTCATCTGCAAAACTTTCCCTCTTTCTATATTTACGCAGGCAAGACTTGGCAATGTGCGAGGCTGAAGTGACTATCCTGGGAGTAGCTACAAAAGCAAGCATGTCCAGCAACCATTGGTCGACTTTCATTTGGGATGCAACAGGACCAATATTTGTTGGTGGTTTACCGCATCCTTATGCAACAAAGCAGGTACAACATTATACATCTTGCTGTTTCAACACAGTCTCTGGGCTTCCTAGCTCAATTCTTCTAGGGGTGAGTTTCAGCACTTCACTGCGGTTCACCTAGAGTTCCCTGTGAAAAGGAGAATTAGACTGTTAAGCTACTCTGCAAACTGTAGCTCTGAGAGTGGGACTAGGGTGGTGGTTCCCAACCTTTCTTTGGCCATGCCCGACCTAAGCATCCCTAAAATCCTGATTCCCCCCCCCCGTCCTGTAACATATAATAATTATTATTATTCAAAAAGTGATCTCATATTCACGTGGAGGAAGCCTAAAAGGCCATTAATTGGTCTAAGCAAGCTTCTAAATTGCCTCCCTTAAATGTGCCCCACGTTGGGAACCGTGGGACTAGGGTCTCCTAACAATGCTTAGCACCCTTAACAAACTACAGCTCCCAGAATTCTTTGGGGGGAAGTCATGACTGCTTAAAGTGGTATCATGGTGTTTTTACATGCATGGTGTGGATGTGGTCTAAATGAGACCACTTGTTAGGAATTCATTTCAGAAAAAAAGGGAATTGTTTGCCCCTCTTATTACTGAATTGTATCAGGGAAGATAATAGTTTAGATTTATATTAATTTAGATTTTTTTAAAAAAACACAACTGAACAGACCTACCTATTGAATATTATGGTTTTGGTTTTGCGAAAGTTGTATGTGAATGCCTCTCCATCTGTTCCAGCAACTCATTTGCATTCCCCACCTCTCTGATGTAAGCCAAACATCTCATGCACAACTTGCTGGCTTTCAGAATGTATTCCCACTTCTCCCTCACATCTCCACCACAGCCCTCAAGGACAGAGCCAAGTACAGGAAGCTGGCATGCCAGTCTGCTGAGGCAAAATGAAAGGGGCCACCTTCATATAATTATTTATCCTCAAAGATGATCTGTGTATGTGCAGCCAAAGGTATACCTACCTATCCTGCCAAAGGGGTTACTGATGTACTTTTAATGGGTTTAATTTGGCATAGTAGAGGCAGCTGCAGTACTGGCAAGCCAAACATTACATTAGATGCAACAGCAACTTGTTTCCAAAGTCTTCACCCAAGTCTAACTCACGTTGTTTGTGTGCCCAGTGTCCCTGATTCAGCTACAAATGCAAATCTGGAAGGAAACTCCTCAAATTGATGAGGCTCCTCTGACAGTAACAAAAAAAAAACCCGAGCCCTTCAGTGTCAGCAGTTTCAGTCCTGTGCAATGCTCTGCCATCAGAGATTCAGCAGGTGCCTTCCTTTTCAACCTTCAATCATCTGTTGAAAATTGTTCTGTGCTGCCAAGTTTTATGCTGGCAGTTAAGAAAATATCCTTCCGCAATAGTTAGTTGAGTTCTGATTTTTTTTTTAATTGTATGGTTTTACGTATGATTGTTAAAAACATCTCTGGTGTGTGTGTGTGTGTGTGTGTGTGTGTGTGTGTGTGTGTGTGGCTTAATTTGCACAATGATCCCTTGCAGGGCTTCCATATGAGTGGCAAGAGCCAAATGAAGTTCATAAGATCCATAGTATAGCCAGGTCATATATACCCTGGTCATATATAACCCTGTCAGTCCTTTGGGGAGATTTCTTCTGTACCACTTTTTCAATACAGTATGTTTGTTGCTTTTGGTGCCTCTAGATGTATATCAAAGCCCTGAGAGGGATATATTTGTTTTGGAAAATGAATCTTCATGGAATGCTGGGTTGGTGGCATGGGCTGTTCTGAGTAGCGGGGCTAATTTTATATTGTTTGCACCAATTTAACTTTGCTGCTCCTTACACAGTACATCACACTGAACCGCACTGATGTGTGCCAGCAAATAAACACAGGGAAAAATATTTGACAAAGCATATGTACGGTATTAGCCCATTAAAACAACAGGACACCTCCTCAAGAAAACAAAAATCCTTAGCAATTTGATATTTTGTGATAGTAGAGTTCTTCATTAGTGCAGTTACAAAGCTGCGTAGAACTATAACAGGTCAATAGTGCAGTCTTGGTGGCCAAAATCATATTTCTGATGCCCTTGCAGTATTCTCACCCTGTATCCAGTTTATAGAAAAAAAATTTGAATCCTACTCAAACCATTCCACGTATGAAAATAAGAATTGTAAGAGTGAGAGGCTGGGTCTAGCCCTACCACCATGTCTCTGTAAACTGTCTGCCCTACAAGTTGGCCCATGATGTTGAACCCTAACCATACAGAGTTCTATTTTTCTAGAAAAAGAGGTGCCAAAACTCTCTGTGAATGCCTCCCTTGTTATCTTAGAATGACAATGGCGCCCACCTGAGAGGTGCCGTAAATGAGCTGGGTGAGTTCTGGCTGGGAAAAAAACATATCCTGCTTCTGCATCTTGGGAGAGGGGCCTACATGGATGGAGCAGACTCTGCTCTACAGACTTGCACCCTCAAATGTGGACAGTGGGAGGGCAGGGGGCTGATGGAGACATGATGACTGGATACGAGTGCATCAATCACACAAAGAAGACTACCTGAATAGGCTTTTCCACTTCTCAATATCTAGATTTGAAAAAAAAATGTGAGAGAGATCTTGCTGCCCAACGTGGACAGAGCAAGTGACCCACATTAGCAGCGTTTCCTCAGCACTGTTCTTTCAGCAGTCACAATGGGTGTCGGTGTTGGCATAAATATTTTCAACGGTTATGATTTATAGTTAGTGTTGAACAGTAAAAATGGTTTCATACAATGCAGGAAAGTAGTGGTGAGCTGTAGGAATGCAAGACAAGGAATAGTAGCCGTGTGGAACATACTCAGGCCACATAGCTTGAAGACTCTTAAGTCCTAACCCTCCCCTGCTCAACTGGGATTTTTCACTTCCACACCCCTCTCGGCTGTTAAAATGCATTTGTTTATTGGAATGGAAAATAAATTAGCCATTGGAGTCATTACAATTTTAAAGAAATCTAATCATGCTAGCATCCAAGGAAACACGGGGGTGGACAACATTGTGGTCAAGGGCACCTTCAAAGACTCCTAAACTGCATTATTGTAGATGCACAATGTTTACTTTGCCTACTGCCCAGAGTATCTAAAGCAATAACAAGGGCAAGAGGTCTATGGCTGCTCCTTGAGACAGAACCTCATTTGTTGTTGTTGTTCTGTTTGAGACATGTGAGTTTCATTTAATGCATGGGAATGTTACTTCTGTACTGCAGAAGCTGATTTCAACTCGTGGTGGCCTGCAGTTATGGTGGTCTCAAAAAAAAAAATTGACCGCACCTTATGATGCCAGAGATCTGGTTTATTGTGTTTCTTTTTCTGGGGGAGACTTATTAAAATTTATTCATGTTACATCATTGGGCATGCTATAGGCACGATCACTGCGCCCTCTCCAGGCTGGCAGAGCAATGTGCTTGCCACCTTTTCCACCTTAGGGTTGTGAATCCTCATTCTTGTTAAAGGTAGAGCATGGAGTTGAGATAGAAAGAAATATGTCTAGCAACAAATAATACGGGGAGCGGCAACAGGGTGAGCGGTTCTAATCCTGTGGGAAGGGAACCATAGAGAATATGAGACATGGGCTTCTGGTTAATACTTTATCAGAATGCCATATATTTGCTGCACCTTTCATTATGACACTAAGCTTCTCTGCTGGTAAATAATGTAAATTCTCTGCAGCTTAGTTTCCTGGTCTGTAAAATGGGGAGAAGAAACGCTACCCCCCCCCACACACACACCTCACAGTGATGTTGAAAATACCTGAAGATGTTTTAATATAGCTTGGTGATGAAATGAGTTGTGCAACAGCAATAATTTCTAGCTTGACTGAAAGGCAAACACCCACGCTACCTTTAGCATCACATGTTTCTCATTTCATCTTATCCCCTCACTTTCAACAGAAAATTACTACTGCAGCACCTGAGTTTTCTTTTCTTATGAAAGATTATGTGTTTGGTTTCATTACAAAGTTTAATTGTGCTGAGGAGTGGAAGGGTATGAAATAATGACAGTTAACATCTTCAGTGCTGTAATAATAAGAAGCCTAGGCATATAAATTACTGCAGCAATTACAGCAGCACAAATAACACTATTAATGCAATCAACTGTTAGTGTGAGTATTTGACAACAACCTTTAATCTTCCTTCAGGTGCAGCTATTTTACATTCTCTGCACCAGAATGAAACCTAATTAAATAATTAATGGTACTTTAGTTAACATGAAGGTACTGCAATGGAATTTCAGAATTCAGAAATAAGACATTGTATGCTTTAAGCTGGTATTCAAAAGAACATTTCTCTTTGTGTCTGTTCATTTGCACCCACAGAATATTGAATGTGTGTTCATGTACATACATTTAGAGGAGGGGTGTCAAAGGTTGTTAAATAGTTTGAGGATGTGTTGCCAGGCAAAAGTAATAAAAATTGCTTCAGATACCAGAGGTAAGAAAAGCTGGTTGGATCAGGTCAAAGGCCCATCTAGTCCACCATCCTCTTCCACAAAGGTCAACCACATGCCCATGAGAAGCCCACCAGCAGAACCTGAGAACAACAGAAGTTGTGGTTACTAGGAGGGGAGAGCCTTCCACCTTCACAGTTCCTCTGAGCTAGGCAGCATTAGCAAGCTGTTTCCTGCCTAGCTTGAACAGATCACAAAGATATCTTCCAAATTATTGACAGCCCAAGGCCACATCGTGCAGGGGCGTAGCCAGGATGAAAATCAGGGGGGCCAAGGGGCGGGCCAAGGGGCAGGGCCAAGGGGCAGGGGAGGGGCCACAGCGGGGCAAGGAAAGCTCCCTTTTCCCTTGCCAGCTTTCCCTCCTCCCGCCCCGGCGAAATCGGGCTGCTCCGACTCCTGACTCCCCCATCGCGATCGGCAGGCGCGAGGGGGAGCCAGGATCAGCCCGATTTCGGGCTGCTCCGACTCCCTCCTCCCCCTCCGCGATCGGCAGGCGCGAGGGGGAGCCAGGATCAGCCCGATTTCGGGCTGCTCCGACTCCCTCCTCCCCCATCGCGAACGGCAGGCGCGAGGGGGAGCCAGGATCCGCCCGATTTCGGGCTGCTCCGACTCCCTCCTCCCCCATCACGATTGGCAGGCGCGAGGGGGAGCCAGGATCAGCCCGATTTCGGGCTGCTCCGACTCCCTCCTCCCCCATCGCGAAAGGCAGGCGCGAGGGGGAGCCAGGATCAGCCTGATTTCGGGCTGCTCCAACTCCCTCCTCCCCCTCCGCGATCGGCAGGGGCGAGGGGGAGCCAGGATCAGCCCAAAATCGGGCTGCTCCGACTCCCTTCTCCCCCTCCGCGATCGGCAGGGGCGAGGGGGAGCCAGGATCAGCCCGAAATCGGTCTGCTCCGATCCCCTCCTCCCCCTCTGCAATCGCCGGGGCAGGTGGAGGGAAAGTCCCAGAGCCGCGCAAAGCGGTTGCCTGGCTTTCCCTCCGCCCGCTCCACAGCCAGCCAGGGAGAAGGGAGACGGCACCGGGCGGGCAGCGGGGCAGGCTGGCCAGCGGCCCTGCTTCTAGGGGGGGCAATTGCCCCCCTACCCCCCTGCCTACGCCCATGACATCTTGGAACCATAATCTAAAATGACCCACAAGGCCAAGACCGCTGGTTCCATGCCAGATAATGCTTTTAAGGGGTAGCAGTAGCAGTAAGGATGTCATGTGGTGCACTTTACAGAGGAGAGTCCTCTATTTGAAAAGCTGTCCGGTCCAAGCCTGGCTTAAAGTTGTAGAACCCAAAAATGAGCCTTGAAGTTACCCTTCTTTCTCCTGATTGCAAATGTTGCCACACACCCCAAACGATTGCCAACCTTCTGCCATATTTCAATCAGTTTCCTTTGCAGCATTGAAATGCCTTCCCCCAGCACCTGAAAAAAATGAGGCAGGCTTGCCATTTTGCTGAGCAGCTCCAGATTTCCATTATGTGGAAATCAGTCCCTCTGATTTCAGTGGAATTCAGTCAGTTGAAGTATCTGTGCTTAGGACATAGCCAGAACTGCAGCAATTTGCATATACATCGAAGAGGTCCAGACTCCTTTCAAAGAAATACGCTTATATCAAAGTAAACCAGACCAGTAGGATATCAGATGGCTCCTTAGAATGCTGAAATTAAGTAATTGAAGAGAAATCATTTGGAAGGATCTTTGGCAGTCATCAACTCTTCGCTGCACTTCAGACAGCTTTTTAAAATGTAGGAAGAGTAGTCAATCGAAAATTATTCCATAACTTGTGTCTTTCATTTCTGGAAATCACTTTGGATTAAGCAGTCAAAGTGAGAATGGCTGGAAGAAATGAAGCTAGACAGAAATGGGCATAGCCCTGAACTCACTCAAATTCTCCTTCATTTAATTAATCAGTATGGATGTATGAATGTAGTCATTTTTGTTTCTGTGTGTGGTTTTGTTTTGCCTTTTGTGACAATGAAGAGAGATTTCCAGCCATGTTATTGCTGGTTATTTTGGTGGCTTCCTTGGTTGGGTAGGAGAGAGGTTTTCAAAATCTGCTCCAGGGAACTCTGGGGTACCTCAGGGTCTTTTCAGGGATTCCTCAATAAGATCAATAATGGTGAGTAGCTTAGTGAGTAGCTACTGCCTTTCTCCTCCTACCAAAAGCTTGACCCACCTAAAGCCCTCCAAATATTTTGAACTGCAATTCCCAGCAGCCCCAGAGTTCCCCTGAACACAGTTTGAAAATCCCTGATATGTTGAGGAAATAACCATGACCAATGACCAGAACATCCAGGATTGCGGATTGCATTGCGGGGTATTGAACTAAATGACCCCTGGGGTCCCTTCCAGCTCTATGGTTCTAGGAGTCTGGAAGGTGCCAGGCTAGCTAAGGCTGCCCTGCAGTGTACAGTCATATGAGAGGGCCGAGGGTGTTCTAGGTTGCCCTCTCAGGGTTAAGACAGATGTAACATTCTCTGAATGTTTTAGCACATTGCCCTGGGTTCTTCACCACCTCCATGATACGATGCCGATTCCACGGTGTATATTGCAGAAACAATCACATGCTGGTTTGGTCCATAAGTCACCAAGTCACCAACACCGTAGCAACTCGTTCTCAGTTGAACATGGCTATATGCACAATTCTTCATAATGTTTCTGACCCACATATGGTCACATTCAGCTGGGAGCCAGACGTGTCACTACAGCTTTGATTTTTTTTAGTATGTAACTCATTGTGCAAAATTAATGTGAGAATTGGTTGGAAAGGGTATTGCGGCTGGCTTTAGACAACCAGTACTTCCCAAAGCCAACTTCTGCTGCTAATTTCTTCAGAGCTTGACAGTAGTGCGAGATACACACTTCAAAGCTGTGGGCCATAGTTCAGTGGCAGAGCACACAAAAAGTTTCCAACTTCAATCTACCAATCTCTTAGGTAAGAAGCTCTCATTACCTGAAACCTTAGTTAAGGTAGCTGCTGTCAGTCACCAGAGATCATGCAGAATTAGACCATTTTAAAAATCAAATGGACAAATGACTTTAAAGTAACTTTTCATTTTATTTATGGATACAAATAATTGTTTTAAAGTGTTTAAATGTCATTTGTTTATAATTGTCACAATGAGGAACGCAGTTCTTTCTATTTTTCCAACAACTGCCCTTTTAATCAGCCCTGGGTAGCTGCTTTACATTGGAGGTTGTGCCCTAAACAGGGACTCCCAGGGGACAGCCCATAGGGCATTGAAGATTACAACTGTGGAAAATCAGTGGACAAACCAGAATTCCATGCTGTAGCAGAGATTCATTTTGGTTTTCTATTTCACAATCAATACAGGCACAGGAAATTAATACTGGTTCGACCTACCTTCTCCCCCCACCCCCACCGCCGCAGCCACCGCG